>NC_132921.1:70307228-70629478 GCF_047675955.1 Chlorocebus sabaeus
CTACCTAGGAACTCTGGAACAGCCACAACTGAGCTAAGGCAAAATTTCCCCTGCAGAGGCGAGGAGCTACAGGGTTGCAGGACTAACTGCCTGTGTTGGTAATTTTGATGCCCCCAAGAATGCAGAAGGGATTTCTGCATGTGGAAAGTCACCATTCTCTTGGCCATAGAAGAGACCTACCAGTCACTTCTTGCCTTGTTGGCTCCATCTTGAATGTGAACAAAGTCACCCCTAGACCATATTGGCTGCAAACACTCCAAATACCAAAGCAAAAGCATCATCCCCCTGAGAACGCTGTGTCCCTAAAAGTCAAATCTAAACTGAATTGAATTATCAGAGCCATGACAGATCTTGTCTAAATTTACCCTGCCCCACTTAGGGGAGGAGCCAGAACCAAGCCGATGTTTTAAAAACGAAATTTGGGACACTGTACTCAAGGCACAAATGCCCCATAAAGCAGCCTCAAAACCAATAGTTTCAAGGTTCAATCCAATGATTAACTTGCCGTCTGTGAGATCAGACAGGCAGAAAAGTGCATCCGTGGCAGTCAAGGCAAGGGCTGCAGGTAACACCTAAGCACGACAGCAGCACCCGGGGGGCTGCAGGCAGGGCAGTGACGCAAGTGGCCCAGTGAGGTGCAGGAGCCCGCCTTGTTGCCTAGCAATGTCGTGCAGACGTCACTTAGAAGCATCAGTAGCCACAACCGGTTAACACATTACTCTGGCATTTCAACAAAGCATAAAATGAGCTTTAAATCACTGCACCAGGTGGCGGATAAAATGCAGCGGATGGGGCATGTGCGTCAGAGGCCAGAACACCTACCTCTGCCTCTGCATTTAAGATGACAAGATCTCCTTCCCCAGGGCGGAAGCGCACCTTGTGTGCCTCCAGACAGGTGGTGCAGCCCAGCAGGCTGCTGCGCACTTGCCAGGGAAGGCTGGTTTCCGCTTCCGGCTTCCGCAGGCTGATGCCGCTCTACCGCGTGCAGTGACAGGAAAGCTAAGGCAACTTACTGGCCTGGCTGGAACCATGAATTAACAAATTATGGCTTCATGGGCACGCTGGCTTGTAGACACCATGGAAACAGGAGCGGCCTCTTCCTTGTGACCTCACAGTGCTCTGCATAAGTTTAGGAGACCTTCAATAAATGCTTGTTGGATCCAATACTCTCATTCCTAATTTTGGGGGAGTCAGTACATTACAATTTAAGGAATATGTAAAAAAGCACATCCTGTCATTTGAGACACGGATGAACCTGGTGCATTATTTTAAGTGAAATAAACCAGGCCTAGAAAGACAAATACTACATGATCTCGCTCACATGTGGAATCTAAAAAAGTTGAACTCATAGAAGCAGAGAATAGAATAGAGGTTACCAGGGGCTGCAGAGGTGGTGGTGGGTTGAGATGTTGATCAAACTATAACATCAGGAGGAATTAGGAGGAATATGTTAAGGACATCTACCATACAACATGGTGACTGTGGTTAAGAACGATGTACTGTATAATTGAAAATTGCTAAGAGAATAGATTTTAAATGTTCTTATCACACCAAAAAAGATAAGTACGTGAGGTAAATGACAAGTTATTTAGGTTGATATAGTCATTCCACAATATATACATATATCAAAATATCACCAGATGCGGTGGCTCACACCTGTAATCCTAGCACTTTGGGAGGCTGACGCGGGCAGATCACTTGAGCTCAGGAGTTCAAGACCAACCTGGGCAACATAGTGAAGCTCTATCTCTAAAAAAAAAAAAGTAAATAAATACAGAAAATTAGCCCGGCATGGTGTTGTATGCCTGTAGTCTCAGCTACTTGGGAGGCTGAGGTGGGAGGATCGCTTGAGCCTGGGAGGCAGGGGTTGTAATGAACTGAGATAGCACCACTGCACTCCAGCCTGGGTGGCAGAGCCAGACCCTGTCAAAAAAACAAAACAGAACAAAACAAAAAAAAAACCCATCATGCTGTACAACATAAATATATGTAATTTTTACTTGTCAATTTAAAAAGTAAAAAATAGGTTGGGCATAGTGGTTCATGCTTATAATCCCAGCACTTCAGGAGGCTGAGGTAGGAGAATTGCTTGGGCCCCAGTTGAAGACCAGCCTGGGCAACATAGCAAGAACCCATCTCTACAAAAAACATTTTAAAAATTAGCCAGGTGTGGTGTCGTGTGCCTGTAGTCCCAGCTACTCAGGAGGCTGAGGCAGGAGGATCGCTTGAGCCAAGGAGTTTGAGGCTGCAGTGAGCTATGATCACACACCACTGCGCTCCAGCCTGGGTGACAGAGAGACCCTGTCTCTAAAGAACAATTAAAGAAAGAAAGAACAATTAAAACATAAAAATAAAAAATTATAAAATGTAATGAATATAGCCTAAGCCAAATAACCTGAAAGACTCATTGCCTAGCATAAACACACACATGATAATAAGCACATTGTAATGCTAATAACTACAGTGCATATGCTAATTGACGGTTTCACAAAGTGCTTTTATACACATCATTCCTTGACTGTTCAGGACTTGGGGACCTGAATGAAGTACTTTTCATACTCAGTCACTTTCTCAACCCTGTCTACAACTCTCCCTTGCTCAGGCCTTCTCCATGTCCCTAAGGTGCTCACGAAGCTACTAACTGCTCTCCCTGGGAGGCTCTCAGAGGGCCCCACTCCCCTCAGATTCCCCTTGAGGGGCTTCCAGAAAACATCAAAACAGGTCCTGAGCTATTCCAGACTAAAGGGAAAGGGGAGACAGGAAAAGGAGGTGTCAGAAACCTCACCTCTCCCCTCTATCTCCAGTAAACCGCCTCCACATAGTCCCCAGAATTATTGGCTAAGCCAAATATGTCTAAGTCTTTTAATCAATAATAAACGTGATAACAATTATTTATTAAGCACTTGACCATGTGCCACGGATTATCTCATATAATACAACAATCCTAAGCATCTTTTTTTTTCCCCCAAGCATCTTGTAGATGAGGAAATGGAGACTTAGAGAGGTGAGGTCATTTATAGGGAGTAAGAGTGGAACCAGCAGTTCAGATCCTAGACCGTCAGACCCAAAACCCATGCTTGTAGTCAAGCCAGCTCATGCTCCTTCCGTGCGACTCGGCCTCTCTTCCCTGATTCCATACAGAAATCTCCCAGCAGCACTTCTGAATAGCTCCAGAAATACATCATTACTACTATTGTTCCCTACCCATGCCCCACTTGGGGGCCATCGGTGAAAGGTGGCAGAGAGGTTTCATGTCCATGTATTCATTCACTCAGCAAACATTTCAGGAGTACCCACCCTTACTGGCCATTCTTCTACACTCTGGGCACAAAGTCAAAGAAAACCTAGTTCCTGTACTCAAAAGAACGAGACACATATAGAAGCAAATACATTCAGAAGAGCATGTTAGACAAGGCAGGGAGACACCCGAGAGGCTTGGGGAAAGGTGTGGCCACTCTACTGGTAGCTCAGCAATGACATTACAGAGTAGATGAGACATTCAAATCCTGTCATCTTCAAGTAAGACTGATTAAGCCCCATGGGTGGTGTGTCAAGGGTTCATACCTAGAGACCTTATAAACAGACACCTCCCTTAGTCCTGAGAGACAAATCCTATCCCAGTCCCTGCACAGTGGCCCCTTGTCTTCAATCATTTGGCAAGTATTTCAGCTCTACCTTGTGCTTAGTGCTCTGCAAGGGGCTGCACGTACGGCAGGAACCAGAGGAGACCAGGTTCCTAGCTTCATGAAGCTAATGGCTTTGTCACCAGACCTGTCACACACCAAAAACCTGCCCAGGCATTTGTTAAAGCATTGACTCTTAACAGGAATTTTTTGTGGTGCAATTTGAAAAGCGGGCACATGCATGGTTGCAAACAAACTAGTTTAAGTCAGAGCCCTTGCACCAGATGCTGTGGGTGACGTAAGGACAGAGGCAGGGCCAGTATCTGCAGTGGCCCAGGGCCAAGAGCCATAACATGTTGATGTTTTCCAAGCAGTGTGCTTCTGTAAGGTGACATTTTGTTAAAAATAGGTGATCTGTGTGAATGAGCCCATTTCTCAAAACCTTCCAGGAAATACAACAGGCACATATTTCATTCCCATCCTCATCACTACCCTCCAATATCCATTCTTCTATTAATTGTGCAGGTAAAGCTATCATGAAGAGCTTACAATAAGTGTATAATAAATGAGCAGGCTTGGAGTAGGGTATGCATAGCATCCCAACTGTATTTGAAACTACTGTTGTACTCTGATAACTCTAGTGCCTATCCTGCCAGCCAAGCCAGATGATAGAGATGTTCAATGTCTCCGCCTCAATTCTCAGTTTCACTCTTATTATTACTATTTCTTCCTGTTTGTTCAGCCACCTTTCTGTCTAGCCCCAACCTCACCATCCATCCATCCACCCATCCATCCATCCATCTTCCATTCACATCATTCTCTCGTTCATTCCAGGGCACTGGTTATTAAGAGATCCCCAGTGCATCCTCCCAACTCAGAATAAGAGATGATTCTGCAGAGAAAGAAAAAATTGGTGTCCTCCTGGGCTGTAGCAGCTGTAATAAGAGAAACTGGGCTTCCCTTTGAAATATGATCTACAAAGGGACCCTCCATTGCATAGACACAAAGACACAAACAATTTCTGTGTAGCCCATGGAATGAGAGGTCACCATGTAATGCTGAATCACTTCATAATGTATATTGCATGGGCTATGGAAGGTGGGAAGAAGTATGGATAAAAAAGGAAATTATACCATGATAGAATTTGGAAGAAGCAGGACTGAGGTCTCAAGGAGGTTGAAATACAAACAAAATGGAGAAAAGACAGTTCAACAGGAGATTGTGGCTGTAGACACTAGGACTGAAAATGGCTAGCAGGACAGAAAACTCAAAAGAAGAGTGCCTTAAACAAGATTGAGGCTTATTTCTTTCTCATAGAAACGTAGGCAACACAGGGCTGTTACAGAGTGCTATGATCATAAGGGAACCCAGGCTCCTTCTACATTGTAGCTCCATCACCCTCAACATGACAGCTTCCAACTCATGGTCCAAAATGGCTGCTCAAGACCCAGTCATCGGTCGGGAGCAAGATGGCTGAATAGGAACAGCTCCAGCCTCCAGCTCCCAGCGCCAGCGACACAGAAGACGGGTGATTTCTGCATTTTCAACTGAGGTACCGGGTTCATCTCACTGGGGAGTGCCAGACAATTGGTACTGGTCAGCTGGTACAGCCCAACCAGCGAGAGCTGAAGCAGGGCAAGGCATCGCCTCACCTGGGAAGCGCAAGGGGGAAGGGAATCCCTTTTCCAAGCCAAGGGAAACTGAGACACACAATACCTGGAAAATCGGGTAACTCCCACCCTAATACTGCGTTTTACAAAGGGTCTTAGCAAACAGCACACCAGGAGATTATATCCCACACCTGGCCTGGAGGGTTCCACGCCCATGGAGCCTCCCTCGTTGCTAGCACAGCAGTCTGAGACCTAACTGCAAGGCGGCAGTGAGGCTGGGGGAGGGGCGCCCACCATTGCTGAGGTTGAAGTAGGTAAACAAAGCCTCTGGGAAGCTCGAACTGGGTGGAGTCCACCGCAGCTCAAGGAGGCCTGCCTGTCTCTGTAGACTCCACCTCTGGGTGGAGTCTGACAGCTGTCTGACAGCTTTGAAGAGAGCAGTAGATCTCCCAGCATGGAGGTTGAGATCTGAGAATGGACAGACTGTCTGCTCAAGTGGGTCCCTGACCGCTGAGTAGCCTAACTGGGAGACATCCCCCACTAGGTGCAGACCAACACCTCACACCTCACACGGCGGGGTACACCCCTGAGACAAAGCTTCCAGAGCAAGAATCAGATAGTAGCACTTGCTGTTCAGTAATATTCTATCTTCTGCAGCCTCTGCTGCTGATATCCAGGCAAACAGGGTCTGGAGTGGACCTCAAGCAATCTCCAACAGACCAACAGCTGAGGGTCCTGACTGTTAGAAGGAAAACTAACAAACAGAAAAGACACCCACAGAAAAACCCCATCAGTACGTCATCAGCATCAAAGACCAAAGGCAGATAAAACCACAAAGATGGGGAAAAAGCAGGGCAGAAAAGCTGGAAAGTCAAAAAATCAGAGCGCATCTCCCCCTCCAAAGGAATGCAGCTCATCGCCAGCAACGGATCAAAGCTGGACGGAGAATGACTTTGACAAGTTGAGAGGAGAAGGCTTCAGTCGATCAAACTTCTCAGAGCTAAAGGAGGAACTACATACCCAGTGCAAAGAAACTAAAAATCTTGAAAAAAGAATGCAAGAATGGATAACTAGAATAATCAATGCAGAGAAGGCCATAAATGAACTGACAGAGATAAAAACCATGACACGAGAAATACATGACAAATGCATAAGCTTCAGTAACCGACTCGATCAACTAGAAGAAAGAGTATCAATGATTGAAGATCAAATGAATGAAATGAAGCGAGAAGAGAAGTCTAGAGAAAAAAAAAGAAAAAGAAATGAACAAAGCCTCCAAGAAATATGGGATTATGTGAAAAGACCAAATCTACGTCTGATTGGTGTGCCTGAAAGTGAGGGGGAAAATGGAACCAAGTTGGAAAACACTCTTCAGGATATCATCCAGGAGAACTTCCCCAACCTAATAAGGCAGGCCAATATTCAAATTCAGGAAATACAAAGAATGCCACAAAGATAATCCTTGAGAAGAGCAACTCCAAGACACATAATTGTCAGATTCACCAAAGTTGAAATGAAGGAAAAAATGTTAAGGGCAGCCAGAGAGACAGGTCGGGTTACCCACAAAGGGAAGCCCATCAGACTAACAGCAGAAACTCTCCAAGCCAGAAGAGAGTGGGGGCCAATATTCAACATTCTTAAAGAAAAGAATTTTAAACCCAGAATTTCATATCCAGCCAAACTAAGTTTCATCAGTGAAGGAGAAATAAAATCCTTTACAGACAAGCAAATGCTTAGAGATTTTGTCACCACCAGGCCTGCCCTACAAGAGATCCTGAAGGAAGCACTAAACATGGAGAGGAACAACCAGTACCAGCCATTGCAAAAACATGCCAAAGTGTAAAGACCATCGATGCTAGGAAGAAACTGCATCAACTAACGAGCAAAATAACCAGCTAATATCACAATGACAGGATGAAATTCACACATAACAATATTAACCTTAAACATTAATGGGCTAAATGCTGCAATTAAAAGACACAGACTGGCAAATTGGATAAAGAGTCAAGACCCATCAGTGTGCTGTATTCAGGAGACCCATCTCACATGCAGAGACATACATAGGCTCAAAATAAAGGGATGGAGGAAGATCTACCAAGCAAATGGAGAACAAAAAAAAGCAGGGGTTGCAATCCTAGTCTCTAATAAAACAGACTTTAAACCAACAAAGATCAAAAGAGACAAAGAAGGCCGTTACATAACGGTAAAAGGGTCAATTCAACAAAAAAAAACTAACTATCCTAACTATATATGCACCCAATACAGGAGCACCCAGATTCATAAAGCAAGTCCTTAGAGACTTACAAGGAGACTTAGACTCCCATACAATAATAATGGGAGACTTCAACACCCCACTGTCAACATCAGACAGATCAACGAGACAGAAAGTTAACAAGGATATCCAGGAATTGAACTCAACTCTGCAGCAAACAGACCTAATAGACATCTACAGAACTCTCCACCCCAAATCAACAGAATATACATTCTTCTCAGCACCACATCGCACTTATTCCAAAATTGACCACATAGTTGGAAGTAAAGCACTCCTCAGCAAATGTACAAGAACAGAAATTATAACAAACTGTCTCTCAGACCACACTGCAATCAAACTAGAACTCAGGACTAAGAAAATCAATCAAAACCACTCAACTACATGGAAACTGAACAACCTGTTCCTGAATGACTACTGGGTACACAACGAAATGAAGGCAGAAATAAAGATGTTCTTTGAAACCAATGAGAACAAAGATACAACATACCAGAATCTCTGGGACACATTTAAAGCAGTGTGTAGAGGGAAATTTATAGCACTAAATGCCCACAAGAGAAAGCTGGAAAGATCTAAAATTGACACTCTAACATCACAATTAAAAGAACTAGAGAAGCAAGAGCAAACACATTCAAACACTAGCAGAAGGCAAGAAATAACTAAGATTGGAGCAGAACTGAAGGAGATAGAGACACAAAAAACCCTCCAAAAAATCAATGAATCCAGGAGTTGGTTTTTTGAAAAGATCAACAAAATTGATAGACCACTAGCAAGACTAATAAAGGAGAAAAGAGAGAAGAATCAAGTAGACGCAATAAAAAATGATAAAGGGGATATCACCACCGACCCCACAGAAATACAAACTACCATCAGAGAATACTATAAACACCTCTACGCAAATAAATTAGAAAACCTAGAAGAAATGGATAATTTCCTGGACACGTACAGTCTCCCAAGACTAAACCAGGAAGAAGTTGAATCCCTGAATAGACCAATAGCAGGCTCTGAAATTGAGGCAATAATTAAGAGCCTACCAACCAAAAAATGTCCAGGACCAGATGGATTCACAGCCGAATTCTACCGGAGGTACAAGGAGGAGCTGGTACCATTCCTTCTGAAACTATTCCAATCAATAGAAAAAGAGGGAATACTCCCTAACTCATTTTTTGAGGCCAACATCATCCTGATACCAAAGCCTGGCAGAGACACAACAAAAAAAAGAGAATTTTAGACCAATATCCCTGATGAACATCGATGCAAAAATCCTCAATAAAATACTGGCAAACTGAATCCAGCAGCACATCAGAAAGCTTATCCACCATGATCAAGTGGACTTCATCCCTGGGATGCAAGGCTGGTTCAACATATGCAAATCAATAAACATAATCCAGCATATAAACAGAACCAAAGACAAAAACCACATGATTATCTCAATAGATGCAGAAAAGGCCTTTGACAAAATTCAACAGCCCTTCATGCTAGAAACTCTCAATAAATTCGGTATTGATGGAACTTATCTCAAAATAATAAGAGCTATTTATGACAAACCCACAGCCAGTATCATACTGAATGGGCAAAAACTGTAAGCATTCCCTTTGAAAACTGGCACAAGACAGGGATGCCCTCTCTTACCACACCTATTCAACATAGTGTTGGAAGTTTTGGCTAGGGCAATCAGGCAAGAGAAAGAAATAAAGGGTATTCAGTTAGGAAAAGAAGAAGTCAAATTGTCCCTGTTTGCAGATGACATGATTGTATATTTAGAAAACCCCATCATCTCAGCCCAAAATCTCCTTAAGCTGATAAGCAACTTCAGCAAAGTCTCAGGATACAAAATTAATGTGCAAAAATCACAAGCATTCTTATACACCAGTAACAGACAAACAGAGAGCCAAATCATGAATGAACTTCCATTCACAATTGCTTCAAAGAGAATAAAATACCTAGGAATCCAACTTACAAGGGATGTAAGGGACCTCTTCAAGGAGAACTACAAACCACTGCTCAGTGAAATAAAAGAGGACACAAACAAATGGAAGAACATACCATGCTCATGGATAGGAAGAATCAATATCGTGAAAATGGCCATACTGCCCAAGGTACCTTATAGAATCAATGCCATTCCCATTAAGCTACCAATGACTTTCTTCACAGAATTGGAAAAAACTGCTTTAAAGTTCATATGGAACCAAAAAAGAGCCTGCATTGCCAAGACAATCCTAAGTCAAAAGAACAAAGCTGGAGGCATCACGTTACCTGACTTCAAACTATACTACAAGGCTACAGTAACCAAAACAGCATGGTACTGGTACCAAAACAGAGATATAGACAAATGGAACAGAACAGAGTCCTCAGAAATAATACCACACATCTACAGCCATCTGATCTTTGACAAACCTCAGAAAAACAAGAAATGGGGAAAGGATTCCCTACTTAATAAATGGTGCTGGGAAAATTGGCTAGCCTTATGTAGAAAACTGAAACTGGATCCTTTCCTTACTCCTTATACGAAAATTAATTCAAGATGGATTAGAGACTTAAATGTTAGACCTAAAACCATAAAAACCCTAGAAGAAAACCTAGGCAATACCATTCAGGACATAGGCATAGGCAAGGACTTCATGTCTAAAACACCAAAAGCAATGACAACAAAAGCCAAAATTGACAAATGGGATCTAATTAAACTAAAGAGCTTCTGCACAGCAAAAGAAACTACCATCAGAGTGAACAGGCAACCTACAGAATGGGAGAAAATTTTTGCAATCTACTCATCTGACAAAGGGCTACTATCCAGAACCTACAAAGAACTCAAACAAATTTACAAGAAAAAAACAAACAACCCCATCAAAAAGTGGGCAAAGGATACGAACAGACACTTCTCAAAAGAGGACATTTATACAGCCAACAGACACATGAAAAAATGCTCGTCATCACTGGCCATCAGAGAAATGCAAATCAAAACCACAATGAGATACCATCTCACACCAGTTAGAATGGCAATCATTAAAAAGTCAGGAAACAACAGGTGCTGGAGAGGATGTGGAGAAATAGGAACACTTTTACACTGTTGGTGGGATTGTAAACTGGTTTAACCATTATGGAAAACAGTATGGCGATTCCTCAAGGATCTAGAACTAGAAATACCATATGACCCAGCCATCCCATTACTGGGTATATACCCAAAGGATTATAAATCATGCTGCTATAAAGACACATGCACACATATATTTATTGCGGCACTATTCACAATAGCAAAGACTTGGAATCAACCCAAATGTCCATCACTGACAGACTGGATTAAGAAAATGTGGCACGGCCGGGCGCGGTGGCTCAAGCCTGTAATCCCAGCACTTTGGGAGGCCGAGATGGGTGGATCACGAGGTCAGGAGATCGAGACCATCCTGGCTAACACGGTGAAACCCTGTCTCTACTAAAAACACAAAAAATGGGCCGGGCATGGTGGCGGGCGCCTGTAAGCCCAGCTACTCGGGAGGCTGAGGCAGGAGAATGGCGTGAACCCGGGAGGCGGAGCTTGCAGTGAGCTGAGATCCGGCCACTGCACTCTAGCCTGGGCGACAGAGCCAGACTCCGTCTCAAAAAAAAAAAAAAAAGAAAAAGAAAAAGAAAATGTGGCACATATACACCATGGAATACTATGCAGCCATAAAAAAGGATGAGTTCGTGTCCTTTGTAGGGACATGGATGCAGCTGGAAACCATCATTCTCAGCAAACTATCACAAGAACAGAAAACCAAACACCGCATGTTCTCACTCATAGGTGGGAACTGAACAATGAGATCACGTGGATTCTGGAAGGGGAACATCATATACCAGGAACTATTATGGGGAGGGGGGAGTGGGGAGGGATGCCATTGGGAGTTATACCTGATGTAAATGACGAGTTGATGGGTGCTGATGAGTTGATGGGTGCAGCACACCAACATGGCACAAGTATACATATGTAACAAACCTGCACATTGTGCACATACACCCTAGAACTTAAAGTACCCAGTCATCCTTATTCCACCTCACAATCAGAAAGAAGTCACATCCTTATTCCACCTCACAAGAAGAAAGAAGAAGAACAGATTGCCCCTTTTCTATGGAGACAGTTCTCAGAAGTTGCATACACCACTTTTGCTCACATCCCACTGAGCTAGAATTTAGTCAGATCACCACAGCCATCTAGTAGGGAGGCTGGAAAATACAGGCTTTATTCTGAACAACTTTGTACTCTTCAATGGCAAATGAAGGCTTTCTAGCAGTCTCTGCAAAAGGCCTGTGTAAACACTCAAGTTTAAGATCTCAGAGATGGAGCACTTCCAGGTAAAGACACAATGACAAATATGACCCCAGGAACAGGTGGTTGAAAGGCAGTCAAAGTGAAGCTCATTGACATATTAAAGTCAAGGGACAGTGAGGCTTACTTATGGAATGAATCATTAACAATGTAGAAGATGAAGCCACATAGGTTAACTGAAGAGTTCAGGTGAAGAGGAAGATTCAGAGGCCACTGATGATATTGTAGTTATATGGTAGACCTTGCAGCCACATGAACCACTGACTTAAGTTTATTCTATAATTATTTCAACTTAAAGAATCAGGAACATTCTCTGATATTTTGCCTTTGATTTCCCATAGTACTGGAGACATTGAACACGCTTAATAAATACAAGTTGTGCAAAGGAGTCACAAACCCTCACTAGACCCCAGAAGATAACCAAATATATTCTATCCCCCAAAAGCTCTTGCTGACTCAGGCATTAGGAAAATGACAAATATTCTTTCTGTTGTGCTGCAGCATGTTGGTAAACTGCCCAGTTTAACAAGCAGCATATTTGAAATATACTACCTGTTATTTGAAGATTGAAAATACTGTAGGGAAAAAGATATATAAAACAAGAAAAAATAAGGAAGTTATATGTGTGCTGTGTTACTATATAGGAGACTGAGAATAGACTTAAGAGAGTGCAGCATCTGTTTCCAAAACAGCCAGACAGAAGGGAATTCTCTTCCTATTCTCATTACTAAATACTCAAAAGAATCACTGATTTGGGGAGTAAGGGACAGAGCAACTTCTTTCTCCTTCCTGTGAAGATGAAACGCCAGCCTGCTGGCTTCCATATGAACTGTGCACTTAAAAAGCAACCATGTAAGCAGCTTGGAGGGACCGAGAGTCCTGTGTCTGACTGCTGCCCTCACCGGCAGCAGGGATGCTGAGCCACAAGCCACGTCTTGGCTGGTGCACAAGGGAGAGGCTCATTCTGTCTGCCTTCTCTTCTTCCCTCCAAAAGCTAGCTCCAAGGAACTTTTATCTACTCGGTGTTACAAAGAGGAAGACAAATGGGTGAAGTTCCGCCAGCTGAGACAGGGTCAGAATCCTGAAAGGACCTCATGCCAATCAAAACACAGATTCAAAAGCAAGTGAGATCCAAGTCTAATGAGACTATGCAGAGACTGCAAGGTTCATGCAGTACAGGAGATAACCACCTTAGCAATTTTCTTTCTTGAAACCCTTGATTAGAAATCCACCGCCTCCTCCTTTTTATTTATTTTGTTTTTTTGGTGAGAACTGTGAGTGCACCTACCTAGCTAATATCCATAGCAAGACAGAAAAAATGTTTAAGTTATCCTAAGCTTACATTCCAAAGCAAATTTTCTTTTCAAAAATAAAATATAGATAACAGAATAATTAACAATACCTATGTATCCACCATCAGAATGAATAGTTAAAATCTATTAACATTTATATATTATATAAATTATAATTGGCTCGCATTACATGTGGTATTTATGTCCCACAGAGTTACCACAAACACTGAATTCTCAAATACCAAACCATTGCTCCTACTAGAGGAAATGTAAGATTAGCTTCCTGTGAGTCTCTGGCATATGTATCCATGAACAGAATGTGGTATGGTTGTATAGGGTTTATAAAATGTTTTACATAAACAGTATCATACCGTTTCAATATTCTGCAACTTGCTTCCTCCACTTAACTGTATGTTTCCAAAGTCTATTTATATTGAAACATATAGATTTAATTAATTGATTGAAACTTCAGTACCGTAATTCCAAGACTCAGCAATTAGATGATATCAATCACCAAGAATTTCAAACACTTTCAGTGAAAACGTATTCTTCATCCTCTACCTAAAAAGTTGTCTTAAACAAATGTGGTCACAATATTCTTTTGTTAAATCAAATGTGATGTAGAATATAATCAGAACCCCTCAGTACATCAATGTCATCTTCAATCAGGACCACTTCTCTGATGTCATCTCCCATCACTCAACCCCATGCAATTTATGCTGTGGTATACACGCTTTTCATGTCTTTGGCCCTTTCAAATACTATTAGCTCTGCCAGGTAGGTTATTTTTTTCCTTCTTTGTCTGGCAAACTCCTAGACAACCTTCCAAACGCAATGCAAATGCCATCTCCAGAGGAAGATTTACTTCAAAGCCAATGAAATTTAAGCTTCAGGCCTCTCAATTCCACAGGTCTCTACAAAGACCATGGGAGAGATTTAGCAAAGTATCCATGTGGACATTTGTATTTTTGTAAAATCATAGGATTAAGGTTTTTTTTTGTTAAAGAGCCATCCAAATGATATAATCTTAAACTAAATAACAAACAGAGATGGAGACTCTCTAAAGAAAATTATATTTATCTGGGAATAGCATTGCAATGAGAATGTGAATGTCATAATAAACTATGTGCATATTCGAGGAGGGTGGAGCAAGGGGAAGTTTTTATTATTTATTTATTTATTTATTTATTTATTTATTTATTTTGAGATGGAGTCTAGCTCTGTCGCCCAGGTTGGAGTGCAGTGGTGCAATCTTGGCTCACTGCAACCTCCACCTCCCAGGTTCAAGCGATTCTCGTGCCTCAGTCTCCCGAGTAGCTGAGATTACAGATGCATGCTGCCACACCTGGCTAATTTTTGTATTTTTAGCAGAGGCAGGGTTTCACCATGTTGGCCAGACTGGTCTCAAACTCCTGACCTCAAGTGATCCACCTGCCTCAGCCTCCCAAAGTGCTGGGATTACAAGCATGAGCCACCGCACCCAACCAAAGGGGAAGTTTTTAAAGGCAAAATGGGAAGAAGTACATTAACTATTTTGAATCAAGTATCCTTGCCTACAAGGTTCAATAACAAGGGTGGCATCAGTCCAAGGTGAGACAGGCAATTGCTGGATAGACGTCCATGCAGAAGTATTTTCTGTGTAAGGTTACTGTGGCTTTTGTGCAAGGCTGCAGTTTTTGCCATCTTTTGTAACTGTTCTTGTTATGACGCACACATGCGTGAGAACCCGCCCTTCATGGCCTTCTCTGCCCCCATTTGTCAGGGTTTTAACTCAAGAGACTCCATTTTGATTCTGACAACCTTCAAACGCTTCAGACCCCTCTAAACCTGGATCTGCCCTGATCATCGCTTTTGTGAAGCTTTCCATGACCTCCTGAAAGGGAAGTCCTCCGAGGTTCCAGAGCACTTTATGTCTAATACTTAATATGTTTTAGTATAACTTATCAGCCCATATAATTGGACAAGATATTAGAGAATTTTTGTTCATATGTCTGTCTCAATAGTAGGTATTCAACAAAAACTTGTTAAACGTGTATTACTGATGAAAATACAAACAGAGATTCGTGAGTTTATTTGCTGTCTGTTCCATTTTCAGACCCTGCCACCATCCAACTTCAGAAGGAGCCTTCCAACTGCATGCTCACGGCACACCAGCGGACAGGGAGGGGCCAGAGGAAGCCAGATGGCAGCAAGAGGGGAAAGAAGTTTTCAGGAGGGTGGTGAGAAAGAATGTGAAGTCAAATCACAAAAGGAATGGAAGTCAAACAGAAACAAGGCTGAGAGTTCAAACAAGGAAGGAGACAATAACACAGACCCATCATCTGGGAAGAGTTCTTGTTTGAGGTGGTGGGGTAGTTTCATTTAAAAACAAAGGGAAAAGTTCAAAGTACATAAAAAGGAGATATGACGAAAATAGGTATTTAGTTACAACTGGGTAGATTAAATTTGAGAAACTAGCTAATCCTGCACCGTAGCACTCGCTGTTTCTTCCGCTGGACAGCCCTCTTCTGTCAGCTCTCACACATCCTTCAAGAACCAGCTTCACTGTGACTTATCTGAAGCCATTCCTAGGCTTTCCTGCCTGAATGCTCCAGATTTCATTTCTCCCTCAGCTCTGCAACCAAAACTATAAACATAACTACAAGTGTGTTTTTTACTTATTTTAAACATCTGAGTAAGTACTAAACCATGTGTAAATAAACTGTTCTTTATATTTTCATCTGATAGTCTTAACTTTCCCACAATTAACTACTAAATAGAAAATTTTAGTGTTTTTTATTTCAAGTCATCCTTTTATCCCATGTACCCAAGATAGAGTTATGTTCTAGCAAAATATGACATTGTTCTCCTGGTGAGAGACAAGAAGGCAGGCAAAAGCAAAAGGCAGAACCAAAACACATTTGAAAGCACTTCCCATGGGAAAGAATGTCACATTTGAAAACAGATTCCTCCGTTGTTTCCTTGGTTTAAGCGGAAGTTACTTGCTTTGTAAAATTACAGTTGAAACCATTGTTGCAGAGCAAGAGATTCTCTATTCTCCTGTGGCAGTTATTACTGCGTCCGAGGCAGGCTCAAATAGAATCTGAGATCATTCAAAATTTAAACAGTGAATGCAGCAATCAAAATGTCACCGGGGTAGGGGAATGAATGAATAATTCAGCTCACTAAAAGTTAACATTTAGAAAAGACCAGACTTGCAAATTCCAGGAGGTAATGAGAGCCTGGAATAAGATGGTCCCTACCCTCTGCCACCTGCTTCAATTAAAAACAAACAAAATGACCATGAAATCTGTATGTTGACCTCCTAGACACCCTGCTTTTTAGGGGTGCATTCAGATCTGAGGAACAGCAGCCAGAGAGTGATCCAAACACCCTGATGGGGCATTCACGAACATTATTTGATTTCAGTTCATCCAACACTTCCTGAGCTTCTACCAAGCCAGCTACTGAACTGGGGGCAGGGAATGCAGAGATGTATAAAACCATCACCGCCTTTGAGGAGCTCATGGTCTGGGAGAGTGGCTGACAAAGACTCAGGGATCCTGCATCATGGGAGGGTATAATAAAACTATGACAAGGACAACAGGATCCCTGAAAGGCCCACTTGCATAGGCTTGTGTTTGTGGTGGGGAGTTGTCTGGTATAAAATCTAGATGGCTGGTGACGGTCAGGGAGCTCCAGCAGCAAACTTGGGGTTCAGGACCAGGCCCTCATGAGGACAGCTTAGGTGTGGTGTTTTCTCTGCCTAGGATGTCCTCACCTCCTTTGCCCACCTGGAAACCTCTATTTCTCTGCAAGACATTCACATGAGCTTTACTTTCCAGACGAAAGTGCTCTTGGCCGTCCCAGGTCCCAGACAGCCTTGGGTGCCCAATTGTTATAAACAAAGACAATGACCACATCCTGCGGTGACAGCTCCTCGTCTGATTCAGTAGATGGTCTGCGAACAGACAGAGAAGGCCATGTTTCATCTTGTCTGCATGTGCAGAGCCTGACAAGCAAGGCACTCAGTAAATGTTTGTTAAAATGAATGAGGCCGAGTTCCACTTCGCTTAGGAGGATGTGGCTTCCATTCTAACAACAAGAAAAAGCCTGACATTCTAAAACATCGTAACTTTTCTTGAGCCCATCTGAGGAGGTGAGGCTACGAGACAATGAAGTGAACACAATTCCAAAGACTGACAATTGCCTCCGACCAAAGTGGGCACACCTTTGTCAGAGATGGAGGAGGACATGGCTGCCCGAAAAAGCAGGTTGGAAGGAAACAGCTAAAATGGTAATAAATTCTTAAGTGTGGCCTAAGCACAACAACGTTAGTCCCAGACACAAGGAGCGGGCATTCGTACTCACACGCGAGCTCTTTTCCAAGGTCTCCGTGGGGGCTCCTGAGGACGCTGGGAGGCAGGACTGGAAGAGCAGAGAAGCCACGTCCTCCACCACGAGCCTAACACAGAGTAGCAACGAGCGCGAATGCAGAGTTAGCCATGAAGGCCAAGGTGGGGAAGGGACACTGAGAAACCTCAGGGCAGCGCGGGCCCCACCAGAAGCACCGGAACCCGGCCAGAAGGCCTCTGCCCCACCCCCGCGCTGTGAGCGCCCACTTCCGGGTCACTTCCGGATCCGGGCGCTCGTTCCTCTGCGTCCGGCTGTGGCCTCCGGGGCCTCCATGCGGCCTCCTCAGCTGTGACTCGACCAGGCTCTGCATGGGTCCCCCCTCCCAGCGCTGCAGCTCAAGAGACTCTCCAGACAGTCAGCTGGGGCCGTCGCGGCCGCCTCACTTGCCTCTCCTGTCACGGGGATGACTTTCTCATGCTGCCTGTTGCCCAGTGTAAGAGCCGTCGGTTCATAGATTTTCCTTAAGGTTTTTAGTGTTTTAAGTCTCAGCGGTCCGTCTGGTACTTGTTACATCATCTTGGTCAGAAGCAAATGTTCAATTGATTTTCCACAAAGGTGCCAAAGCAATGCAATAAAGAAAAGAATGCCTTTTCAATAAATTATATAGAAACAACTAGATTCTCACATGCTAAAAAATAAACCTCAGCCACCTACCTCCCATCAAACAGAAAATGTTACATGATGGGTGCATAACCTGAACGTAGCAGTTAACATAAACATAATACAGTTTTTAAGGAAAAGCATTCTCTAAAACTTAAGAGTAGGAAAACATTTCTTAGATAGGAAACAGCAAATAACAACAATGAAAGAAAAAAATGGTAGATTTTATCGAAATTGAAAATTTTTGCTCATCAAGTGACTGTCAAGAAAACAAATAGGCAAGCTGCTGACTTGGATAAAACATTCACACAACTAAAAACGATTATGTAGGATGAATAAAGAACTACTATAATCCAATAATAAAAAGACAACTAAAAAGTGGTCAATTAATATGATCAGATACTTTACAAGGAAGGTATACATGTGGCCAATAAGGATGTAAAAAATTGTTCAATGCTATTAGTCATCAGGGAGCAGTAAATAACTAAAACCAAAAGACATACCACTACGTAGCCACAAGAATGTCTAAAATTAAAAACACTGACAACAACAAATGTTGGTGAGGAAGTGGAGTGACTAGAACTCATATATTGTTGGTGGAGGTATAGTGGTATCTAGCAATTTCTTGCTAGGTAACATACACTTACCCTATGGCCCAAAAGTTCTATGCTAGGCATTTATCCAAGTGAAATGAAATATATATTCATTTAAAAGGCTCAGATTTGTAATATCCAAAACTAGGAAACTCCCAGGTATCTATCAATAGGAAAACAGATACACAAACTGCAGTATATTCATATAATGTGATGCTGCTCAGTAATAACAAGGAACAAATTATTAATACACAAAACAACATCAATGAATCTCAAAACCATGCTAAGTGAAAGAAACCAGATAAAAAAGAGTATGTACTACTGTCTATACATTATAATTACATTTATTTGAAATCTAGAATAAGCAAAATGAATGTACAAAAAAAAGAGAGCTATCTATCAAAACAATGATGATACCAAAAAAATCAGATTGATGGTGCCTCTAGGGAGGAAGGAATGGTGGGAATTAGCTGGCATAAGGGACTTTCTGGCATTACGGTACCATTCTATGCCTTGATAGGGGTTTGGGTTATACAGATTTAGGCAACTACCAAAATTCAACAAATCAACTTGTAATTTCATCATCATGTGAACTCATGGAGTTCATTTACACAAACCTAGATGGTGTAGCCTACTACACAGTTAGATTATATGCTATAGTCTAATGCTCCTAGGATACAAACTTGTACAGCAAGTTACTGTACTGATTATTGTAGGCAATTGAAACACAATGGTAAATATTTTATGTATCTAAACATTTCTAAACATGGGAAAGGTACAGTAAGATTTGATATAAAGGTTAAAAAAATAAAAGATACTCTTATAAAAAGCATTTGCCATGAATGAAGTTTGCAGGACTGGAGGTTGCTCTGGGTGAGTGAGTGGTGAGTGAATGTGAAGGCCTAGGTCATTACCGTATACTACTATAGACTTTACACACTCTGTACACTTCAGCTACACTAAACTTATGTTTAAAGTACAGTAAGTGTGATATGACTTTACAACAGCTACAATGTCACTAGGCTATAGAAATTTTTCAGCTCCATTATAATCTTACAGGACTGTATTTTAAATTCCTTCTGATTGGGCAAAGAATGAACTCCAGAGTCTAGGAAAGGGCTATCAGAACAGAGGTTCTGCAGTATACACTCTATGCGACAGGGACCACATCCCTCTCGTGTTCCTGCTATAACCCTACAGTCACAGTACCTATAGGCATTCCACAAATGTTTACTGGTGAATGAATAAATACATACAGAAATAGGAAACCAGACAGATCATTATAAATTCTCAAGCAGGAATGTGACTACGTGACTGGGAAAATCATCTTTCTAGATCAATCTTATTTCTCTTAAACTGTACTTCTGAGATTCTCCAAAAGAATGCAACTTCTTTTGAATGGCTTATTCCTGGAAAGGTTTTTTGTTGTTGTTTTGTTTGGGTTTTTTGTTTGTTTGGTTTTTGCTGACACTGGAGGTATTCTTTGCACATTCTAATGTATGCCAAGAAGTCTGTAAGAGTTCTGAACAGTCTCAGAATCTTGCTTTTGGAAGATCTTTAGAGGTTGTTCAGGCTAGCAACTTCCCAAATACAGAATAGTAAAAGAGTCTTGTAATCACTTTTCTCCCTCTTTGCAGGAGAAAGAGAAAAGATTCTAACCTGACAGCAATAGTACAAATGAGAACCACAAAAATCTCTTCTTGAAAGATTCTTAATCTGTGGGAGAGAGTTGTTTTATGAGAGGCCAGGGGCCAGAGCAGGCTGGTCCAGGTTCTGAGTGTTCCAGAGAAGACAGGTCTGCCTGTGCCATCTCTAGATTTGGTTTTCTTAAGTGCTCTGAAGACAGTTCTATATGGTAGGCTGGGTAATGGAAAAGAATGCCTCGCCTAAAGACACACTCAAACTAATTTTCTATTTCTGGTTTCTTTAAAAAAGATGCTCCCAAAATACTCTTTCAATGAGATTAAAGCCTATTTGCTGCTTTGTTCAAAAGGAATGGGACTCCTTATGTATTTAATTGAGGGTCTTTTAGGCTACTTAGATTCTTTTACAGACCTGGAATTCATCAGTAGGTTCTGGTGTTAATGTGGCTGAACTGCTTCAGAACACTCAGTGATTCTCACAAAATCCCAATGGTGCAGTGTTGTTTTTGTTCACATTGTGCAAATGAGGAACTAAGACTCAAATAGATGAAATAACTCACAAAGTCATTCCACCGGTACGAGGAAGAACAAGAGAAGGAGAACTGATCTTCATGCCCAGGTGAGATCTCTTGACTGTCAGCTTGGTCTTTTCACAACAGAACTTGAGTGCCTGTTTTTCCCAGGTGCTAGTAATTAAAGCACTCTTGCTAACACTCGTCACAAGAATAGCCTGGGAGTCCGAACTCAGCATGTTTGGTTGTTGCTATTTAGATTCATGACTTATTTTGAAGTTGTCAGGCATTCCCTGAGACCTGATGCCAGATTTGTAGTTAAAGGAGAACCATGACCTATCTCCAGAACATTCCCTGTGAGTCTGAATAGAATAGAAGTTATAGATCCCTATGTCTTCACTAAGTTCTTAGTATATTCGGAATGGCTCATGCTTACATCCTTTCTGTCAGTCTTCCATCACTCTCTGGAACGTGATGTAAGATCATCAATGAAGCACAACCACTGGGAAGCAGCTAGAAGGGAGTCAGCCTTTGAGTGGGATGGACCCATGATTTCCTTGCCTCTTGCTTCATCATTGGCAAGTCAAGGTGCTGGCTAAGTGGAGACTCAAAACAGGAGAATTCACAGACGGTTCAGACAAAAGTAGCTTTTTTTTTTTTTCCTTAAGTGGAATTATCTTGACCAAGTCTGGCAAAGCATATGGAGACCTAACTAAAAATGGCAGCCAAGAAACGATCAGAAGGGTCTATAACCTTTGAAAGAACTCAATAGTACCTGGCCACATCTTCAATCTCTAATGCTGGGGGATGATAAATTATTCAGATGAAATAATCTTGGCTTCCACTCACCATAGCCCAAGAGCATCGATCCACATCATCACTAATGATGAGAGCGTCACCAATCCACAGAGGTCTTCACAATGAGATGCCAACAGGAAATGGAGGAGTGACAGCATTTCTGCTTTAGACTGTTTACCCCTTCCTCACCCTGAGATTTCACATGCTCTTCAGCGGGCCTCCAGGAGTGAACTGTCCTTCCTGCTACGTCAAACAGCAACATGAAGATCAATTATCTACCTATATTCCCTGTTGGGCTCAGCGTTTGGGGTAGTGAAGGACTGATTCAGATCCCCCTGCTGGTACAGAAGACAAATCCATTATCTCACTTCCATACCAGTGCTTTTAACATCTAGATCAGTGCTTTTAAAACTTAGATTTGCCTAAGAATTATCCATGTATCTTGTTAAAATGCAGATTCTGATGCACTAGGTCTTATTGGTTAGATACTCTGCCTTTCTAGCAAGCTCCCAGGTGATGCCAATGGTCCTGGTCTATGGATCACTCTTTGGAAGGCAAGGAACTACATGACTGTGAAAAGTAGGCCCACCCTGCAGACTCTCTCCACCTGGGTCTAACCTGTACATTACAGCAATATCACACCTCTGCTGAAATCCACTCTCTCTTTTTTTTTTCTCAGACGGGGTCTCGCTCTGTTGCCCAGGCTGGAGTGCAGTGGCACGAACTGGGCTCACTGCAGCCTCTGCTTCCCTGGTTCAAGCGATTCTCATGCCTCAGCCTCTGGAGTAGCTTGGATTGCAGGTGTGTGCCACCACACCCGGCTAATTTTTGTATATTTTAGTAAAGACAGGGTTTCGCCATGTTGGCCAAGCTAAATTCACTCTTTTGCCTGACTTTCAAGGTCCTGTACAAACTGATCCTACTTGCTTTGTAACCTTTTCTGTCATTGCTCTCTTCTCATGATGTGCATCTCAAGCAGGTTGAACTATTGCTGCTTCCCAGCCATACTGCCACTCTGCCTTTATTTTGCTCTTTCTTCTACTTGGAATGTTCTTGCCCACCTCTTTCAAGGCCCAGGTCAAGTGCTGCCTCCTCTATGAAGCCAAATGAGTCCCTCCAGCCAGAGGCCTTCTTCCTTCCTCTGGCTACTGATATCACTTTATAGCTATTTCTCTTGGGGACGCTATCACTATCTGTCTTGAACTATGACTTGTGGACCATGTCTTTTATCTTGTCTCTACTATTATTCTTTGTAAACTTTCTTAGGGCAGGTTCTGTTTTGATTTGCTTGTAACATATAGACACTTATCACAATGAATTATACATAGCAGGTACTTGGAAGTAAGTGCGTGTGTGTGTATATATATCAGTTAATTTTATCAGAGTACAATTTAAATCAATAAAATGCATAGATTTCAACTGTACTGTTCATTGAGTTTTGTACTCAAGCAACTACCACCCAATCAAGATAGAAAACTTTTCCATCACCCCAGAACACTCTCTATTTCCTGTTCCAGCCAATCCCCTGCAACAGCTCCCCTCCCTAGCTAGAAAATTACTGTTCAGATTTCTACCAGCATAAACTGGTTTTGTCTCTTCTTGAATTTTACATAAGTGGAATTATAGAAAACCTACTCCTTTATTTGGCTTTTTCCACTCAACATAATGTCCATGCTGCCACACTTTGGAAATAGCTTCTTAAATAATTCACTGATGGGGGCGATGGAAGCGTTGGTTTAGTGAAATCAGACTGGCCTGGGGACTTTCCTGAATTCAAGGACATTTTGGACTTTCTGTGCTTGCTTCCTGCCTGATGTCCACCTGTTCACTAAATTACTGAAGCTCCTTGAAGCCCTGTTGCTCTTTCTCTGCCAGCACTTCTGCCTCCTCCACAGTGCCCATGTGTCTTCCCACTATTGCCAGCAAAGGGCTGTCTCCCGACTGCCTTCCCTACCAGCTCCCTAAGACTTTGTTGCTGAGCTTCAAGGTTCTGTGTTCCCTTGGATTGGCTCTGTCTGTTGGAAAAGATGTGCTCTCCACTGTTGATTTTTGTTTGTTTGTTTTTGTTTTTGCCAATCAGCTTTTCTTCTTTGAGGATGAGGGTGGGTCACCCTTTGAGGCTCATCCAAAGTCACCATCCAGTGTCCTCCATGCCCATGACCTGCTATGGCTCATATCAATTCTTTGCCAAGAGGCAAATGCAACTGGAGCCCCCAGTGTGTTGCTGGCCCTGGAGTCTCCTGCGTGCTGCGACCTGGGAATTCTCACCAGGCCTCACCTGAAGTCAGCTTGCTCCCCTCTGCCAGGCCACATGGCCCAGCAGTGGTGACAATGGCAGTAGGCCATTCCTGGCTAACAGACTCATGCTTGGTCTGGTTCTTAGTGTATGTTGGGCTGAAAAGAGCAAGCATTGCTTCCTTCCCATTACAGTAGTCACAAAGGGCTTATTCTCATATCTTTTATTAACTTCGCTGTTGTCTAGGTCAGAGTTGCCTCTCCGGGTCTATGTGTGACTGATAGGGTGAGAATGAGGCCCAGACTGGACAAGTCCTAAATTGTGGCTCCAGAAAAGGAGAGCCAGGCCTGCACCTCCTGACACTGGGACGTATGGCTGAGATGTGAGCAAAAAGCCAGGTGCCACCCACAGTGAATTATCTTAATCTGGGAATAAGGAAAGACAGCCATAGGGTCACTCTGCCATTTTGCACTTTTTTTGTTTTGAGACAGGGTCTCTGTTGCCCAGGCTGGAGTGCAGTGGCACAGTCATGGCCCACTATAACCTTAAACTCCTGGGCTCAAGACAGCCTCTCACCCCAGCCTTCCAAGTCGCTAAGATTACATGTATACACCATCATGCCTGGCTAATTTTTAATTTTTTTCTGTAGAGACAGGGTCTTACTGTGTTGCCGGGGCTAGTTTTGAACTCCCCTGGCCTCAAGTGATCCTCCTGCCTGGACCTCCCGAAGCGCTGACTACAGGCGTGAGCCACCACACCCAGCCCATTTTGTACTTTATGGGATTTCATTTCCTGATTGCTCCTGAAGGACATGTGTTCCTAATAATGGGGAACGCCCACATAACCCTTGCAGCCCTGTGAGGTCGGCATTGTTATTCCTGTCTTAGGAAACCACAGCCCAGAGAGGATGCTGACCTGTTCCTGGTTGTGTAGCACAAATGGCAGATCCTGGATTTACACAGGCCTGGCTTCAAGCTGTTCCTACCACTCCATCACCCTGCCTTTCTGTCTGGCTCCTGGAAGGTGATTACGATGCCTCTGATCTCATATATCCCATCAAAGTGCTTAGATGTGCTGACCACAAAGCTCTTCTCGGCTCCTTACAGCACTTAGTGGTGGGAAGCCAAGAAGGAGCTGGTGCCTTTCCCCTCCCCGCCAAGGGATCGCTGGAGCTTGCGGTTCCCGCCCATATGCATTAGCCTCTGCTGCATGACTTGATATTTGCGGTATACTGACAAGGCCTATTGTATTAGTAGCTAGGGCTGTCGTAACAAAGGACTGCAGACTTGGCTTAAACAACAGAAACTTATATTTTCACAGTCCTGGAAGCTCCAACATCAAGGTGTCAGCAGGATTGGTTTCTTCTGACGCCTCTCTCTCTCTAAGCTTGGAGATGGCCATTTTTGGAGTTGGCTTAGCGATGGCCATTTTTTCCCCCATGTCTTCATATCATCTTCCTTCTGTGCCAGTTGTGTCGTAATATTCTCTTATAGGACACCAGTCATAGTGGATTAGTGCTTTAATTGTTTTTAACTTAATTACCTTTTTAAATACAAATATAGCCACATTTTGAGGTACTGGGAATTAGGACCTCAACATACACATTTTGGGGGAACACAGTTCAGGCTGCAACACCTATCCAAAAATATTTGCCATTCCAGGGTTATGACACATTTCAAATTCCTACCATTGGTCCTCTGAGCTAGAGTTTCGTCAAAGTGCAAACATTTTAACAGAAGGAAAGAGTATGGAAACACAGATTCCTACTAACATTGCAGTCATTTTTCCCTATAAATTACTCAGCCCAGTGCCAAGCCTGCTGAGATGGCCTCAGGGCAAATTATTTGAGAATGAGGGGAGAAATTAAGGAATAAACTATAGTTTAGGGTTCTGCCCAAGAGCCTGAGACAACATTTGGTACCATATTGAGCTGTGGCTTCATGGATGGAGTGTAGAGGGATGAAAGATGCTGAAAGAAACTAAGATAAGATTTACCCACTTTTAGGATTTTGCTGGGCACTGTGTGGTGGAGTGTTAAGGTATGAATTTTGGAATCAGGCAGAACAGGATTTGCTGGTCACCAGCTGTGAGCCCCTGGGCCAGTTACTTGAGCTATCTGGATCTGTTTCCACTGACCACAGTGGGGAGATATTAACGCCACGCTCCTGGAGTTGTGCTGATGAGCCGTCCTCCACTGGGCAGGGAAAGCATGGAGCATAGCAACAGCGCACAGAGATGTTCAGGAAATGAACCTCATGCACTGCTCCAACACTCCATCAGAGTACACATAACAACCTAGATCCCAGAAGATGTTTCCGAAGTGATGTGGAAAACTTCCTTCCTCACTTGAGTGGAACCAGGATATCCCAGAGAAAGAGCAACCCAGCCGCAGACCTGAAATTCAAAGCAATAACCAGGACCAAACTAGTAAGCAGATTCCAGAAGAACGAGAACTTTCCAGTGTCTGACCTGGCCCTCCGATGGAGAGGGCCCCTGCTAAGAGGTGGCCTGGAACACTCTGAGTTGGGGACAAGGCACTTCATTTTGAACTTGAACCCCAAAGTCCACGAGTCCAAGCTGAAAAGTTAACCCCAGAGCAAACCACGCCACAAAAGACCACAACGTAAGGGCTAAACAGCCCCAACAATCTGGAAGCCAAATCACTGGGAGCTGTTAATCCAGGAGGGCAACCAAGGCCAAAAGCCACACTGAGATCAGAAAGCAAAGGTGCTCCCAGCCAATGGGGCCAAAGAGGAGCAAGGCAGTGATAGACCAGGAGAGACTCTGGAACCAGCAGGAAAACCAGCTGCCACCAGCTGCCTATGGCTGAGAGTGGAGCCACATTATATGCCCTTTAAGAGTGAATATGCAAATTAAACCCATTCTGACCTGCAGAGAGTGAGAAAAGACCATGTCACAGCACCTGCCACCCACCTCCTGCACCCAGTGGGCCTGTGCCTTGGCACGAGCAGGGAGTGGAGCTAGGGCTCTGCTATCTTTGAGGACAGTCTCAGCATCTGGGGCAGCCCACCTGGTGAGCATCTTGCCATCCTGAAGGTGATTTTGTTGATACAGATTCAAATTTTTCATATAAAATGGCCTCTAAACGCAAGTCAAACACTGCATCCGATGCTCAGCTCAAGGGGGCAATAATGACAGGGTGCAATTTTTACCACATGTACTGGCCACACAACCTGAATCCTGTGAAAGTCTACTCTGTATTTGGTACCTATGAATGCAGGCGGGGGCAGATCCTGAACTATGAAAAGTAAGTATTTGTTGTTTAAGTTACCTAATCTATAGTATTTTTGTTATATAGCAGCCTGAACTGACTCAGACATATGAGTAGTCAAATTTCTAGAGACAGAAAGTAGATTGGTGGCAATCAGGGGCTAGAGGAAGGAACACAGAGTTGGTGTTTAATGGATACAGTTTTACTTTGGGAAGATGAAGAAGTTCTGGAGATGAATAGTGGTGATGTTTGCACAAGAATGTGAATGTATTTATTGTCACTAAACTGTACACTTAAAATGGCTAAACACTAAATTTTGTGTCATATAAAATAACATATGTGTTACCACAATTTTTTTTTAAGAATTGGTACTGTGTAACTAATAGACATTGCCCTCCCCAGGAAATCTCTGACCAAACAGCTCCATTAGGTTAAGAACTATGTGCTCAGTAAGTGTATCTACTGGTGTGTTTTGTGGCCATTTTGGCTTTGCCTCCACTCCCGTTGGAATTGAAGATGCCCAGCCTGTCAGCTGAGCTGCGGGGGGGATGGTTTGTCCCAGCTTTGCAAGGTTAGCCAGAGAGGACTTCGTGTCTCTGAGGCTTGTCCCCTTTACCACTAGTGGCAGTCAGGGGAGATGCCTCTTTGCTCCCGGTATTTTCTTCCACGCAGAAACAATCTTAACAAACAGGCCATTCTGGCCTCTGATCTTCCTCACTTCTGCTCAGCAAAAGTGGAGTGGCCTCTGCCGTGAGGGAGAGCCTCGTGTACCCAGCCCCTTGCTGTCTGCATCTGCTTGCGAGCAGTCCCACTGCAGGAAGCCCACCTTCTGCTCCACATTCCCCGTGCCTGCTGCCTGGGCCTGGGCCTGCCTGGTTGCGGGGCTGTTGTGATCGGAAGCCCCCATGCCTGTAGATCTAACCCTCCTCCTCACATACCATCCTCATCAGTAGGAAAGGTGCTAGGTTGGTCTCTGTCTGCCAACTCCTTTGTCTTTTCTCAATTCATTTAGAACCTGGGTGGCAAGAGCAATACCGGCGGGAGGGGAGGCTCGGAGATCTAAACATCATTTCTCATTGTGTTCCTGAAACCACCAGGGGATGAGTTGCTACATTCCTCTGAGGACATTGTCATGCTCTGGGTCTCATCTCAGCCCAAACAGAGGGGAAGGCGGCCTGGGAAGCAGGGTCCTCCGTCTGAAGCGGAGCTCACCCACTGAGGTGCGCAAGTCCCGCCAGCCGGACTCCAGAGCAGCTGCTGGAAGGACATTCTGCCCTGGAAGGATAGAACATGACCCTGGGGGGACCAGGTCACACACAAACAAGACAGCCTGGCCAGAGGAGGCAGCAGAAAGCTCGAACATGGTGGTTCTTTTTCTATTGCTGGGTAACAAATTATCAGATATTTACCAGCTTAAAACAACCTGTGTTATGATCTCACAGCGTCCATGGGTCTGGAGTCTATGGAAGGTGGGGCTCGCCTGTCACCTTCAGATCCAGCCCGGCGCAGAGTTCCCACGTCAGTCCTTGCTGAGCAGACAGCATTTCAGCAACAATCTCAGCCTCTGACATGAGGGGTTTAGAATTAAGTCAGTGATCTGGGATATAGAGGCCTGGTCACAGCAGGCTGGGTCCTCAGCTCAGGGTCTTGCAGGCTGCAATCCAGCTGCCAGTCAGGCAGGCGGGTAACAGTCAGCACACACCTCTTACCACCACAGGGCCCCCCAGGGATCCATGAATGCCTGGAGATGGGCGGCTGATGGAAGGCAGCAGGTTACAAACCCCCATAGGGTACGATTCAGAGGCCTTGGGTAGCATAATCAGACAGAAGATAGAAAGAAGGCACAAAGTCATGGACAAGGCCAATCTGGCAGCACACAGCATACCTCTTCTGGGGCTCGGGCCAGCAGAGCAGCAAAAGAGAATCATACCTGAGAGAGAAGAGGGAGCCTGCCCACTGTGACCAGGCCTCTGTATCCCAGATCACTGACTTAATTCTAAATCCCCTGGGTCAGGCGCTGAGATTACTGCTGAAATACTGTCTTCTCAGCGAGGACTGATGCAGGAACTCTGCAGGGCTGGATCTGAAAATGACAGGCAAGTTCCATCTGCAAGGAGTGGGAAGGCAGAGGCCACCAGATGCCTTTAAGCTTTTACTCTTGACTCTGACTTCTCCAGATGAGCTGCTCACCTAAACCTTTGCTCTCCTGATGGTCCTCATTCTACCAGCTTTGTGCTCCTAAACCTCCAGGCTGCTTTTTCTACCTATGCTGCCTTAGACTGCCAACTGATGACAAATTATCAGCCTCGACTTCTCTGCTTTTTTCTTCTTCTTCACTTCTGAGGTCTTTGCTCCTGATGAAAGGCTGGTGTTGCAAGGATTCCAGCCACAGCCTGGACCACACCCCAGGAGCCAGTCTGTCGATGCTCTTGTCTCAGTACCTTTCTCATAAATCAGCCAGGGAGGGGTTCAGTCTGCATCCTGGCCAGAGATCGATGGCGCTAATGGTGTCTGGTCCATTAGAGGTGGAAGAGTTACAGCCTGTGCAAGTCTGCAGCGAATTGCACCATCAGCTCTGCCAGGTACAGACTCTGGGAATATTCCATGGTAGTTCTCTGGTCACTCAGAACAGGGCACGGTAGAAGGAAAAACCTTGTCACAGGGCCCTCTGACAGACAGTTCTGTCCTATGCCAGGTTCCTCGTCCTTCCTAGTCCTAGGGACACAACCCCTTGCAGTCATCTCATAAAGTAGTTTTCTTGATTATTACTGTAATAGAACTGTCTGTAGACAGTCATCCTTCTCCCAAAGACTGTAGCCACTCTGCAAATTATCCTCACAAAGCACTTTAAGCTGGACCACTCCAAGGATGAGGACCTGGAAGAAGCATCTGGATAGACACAGCCTGTGCCGTGCTGCATTGGGAGGGGGTCATCCCAGTGTGGTTCCAGGATCATGGCTCTTGGAAATCCCAGTAAGGATGCCTTATTCTAGAAAATAAGCTTTATGGTTAGCAAAGATGACCATGTTCTCCTTATTAATGGGTACCATTGGAAGATAGCGCATCCCTGGACCTACTCCCTAGGTCACTTCCATGGTAAGGCTCCAGTCCCTCCACACAGGTTCACTCAGGAACATCTCTTATTATCCAGGCAACAAGATCCTATTTGCCATGTTGTATTCTCTTAGACCCATCTTTTAGCAGCTGTGACTTATGCACATCTTCATCTCTAGGGTATCAAAATCCAAGATCTCTAAATCAAATGTAGGCGATGGCTGGAATTTCCCCATCCTGTGGGCAGCAACTTTTGGGAACACTGACAGAATAGAAGAAAAAAAGAGGCTGGATTCTATTTGCATCTTAACACCAACGGCTGAATGAAGCCCTGACTCCCGTTTTGATGTGCTACCAAGTTTGAATCATGCTGACACATGCCCATCTGTCAGGTGGAATAATGGGGTTTTGAGTGGCTTGATTGTAGCCCAAGGATTAAAGTCCTGCTGAGTTACCTGGTGTTGAGTTAAGGCAGTAAAGAGAATGCTCTTCTCTGCCTAAACCAAAGCAAAGACAGAGCTTTTTCCGCTAATGGCAACTCCTAGCCACAGATCTGTTGCTAAAAGGAAAACAAGCCCATCTCCTGTTTGTTCTTTAATAGCCTCATCTCTGATGTAAGCGGCCTTCCCACTCCAGAAACTCAGCATTAAAGTGACATCATTGAAATTTGCCATAAATGCTACAAGCACTTTTTTCAAAATGATCTGGTTTATGAGCAGGGTAGCATAGCCATAACAAGCACCCCTTTCAATACCAACGAATTCTATTTGAAATAGCCTGTTCATTATTCCATCCCAGGGTCTCTCACCCCTCCTGCTTGAAATGCAAAGCAGAATTTTTAAGATTTTGAACTCTGAAGTCAGACATAACTAGATTCAATCCCAGCTCTGAAAATCACCATGGGGTGTGAAAGTTACAAAACATGTCATCAAAATTTTAACACTCCTTCCATCAAGAGTTGGGGTCCATTGTCCCCTATCCTTGAATCTAGGCTCTGTGACTGCTTTACCCAATAAAGTGCCACAGAAGTTGTGGTACCAGTTTCTGGACCAGACTTTAAGAAACCAGCAGCTTCTACTTGCTGTCTCCTGGGATGTTCCTCCTTCTCAGCGCCCAGTCATCCTGCTGGGAGGAAGCTCAACAGCTCATGGAGAGGTCCACGGAGAGGAGACCCAGGTCCTCAGGCCCATAGCCCCAGCTGGGCTCCCAGCCAACAGCCAGCACCAATGTGCCAGCCCTACAAGTGAGCCATCTTATAAGTAGTCAACTAGCCCCCAGGCTATGAATAATGCTACTGTGAACATTCATCTACAAGTTTTTATGTAGACATATGTCTTCACTTCTCTTGGGTATTTTCCTAGGAGTAGAATAGCTAGACCATATGGTAATTCTATATTTGACCATTTGAGGAACTGCCAATCTGTTTTCCACAGCGGCTGCACCATTTACATTCCCACTAATGATATATGAAGGCTCCAGTTCTCTTTATCCTAGCCAACCTATTTTATTATATGTATTTCTGCTTAGAGTTATCCTCGTGTGAGTGAAGTGGTATCTCATTGTGCTTTTGATTTGCATTTCTCTGATAGCTAATGATATTGAGCATCGTTTTATGCACTTATTGGTAATTTGCATATTTTCTTTGGTGCATGTCTATTAGATCCATTGCCCATTTTTTAATTGGGTTGTATGTCTTTTTATAATTATTTGTATATCCTAGATATTTAACAGTTATTTGTATATTCTAAATATCAACGTGCAAATATTTTCTCCCATTCTATGGGTTGTCTTTTTTTTTTTTTCTGAGACAGGGCCTTGCTCTGTTGCCCAGGCTGGAGTGTGGTGGCACAACTGTAGCTCACTGCAGCCTCAAACTCCTGGACTCAAGTAATCCTTCTGCCTCAGCCTCCTGAGTAGTGTGGACCACAGGCATGAACCACTGTGTCCAGCCCTTTTTTTACTTTCTTGATGGTCTCCTTTGAACCACAAAAGTTTTTGATTTTTATGAAGTCCAATTTGTCTATATTTTCTTTGGCTATTTGTGCTTTAGGTGCCATATCTAAGAAACTATTGCCTAATCTAAGGTCACAAAGATTTACATCTATTGTTTTTAACAAATGTTATAGTTTTAGCTTTTACAGTTAGACTTTGATCCATTTTGAGTTAATTTTTGTATATGATGTGAGGTAAGGCATCTATTTAATTTTTTTACATGTGGATATCCAACTGTCCCAGAACCATTTATTAAAAAAACTATTCTTTTCCCCATTGAGTTATCTAGGCACCCTTGTTGAAAATCAATTGACTGAAAATTTGAAGGTTTATTTCTGGACTCTCAATTGTATTCCATTGGTCTATATATCATTCCTTATGCTACTAACACACTATCTTGATTACTATAGCTTTATGGTAAGTTTTGATATCAGGAAATTGAGTCTTCCAACTTTGTTCTTCTCTTTCAAGATTATTTTGGCGATTCTGAGTCTCTTGCATTTCCATATGAATTTTAGGATGATTTTATCAATGTCTGCAAAGAACCCAGCTGGAATTTTGATGGAGATTGCACTAAATAACTCTACAGACCATTATGGGGAGTGTTACCATCTTAGCAACATTAGGTGTTCTGATTCTTGAACATGAGGTGTCTATTTATTTATTTAGGTCTTCTTTAACAATGTTTTGTAGTCTTCAGAGCATTTAAGTTTTGTACTTCTTTTGTTAAAAATATACCCAAGCATTCTATTCTTTTTGATGCTATTGTAAGGGACAGTTCTTGCTGTTTTTTCAGTACTAAGAAGGCCTTCCTTGCTAATGGCTCTATCTTAGAACACAGATATTTCAAACTATATAGGAGTTTTAGGCTTCTGGTTAAACTTTAGCTATTTTACAGTTAATCAACCGGAAATAAACTACATAATAAAGACTTTTCCTTTGCCCTGCTCCAATAGGGTCTAACAAATTAAATTTATATTTTCAAGGAGCTTACTTTTCATTTTATTTACTTTTGTTTCTCAGTTCAAATGCGATCAGCAGGAAAACAAAATGTGGCCACTATGCTATAGCAGGTTATGTTAAATAACCTTACTTTAAAGAAACATAAGGCAGAAGTCCTTTCCCAGCTACTTTCCTTGAAAAGAATTCTATCTTTGGGTTATTTCTGTATGCCCTTTCGGCAATGCAATCTTTAGTCTCAACATATGCGGATATCAAGTTTCTTCTTTCTTGGGAATAATTAGAAAAAGCATAAAATGGAGTTTAGAAATAGAAAAGAGATGATATAAAAGAAGAGCAGTGGGAATTTTGCGAATAAACCTTGACAGAAATGAAGGGAGCTGACGGCAGGGCCTTTTGTGCCTTGAATAGCTCCTGCTCGGTGAGGAGGGGCCTGCTGAGGGACTCTAGTGCCCAGCAGGGCATAGCCTGGCTGTGGCTTCAGGCATCAAAATCAGAAAGAAACCAAAATGGGCTTCTTTTTTTGTTAGCGAAAAGTTTCAAATATACCAAATTTTAAAAATACATATTTGTCATAATGAACAAATACAATGTACCTCCAGGAACCCACCACCCTAGATTCAACAATCCTCAACTCATGATCAATTCATCTATAAACCCACCAATCCCCCACCTCCACCTCTGATTATGTGGAAGAAAATCACAGACATTACATTATTTCACCTACAAGCCTTTCATTGTATATGTATATATCCATATCTGTATGTGTGTCTGTGTGTGTGTGTATAATTTTAACATTATAAAATATTCAACCAGGTTCAAATTTCTCCATTACCTCATAATTTGTTTTCCTGACGGTTTTTTGGATCAGGATCCAAAAACTTATATGAAGCTTTATGTGTTGTAATTGGTAGATGTTTCCCTTTGAGTCTTTTAATCCATGTTCCAATGAAGATCCAGGCACGAGGGAAAATGCACATGAGTCATCTGCAACAAAGCAAAATAAATGTGTGTTGTCCCGTGGAAATTGTAGGCAAGGACAGTCTTAACCACTTTCAGCAGCCAATAACAGTGAGTATAAATTTCACAGGTCATAGATTCAAAAGCATAAAAATATAACTTCATTTTACCAATTTTTAACTTGAGCCCCCCCATTCTGTCTTTAGTTTGAAAACTCAACCTAGCCTCAGATAAATTTAATCAAATGCAGTGAAATTTCCATTTTAATCACATTCAGAACATACCTTCCCTGATTTCCTTCTGGAGCTGGTGTGATCCACTTAAATGTAGCTTGCGGTGGTGGGGAGGAGCTTATCTGAGCTCCTTCTATTTCATTTTCCCCCTCTGCATTAATTTTTGATTACTGTGTAACAAACTGCCACAAACTTAGCAGACTAAAACAACACTCATTTGTTAGCACAGAGTTCTGTAGGTCAGAAGTTCTGCACAGCATGGCTGGCTTCACTGCTCGGGGAGCAAAGTCCTCTGGAGGCTCTGGGGGAAAATCCACTTCCAAGCTCATTCCTGTTGTTGGCAGAATCCAATTCTTTTTGGTTGTGAGACTGTAGTCCTGGTTTCCTTGCTCGCCTTCAACTGGGAGGTCATCCACGTCCTTACACATGAACCCCTCCATTTTCAAGCCAGCAAGGCTGCATCAAATCTTCCGTGGGCTTCAAACTTGACTCCCTTATCTGTAGCCAGAGGGAGAAAACTGCTTTTAAAGGGATCATGTGACTAGGTTATTTCCCCCTCCCCACAGATCGTCTCCCTGTCTTCACACCAACTGATGTGGTAACTTAATGGCATCGGCAAAATGCCATCACAGCAGCTTCTAGGTGCATATATACCAGGGACTTGGAACCAGGGTGGGGCGATGGGGTCTCAGAAGTTTGCCTACAATGGTCTCCATGGGACATAGCTGCATCCTTAACTGTCCACACCATACCTTCTGATGGTGGGTCTCCTCATCCAGTCTTGAGTCCTGCTCTCTCTGTCTGTCTCTCTCTCTCTCTCTCTCACTCTCTCTCTCTCTCTCTCTCTCTCTCTCTCTCTAACCTCCAGCTAACCTCCAGAAGTGAGAAAGGCAGGACTGGGGGCTGAAAGAGAAGTTGTCCCCCAGTGTGTTATAAACTGCAGCTCCAACTCTGATGGCCCTTCAGAGTTGGCCCAAACTGAGACAAGGAGACTGGGCTTTTATATCCCCACATTGCCCAGTCATTGGCCACAAGCCACTTCTTGGAGGAAGGGGGTGAGGCCTTACCTTGCGGAAGGGGTTGATGCCTAATCAGTTCCCTGTGGCTGAGGGCAGTTTCTGATGACGGACCCAGCTGAGAGATACCTGCTGTTCGCAGTTGCTGGGAAATGGGTGCCTCTGCCCAGAAGAGGGGATACCAGTGAGCGCTGCAACAATATCCACTCCACCCATCTATTCTCCTTTCCACATCACAATTGGGCCTTTCCTTTTGAATATATAAGCCAAGAACGTTGGATTTTCAATGCATGAGCTAGCAAAAAAGACTTCATATTTTACAAACCATCCTGCCACAGGAAAGTGGATATTCAAATGCATAGTATCCATTATTATTAATTTAATGTATAATAGAATTTCGTTGATATTTTTAGTTGTGCATATACTACTTTACTGGGTGTTTTCATGTCAGTAAAACATTTAAGTCCCCTCACATCCTTTCTGGAACACAGTGAGAAATAAAAGCATCAAATATTCATGTGTTCTCATGGATTATTTTACACCTGGAGTCCTACTGTTAGATATAAGTTCTAAATTTCTTTTCAAATAATCAATATGTCAGTATGTTCAATTCTTTGCCTTCTACTTTTAAACTTAACTTCCTCGTAAAGCAATCTTTTTCAATTACCTGCTCCACCCTAACTCATTCCGATTACCTGCTCCACCCTGACTCATTCCAATTACCTACTCCACCCTGACTCATTCCGATTATCCGCTCTGTCATAGCCATTTTTCCCCCCAAAGCACTCACCCCGTCACTCTCTTTAAATTAGCCAGTTGGAATTAGTTTAGCCTGTGCGGTCTAACCCTAGCCAATAGGGGAATGACACAGCAGCAAGGACCACATACGTCAGAGATGAGAACTCCTTTCCTTCCCTTGTCTAATTGTGCACTCAGCATTGCTCCATCTGCAAGGGTGCACCCATCTATAGAAGTAACTTGCCTTGCTGAGAATTAAAAAAAAGATTTTATATTTGAGCGCAATTTCTTTTGTGGCACCGAAACTTTATTTATAACACTACCAACTCAGTTCTTCCCATAAAATACAATAGGGGTTGTTTTCTAAATGTCTAGTCCCCATTAATTTACCCAAATTGATCCAAGGTTTGGGAAGCCTGAATTCCCATCTGTCTTACTACCCCTCTATCTCCAACACATGCTGCCTGACTTATAGTAGGTGTTTGGCAGTGAATGAATGTCTGATAAAAATAAATATATGCATACACAAATAAGATTAATGTTATATATAAAGTTTCAGTGCCACAAAATAAATAGCACTCAAATATAAAATTTTCTTTTAATTCTCAGCAAGGCAAGATGCTTCTATATAAGGGTGCGCCTTACAGATGGAGCAACGGCAAGTGCACACTTGGACAAGGGAGAGGAAGAAGTCCTCATACCTGACACACGTGGCCCCTGCTGCTGTATCATTCCCCTATTGGCTAGGGTTAGACCACACAGGCTAAACTAATTCCAGTTGGCTAAAGAGAGTGATGGGGTGAGTGCTTTGGAGGGAAAAAACATGGTTATGCAGGGTGAAGAATGAGTCAGAGCGGGGCAGGTAGCAGGTAATCAGAATGAGCCAGGGTGGAGTAGGTAAGTTGCCTTATGAGGAAGTTAAGTTTAAAAGTAGGAGGCAAAGAATTAAACATACTGACATATTGATTCTTTGAAGAGAAATTTAGAACTTATATGTAACAATCCCTCCTCTTGCATTTCCTTACAGATTTTGCTGTTCAAACTTTTAAAACATGTCTTGGCTTATTTGTTCTGCTGGATTTTCCAACAGAAGAAGCTTCTTTGGATAAGGTGAAGCATAGTTAAGGGAAGTTTTAGTAAGTACCATTTCTATGAGCCCCTCCACCAACTTACAGATGCATGGTATGACACAGCACCCGACAAGAATAAGTAATCCTATTACAGTTGCGAGGGAAATGAGAATTGAGGCTATTATTCCTTTCCATTTACCGAACTACTTTTCTAGCCATCCTGTAAAGGGGTCATTTACCCCTGAGTTGCTAGCTAACTCATTGGATAGAGCAGTCAGACCTTACAATGCCTTTGTTATACTTCCATTAGGGGCAGTGTTGTTTGGGATGAAAGTGCAACATTGAGTTTGAATCATGATGCAAACTCTTCTTTCTGCTAATAACATGTCTAAGGCTATCCTATTTTCCCAAGCCATCTGGCTAGTAGCCCCTAATTGTACAGCTATTTCTTTAACAGCATCTTTAGTGTAGTTAATAAATTGCTGTTGGTTGTAGTAGATGTAGTTTATTCAATCTACATTTTTATTAACTGTCACCCACCAAACTATTGACTCAAATCCTGCAGCTATTTCATTTCAAGCTTTAAATTGATCTGGTATTCCCTATGGGACTCTCTAATTGTGTCTAAATAGAGATGAGAGTTGAAAGACCCATAAGGGGCTTCTCTAGCTTTACGATGTCTTATTTTTCCTTCCGCTGGTTGATGAAATGCCAGGGTGAAAGGGATAGCCAATTGGACTAAAGCACAAGTGTCACTCCAGTTATTTGGCAGAGTGTCCAGTAAAGGTTCACCACAATACCACCACACATCCACTCAGGGATGAACAAGGGCTGATTGACTGATAAGCTCTTGAAAATTGTTATGCTCACTGCATCCCTTCAGGTCTCTGAGGAACTTTAAGTTTCCTCCCTGTCGTGAGAGAAACAAAGTGAACTTAGAGTTGTGAGATGGAAGCTGGATGGCCCTCGGGGGCTGAGCCACAAGGTGCCAGACTTCGGGATATAGCAGAGAGATATAACATGTTACACTGTTAACTTTTAGCAAACTTTACTTTTGTTGAAAACCTTGTAAGTTTGGGATTTCCATTATCCTTTGCTGTTAATAAGACCTTGTTTAATCCAAATTAACTTAGAATTGGTATAGATGGTTCCTTCCTGGTTCTGTAAGTACTTTAAGGCTTGGCCGAGTAGAAACAGCTCACACATTTGAGTAGACCAATTATTAGGCAATTTTCCTAATTCTGCTTTTACAAGAGTTTCCCTATCAATCACTGAATACCTATTGTGCCTTTTTCCCTCAGTCACCTGGGAGGAACCATCTATCCTCCCAGGAACTGTCCTGAAGGGAGTTCCTCCTAGGTTTGGTCAGACCTTTGTGTGGTAATTAATTAAGATTTAGATCCCCCGTTAGGAAACCTGCTGGGTTAAGGGAATTATCAGTGGTTACTGTTAAATCATCTTTTTCTAATAGAAAATAGCCCCACACTGTAAGATTTTTGAATTAGTAAGCTACATGTTTGCTTTTTTGTTGTTGTTGTTGTTGTTTTTAGGATAGTTCTGAACTTATAAGGTGTACTTACAATGAGGTTTCCTCTAAAAGCTATTTTTCTACTTTCTTCTGCTAGCAAAGCAGTTGCCACTACAGATTAAATGCATTTGGGCCATCTGCAGGTTACTGGGTTAAGGATTTTTGATAGGAAGGCCTCAGTGCTTTCGGGCTACACCCTTGTTTATACTGACAACAAGGTGGTATTGGAGTGTTATAGGGTCACGCAGAAGACCTTCAATTATCAGTTATAGGTTTCAAATTTACCCTGGCTTTTAAAGAAGTAGGTTACACTGTTTTCTCTTTACTACTTCTCTCTCTCTTTCTCTCTTTGACTTTGTGTCTCTCTCTTTCTCTCTCTTTGACTCCCTCTTTGTCTCTCTCTCTTCCTCTCTCTCTCTGTCTCTCTCTTTCTCTCTCTCTCTTTGACTCCCTCTTTGTCTCTCTGTCTCTTCCTCTCTCTCTCTGCCTCTCTTTCTCCTGTCTCTCTTTCTCTTTCCCCTCTCTTTCTCTCTCTTTCCTCTCTGCTGTTCTTTCCCTGCCTCTGTCAGCCACTCGTGCTGCTGTTCTTCCCTCTCCTTCCCTTTCCCCTAGGGGAAGGACAGGCAGAAGTGGAGCTACTCTTTCTTCCGCTGAAAAGAGGATGCCCAAGATGGACATTAACTTGACTCAAGTGTGCAACTGAGGTCCTAAGAATTGGTCAATTTGGTCTGTCAAATTGAGTGAGTTTCTTAATCCTGAGTTCTAGTTTGATTGCACTGTGGTCTGAGAGACAGTTTGTTATCATTTCTGTTCTTTTACATTTGCTTAGCTTAGGAGTGCTTTGCTTCCCACTACGTGGTCAATTTTGGAATAAGTGTGATGTGGTGCTGAGAAGAATGTATATTCTGTTGATTTAGGGTGGAGAGTTCTGTAGATGTCTATTAGGTCTGCTTGCTGCAGAGTTGAGTTCAATTCCTGGATATCCTTGTTAACTTTCTGTCTCGTTGATCTGTCTAATGTTGACAGTGGGGTGTTAAAGTCTCCCATTATTATTGTGTGGGAGTCTAAGTCTCTTTGTAGGTCTCTAAGGACTTGCTTTATGAATCTGGGTGCTCCTGTATTGGGTTCATATATACTTAGGATAGATAGTTCTTTCTGTTGAATTGATCCTTTTACCATTATGTAATGGCCTTCTTTGTCTCTTTTGATCTTTGTTGGTTTAAAGTCTGTTTTATTAGAGACTAGGATTGCAACCCCTGCTTTTTTTTGTTCTCCATTTGCTTGGTAGATCTTCCTCCATCCCTTTATTTTGAGCCTATGTGTGTCTCTGCACATGAGATGGGTCTCCTGAATACAGCACACTGATGGGTCTTGACTCTTTATCCAATTTGCCAGTCTGTGTCTTTTAATTGCAGCATTAGCCCATTAACGTTTAAGGTTAATATTGTTACGTGTGAATTTGATCCTGTCATTTTGATGTTAGGTGGTTATTTTGCTCGTTAGCTGATGCAGTTTCTTCCTAGCATCGATGGTCTTTACAATTTGGCATGTTTTTGCAGTGGCTGATACTGGTTGTTCCTTTCCATGTTTAGTGCTTCCTTCAGGAGCTCTTGTAAGGCAGGCCTGGTGGTGACAAAATATGTCAGCATTTGTTTGTCTGTGAAGCATTTTGTTTCTCCTGCACTTATGAAGCTTAATTTGGCTGGATATGAAATTCTGGGTTGAAAATTCTTTTCTTTGAGAATGTTGAATATTGACCCCCACTCTCTTCTGGCTTGTAGAGTTTCTGACAAGAGATCCGCTGTTATTCTGATGGGCCTCCCTTTGTGGGTAACTCGACCTTTCTCTCTGGCTGCCCTTAACATTTTTTCCTTCATTTCAACCTTGGTGAATCTGACAATTATGTGTCTTGGAGTTGCTCTTCTCGAGGAGTATCTTTGTGGCATTCTCTGTATTTCCTGAATTTGAATGTTGGCCTGCCTTGCTCCAGGAAGTTCTCCTGGATGATATCCTGAAGAGTATTTTCCAACTTGGTTCCATTCTCCTCGTCACTTTCAGGTACACCAATCAGACGTAGATTTGGTCTTTTCACATAGTCCCATATTTCTTGGAGGCTTTGTTCATGTCTTTTTACTCTTTTTTCTCTAAACTTCTCTTCTCTCTTCATTTCATTCATTTGCTCTTCAATTACTGATACCCTTTCTTCCACTTGATCAAACTGGTTACTGAAGCTTGTATATGCGTCACGTAGTTCTCGTGCCATGGTTTTCAGCTCCCTCAGGTCATTTAAGGACTTCTCTACACTGGTTATTCTAGTTAGCCATTCATCTAATCTTTTTTCAAGGTTTTTAACTTCTTTGCGATGGGTTCAAACATCCTCCTTTAGTTTGGAGAAGTTTGTTATTACTGATCATCTGAAGACTTCTTCTCTCAACTCGTCAAAGTCACTCTCCATCCAGCTTTGTTCCGTTGCTGGTGAGGAGCTGCGTTCCTTTGGAGGAGAAGAGGTGTTCTGATTTTTAGAATTTTCAGCTTTTCTGCTCTGGTTTCTCCCCATCTTTGTGATTTTATCTACCTTTGGTCTTTAATGGTGGTGACATACAGAAGGGGTTTTGATGTGGATGTCCTTCTGTTTGTTAGTTTTCCTTCTAACGGTCAGGACCCTCAGCTGCTGGTCTGTTGAAGTTTACTGGAGGTCCACTCCAGACCCTGTTTGCCTGGGTATCACCAGTGGAGGCTGCAGAACAGCAGATGTTGCAGAACAGCAGATGTTGCTGCCTGATCGTTCCTCTGGAAGCTTCATCTCAGAGGGGCACCCAGCTGTATGGGGTGTTAGTCAGCCCCTACTGGGTGGTGTCTCCCAGTTAGGCTACTCGGGGGTCAGGGACCCACTTGAGGAGGCAGTCTGTCCGTTCTCAGATCTCAAAATCTGTGCTGAGAGAACCACTACTCTCTTCAAAGCTGTCAGACAGGGACATTTTTTGCTGATGCGTAACTTCTAAATCTACCCAAGTTAGGCAGTGCAGCTGAGCCAGGATCAGACATTCATGCTATTTTCAGGCAAGCTTACAAAGCTACATTTTTACCAGTGAGAGCCACAAATATGTGGTCTATTCCACAAATGTTCTTTGCCCAGTCTGAAGGAAAAGACTAGTATGAAGATGATAATTCCTCCCAGCATTGATGATCAAAGAACCAGATTCTGTCTACACTGGATCTGGTTGCACTGGCTGACTTGTACTCGTCTTGATCAAGAACAGAGTGAGGCCCAGTTAATTCTGCTGGGAGAAAGTGAGTAGCTTGGCTCCAGGTCAAGATGTACAGGAGGTAGTCATTGAAGAAAACACGTGCCCAACTCATCCAACAGCTGACCGTTGAGAAGACCAAACACTTAAACTGCTCCCATGGAATTTGAGGAGCTGGCCAGACTATTTCCAATGCAGTGAAAATTTTCCATTTGATTCTGAATAACTGCTTATAAAACACAAATAAATGGAGCAAGTTTTGTAAGTTTTCTTCAATTATGGCAATAAAGTAAGTGAATTCATTGGAACAATTCCTATGCTAAGCTGCTAACCAGCTGACAAACCAGATCAATAGGATGCTGTCTACTCCTCTGACAGCTACATTTGTGTGTTACCACCTCTAATTGGTATTTGATTTTAAATCTACTTCCAAAAATACGTTTTTTAGAAGTTTAAGAAATTTACTATTAATATTAATTTGAAATAATAAATTATAAAATTATAATAATGAATGTGGTATAAACATTTAAAAATGCAATTGAACACATTATAAAGTTGAGAAACAGATCCATATACACACAGAAATTTACTATAGGATAAGGTTAGCATTTCAATCAGTAGAAGAAAAATAGTTTATTCAACAAATGATTAGGGGACAATTATCAAGAAAACAATTTGCAGCCTGGGCAATATAGGGAGACCCCATCTCTACAAAAAAAATTAAAAATTTGCCAGGCATGGTGGCACATGCCTATAATTCCAGCTACTCAGGAGGCAGAGATGGGAGGATTGCTTGAGCCCAGGAGCTTGATGCTATAGTGAACTGTGATAACACCACTATATTCCATCCTGTGTAACAGAGCTAGACCCTGTCTTGAAAAAAAAAAAAAAGGGAAAGAAAAAGAAAAAAAGAAAAAGAAAAATATTTGAATCTGTAATCACACTTTTGTGTTGGAAAAAAATGGAATCATTTAGGTACTAGAGGAAATCATGGGGTAATTTGTTTTTGTAATAATCTTAGAAACGGAAGAGCTTTCTATGTATGATACCAAATCCAGAGTCTGTATCCTGTGTAATAAACAATAAAGAAGTTTAGAGAAAAAATAATAAAGGGCTTTGTCCCTGGTTCCTGGTTCCTGGGAGTTCATATCTAACTTCTTGGAATTTCCTGGGTGATAGGAATGTCTTTGTTATTCATGGTATGCCCTGATAGTTTATTCTAATAAGGTGACTCATAAGAAGCTCATAGACAGTTTCTAAGAGATGACTCGAGACAGGGGCTGGCCACTGACAGAAAGACCAATTATGTGATTAGAGGGTTGGAATTTGAGCCAAGTGATATCAGCCTGACCTCCAGGGAGGGGAGAGGGGCGACTGGAGACTGAGTTCAGAAAGTGACTAGTGTTTCAATCAATCATGCACACATAATGAAACCCAACAAAAACTCTGAACTTGAGGTTCAAGTGTGTATCCTGATTGACAGTACTCTGCATATTGTACACGCCAGTGTGCTCAGAGGATGATGCATCCCAACTCTGCAGGGAGAGGACACCAGAAGCTTCCCATCTAGGACCCTCCCAGACCTCTCCCTATCTGTCTCTTCTTTTTATTGATTCTTATTCATAATCTTTTTATAATAATAAAACTGTAATTTTTAAAATCGTATAGCTCTTTCCTGAGTTCTATTTGTCTTTCTAGTGAATTATGAAACTTGAGAGGATTGTGGGAACCCTGAACTTGTAACCAGTTGGTCAAGAGTGAAGGTGGCCTGGGGACCCCTGGACTGGACTTGCAGCTAATGTCTGACGTGAGCCTCATTTCAGGCATCAGCTGCAAGTTCAGGGGTCCCTAGGTCCCCAGGAAGTTTATCTTCACTCTGGATGCTTATTGACAGAAGCCATTGCACTCTTTTAAAAAGGACTGATAAAGCTGATAATATTAAACTCAGAATTTTCTACACAGCCTCCTCAGAAGTAATGTAAAAAGACCAATACAAACTGGGGGAAATGTTTGCAACTCATATCACTGAAAATGACTAATTTTTCTAACAAATAAAGAACATCAGTACTTTAGGAGGCCAAGGCAGGAGGATCACTTGAGCCTAGGAGTTCAAGACTAATGTGGGCAACACTGTGAGACCTCATGCCTACAAAGAATTGTTTTAAAATTGGCCAGGCATGATGGTGTGCACCTGTAGTTCCAGCTACTCAGGAGGCTGAGGTGGGAGGATTGCTTGAGCCAGGGAGGTCAAGGCTGGAGTGAGCTGTGATTGCCCCACTGCACTCCAGGCTGGGTGACAGTGAGACCCTGTTTCAAAATAAAAAGAAAAGAAAAAGAACATCTACAATACAAAAAAGATGAAAAGCCCAATGGAAAAAGAAGCTTAACCAAAAAATGAAATATAAATGTCTTTTAAATTTATGAAAAGATGTTCAACATCACCACAATGAAAAATTACAAAATGATACTTCCTGAGATGTAAAATTTTTACCAGATTAGTAAAAATCAAAAAGTTCAACGACATACTGTGTGTGGAAGTAGGAAGTAAGCACTCTCATTCTTTCTGCAGGAAGTATAAGTCTGTATGTCCTCCAGGAAGGGCAATTTGGCAATAACTATCAAAATATTACTGCAAGCCAGATGCAGTGGCTCATGCCTGCAATCCCAGCACTTTGGGAGGCTGAGGTGGGTGGATCACCAGAGGTCAGGAGTTCCAGACCAACCTGTCTAACATGGTGAAATCTCATCTCTACTAAAAATGCCAAAAAAATTAGCCAGGCATGGTGGCTGGCACCTGTAAGCCCATCTACGTGGGAGGCTGAGGCAGGAGAATCACTTGAACCTGGAAGGCAGAGGTTGCCATGAGCTGAGATCACAGCACTGCACTCCAGCCTGGGCAACAGTGCGGGATTCCATCTCAAAAAATAAAAAAAAAAACTTAAAAAATTTTAAACCCAAAATATTACTGCAAATGTCTTTATATGCAGTCGTGTTAGTTTTAGAAACTGATTCTATGGATATACTTGCTCGTGTGTAAAATTATTTATATACAAATTATTTATGACAGTATTGTTTCTAGTAGTAAAATATTGGAAATATTCTAAATGTTCATCAATAGGAGAGTGGTCAGATAGTTACGCTACAACCATACAATAAAAATAATTCGTATATCCATAACAATAAATGAAGAGGGAAGCTTTTATGTACTTCATGAAAAATATAGTAAGTGAAAAAGAGGGGTCCTGCAAAGTGGGTGTTGTATGCTACTAGTTTGTAAAAATTTTTTTAAAAATAGCAGAGGCGTATTGGTCTGCTAGGGCTGCCATAACAAATACCACAGACTGGGTGGCTTAAACAACATAAATTTTCTCTCAATTCTGAAAGCTAGAAATCCAAGATGAAGGTGTCAGCAAGTTTGGTTTTTCCTGGAGGCTCTCGTCCTGACTTGCAGATGACCATCTTCTCCTTGTATCTTCACGTGGTTTCCCTCTGCATGTGTTTGTCTTCCTCTCCTCCTCTTATAAAGACATCATATTGGCATAGGGCCCACCCACATGACTTCACTTTACCTTAATTATCTCTTTAAATGCCCTATCTCCAAATGCAGGACACACTGGGGATTAAAGCTTCGGCATAAGAATTTGGGGAATACAAATTCAGTTCATAACAGGGCACAATAAGGAAGATAGATATACAGATCTGTGTCTACATATGCATAAAATATCTTGGATATACACAAGAAACCATTAATATCATTTGCCTTCAAGGTGCAGCCCTGTGTGGCTGGAGGAGAGGAGGGAAGGGCGACATTTCATTATAGGCCTTTTTGAAGTGTCTGGATTTTGGATCATTGTTTATATTTAAAAATATCCAAATTTAAAATTGTTTAAATGAAGAAGTTGGATTGGAGTCCAGGACTTCAGACCATATATGGCATCTGTTGGGAAGACTGTGTATCTGCTGATGAAATAACAAGTCCTCACACTCTTCCAGGATAGTAATTGTCTGCCTGGCACTTACGTAATGGAGATAAAGCTACTGGAAGCCAATACTATCACAAGATGAATGCTTCCTATTTTAAAGATAAGCATCTGAGCATTTATCTATTTTCACAATCCAATTTTCTGTGACAGCAGCATTTTTCCATCACTAACTTCAATGTGCAAGATAATGCATTTGTAGCTGACAACTATTTTACAAATAGTAAAGAATGTAGCATAATAATGTATGTTCACTTGGGCTAAGACATAAGTAATTGAACATTTTTATAAGGTAGCTGTAGCTGAAATAATACATACTTTATTGCCACAAGATAGGGGAATAATAGCTATGCCTTAATAATCTCAGTGTTAAGAATAAATTTCCCAACACCTCTTAGAAAGGTGAAAGAAGTATAGACAATAGGACTAGAAATACTACGTGTTTTGAGGAATAGTAATAATAACTAGTGGTGCAGTTGTTTTGTGCTATATATGTTCAAAGTGCTTTTCACTTGCTCATTTATTCCAACTATTATTTGAAGATAAATTTTGACTCATATTTTATACATGAAAAAAATATGAGGCAGTATAGCACAAAGATGGCCAGTATCAATTCTGAGTGCTCGTGAAATTCAAAGACTGTTTGTGTGGTATTTGTTATATCTAGAGATATTGCCAATTTAGAGAAATTGGACCATTCTTTAATTGGCTGATGGGTCCTCTTTATACCAAGAAAATGTGATTCAGGGATCAAACCTGAAGTTAAAAAACATGCAAGAGAAGACAAGAACTCCTACACAGTACATATTTGTTTATTTTTTTTGAGCAATAATTACAGTATACTGAGAGTTTTTATTTCATTTTATCTTTACCATGAGAAATACACAGAAAAATTCTCATTTTTAAAAACTCTCAAAGACACATGATATTAATAATATAATGTATTTAATAATATAAAGACTGTGTTACTTTCTGCCTATGCTATTGAATACTTCAATACATATCTGCAGATGACCCTAAAAACCCACAAAGCCCAAAACTGAAATATGTGATAGAATTCCAATGACAGACAGTAACTGAACATGAAAGAGTTCTTCTTTCTCCTCCAAAATTAACTATTCAGCCATCAGCTATGTAGAGCTGAATGGGACAGCCACTCTCCAAGGTTCTGAGGACCTGACAGGGTCCCGGTCTACTCTTCTCATCACAGCATAATGAATGCATTTGCAGATTGAGAATATTCACTCCCTGATATGGTTTGGATTTATCTCTCCACCCAAATCTCATGTTGAATTGTAATCCCCAGTGTTGGAGAAGGGGCCTGGTGGGAGGTGATTGGATCATGGAGGTAGATTTCCCCCTTGCTGGTCTTGTAATAGCAAGTAAGTTCTCACAAGATCTGGTTGTTTAAAATTGTATAGCACCTCCCCACTTTTCTCTCTTCCTCCTCCAGCCATGTAAGATGTGCCTACTTCACCTTTGCCTTCCACTATGATTGTAAGTTTCCTGAGGCCTCTCCAGCCATGCTTCCTATGCAGCCTGTAGAACCGTGAGTCAATTAAACCTCTTTTCTTTATAAATTACCCAGTTTCAGGTATTTCTTTATAGCAGTGCAAGGACAGACTAATACACTCCCTCACTTTTGTTCCAAGTGAAAGATCTGTTTGTGATTATACCACCAGGAATTCACTTGAGTTGCCTATGGACTAGACAGAGATGAGGAGCTTGTTCAGGGAATACTTAAACTAATCAAAGCAACTTTACTAACAGGCTTATCCCAGACACAAGCTCTGAAATAGTTGGTGATGGATTCAAAGAATGAGGTGGCCAGGTGCAGTGACTCATGCCTGTAATCCCAGCACTTTGGGAGGGCCAAGGCAAGTGGATCACGAGGTCAAGAGATCGACATCATCCTGGCCAACATGGTGAAATCCCATCTCTACTAAAAATACAAAAAATAGCTAGGTGTGGTGGTGCGTGCCTGTAGTGCCAGTTTCTTGGGAGGCTGAGGCAGGAGAATCACTTGAACCCTGGAGGCGGAGGTTGCAGTGAGTCGAGATTGTACCACTGCACTCCAACCTGGTGACAGAGCAAGACTCCATCTCAAAAAAATAATAAATAAATAAAAATTTAAAAAAGAATTAGGAGTACTAGTTTCAAGTTTAGCTACACAGAGCTACCCTACAAAGATGACCTCCAGGAAACCACATTTTCTGATATTCATGTCTTGGAGAGTCCTCTCCCACACTGAATCTCTGCTGGCCTGTGACTCACATCAACCAAGAGAATGTGGTAGAAATCTTACCATGCCAATTCCAGGCCCAGCCTTAAGAGGCTTGGCAGCATCTGCTTCTCATTTTTTGGATCACATCCCTTTAGGAACTTTTAACTACCATGTGAAAAGTCACATGAAAAGTTACCACATGGAGAGAAGTCCCAAGACTGGAGGGAGAGAGGCAGTGTGTGTGTGTGGGGAGACAGAGAGAGAGAGAGAGAGAGAAGAGGCCCAGTGGAGCTCCAGCCATTCCCTCCAAGGCTGCATGTGGATGAATCATCTTGGACCTCTTCAGCCCAAGCAAGCCACTGGCCTCACATGGAACAGAAGAACCACACAGCTGAGCTCAGTCAGAATCACAAGAGATAATAAAACATTGTTTGCTTTAGACCACTGAGTTGTGAGGTGGTTTTTTACCCAGAAATAAACAACTGAGACACAGATCCAGACCAATTTCATCAGAAATGTGCTAGGCATGTCTGTCTTGTTGCCCACTAGCATCACAAATTCAGCTTGCCCACAATGGAACTAATCATTTCCCCCATGCCCTCTCCACTCCTGTGGCCCTCATAACAATGACTGTACCACCATCCACAGAGTTGCCCAGTGGCCCTCTGGAGCGAAAGGGAGAAACTCATTAGGTTTAAAGCTGCGATGACTGGGATAATACATCCCCAGGCCTAGCAATGATGGCCTTCTGATAAAACACTTGAATAAATGAACGAACAGATGCCATTCCACAAATTGTCCTGTACTCTCATATTTCCATTTCTCATGCTGCCTCTTTTACTCCCAACACTATCCCTCTCATAATTAATTAGCTTAACTCCTTACCTGTAAGACCAAGCTAGGGCAGGGTGTGGTGCTCAAACCTCCTGTAATCCCAGCATTTTGGGAGGCTGAACTGGAAAGACTGCTTGAGGCTAGGAGTTTAAGATCAATCCAGGCAGCACAATGAGACCCCCATCTCTAAAATAAAATAAAATAAAATAAAATAAAATTAATTAATTAATTAGCTGGGCAAGGTGGCACACACCTTTCTCAGCTACTGGGGAGGCTGAGGTGGGATTATCGCTGTACCGGGAGTTTGAGGTTACAGTGAGTTATGATGGCACGGCTGCACTGCAGCCTGAGTGAGAGAGTGAGAGCCTGTCTCAAGAGAAGAAAAAGTCAGAGTTAGAAGTTCCCTTTTCCTGGTGTCTCCCTGCTCTTCACCCCACTTCTCCTCTGTGTTCCCAGAACAGCCACACACACTGTGAGGGCTATGGCATGGTGAACAGCACATGCACACAAACGGCACAGCAGCTTCTGCTGCATGCCATGGGGTAGCTGTGTCTTTGATGTGTCTCCTGATGTTTCTCTCCCTTACCACTCACCACTTCGCTTTATACCACTGAAGAAGCTCAGCCGTCAGGGATTTCACTCAAGTAAAAAGAATGAGCAGGTACTGCCTAAAACAGAAAAGTCCTTGATCTGCTTTGAACCAGAAAGTCAAGGCTGACTTTCTGGAGCCTGTCATGAGACAATGCAATCAAACAGTTCAGACTTTTGGAGACAAAAAGGGATTTTTAGACTCCCCTTACAGGCTGACTTGAACTAGACAGTTTGGGGTCCAGACAGTCCTATTGACTTTTGGGGGAGCCTCACAGAGAGCTGGGGAGCCTGCCATAGGTCTTGTGTGTAAGGGTGAGCTGACCAGGAGCAAGGCAGTCGCTACCACTGGGGTCAGATGGAGGTCCAGGCTGAGGCTGGGAAGACCTGCAGCTCCCCAGAGCTGGGGCAGGGTCAGACAGGTGAGTTATAAAAGCCCCAGACTCTGTGCTGAGACACCAGACCCCAAATTATTACAGATCAGCTTCACATATATCAGTGCCCAGGGCCTGCACAGTTACCAAAAGAGTCACGTGGGGGCCAGGTGCAATGACTCACACCTGTAATCCCAGCACTTTGGTAGGCCAAGGCAGGAAGATTGCTTGAGTCCAGGAGTTCAAGAACAGTCTGAGTAGCATATCAAGACCTTGTCTCTACAAAAAATATTAAGAAATTAGCCAGATGTGGTGGCATGCACCTACAGTCCCAGCTACTTAGGAGGCTGAGGCAAGGGAATTACTTGAGTCCTGAAATTCAAGGCTGCAGTCAGCAATGATTGTACCACTGGATAACAACCTGGGTGACAGAGCAGGCTCTGTCTCAAAACAACAACAACAACAACGACACATAAAAAAAATCAGGTGAGGCCACCATATAAGAGCAGAGACCACAGGCCATCACTTCAATACTGGGGTCAGCTGGAGCCAACAGAGAAAAACATGTCAGGAGGAAGTGTAAATTCTTCCTTAAACTCAGATGCACCTTTGGAAGAAGGAGAAAGATAGAGGAAAGAGGCTAGGTAGGGAGTGCCCTTCAAATTGACTGTTTTAAACTGCAAAGGGCTGGAAGAAGTACATTTAAAGGACACATTTAAGTTTGTCCCGTCGGCAAGAATCTCACCCAGGTCCAGATGAGCTCAGACAGAAATAATAGAGGTATGTTGGTTTTGCACATCTAAGCGTACTGCATAAATTTCAACTCCCACTGCAATCATTCAGGTTGGGTGACCTTGATTAGGCCATTAATCCCCCCCGGTTGCAGCTTCCCCACCAATAAAGTGAGGATATTGGTACCTACATCAGAGCCATGTGGTGAGGACTCAATGACCTAAGATCTCCCAACAACAGTGCTGGAAGTAGGGTCAGCCCTAAATGTGGCAGAAGTGCCCATTCCTTCTAGGATAATTCCACGAAATTTGTATCACTGACTGTCGTCACCATCTTGCTGTCTAGGCATCGAGTTCACTAGATTGTGAGCAACTCAAAGACAGACTATTGTTTTGGTTTTGCGTCTTTGGCGCTGAGCATAGGGCTGGGCATGTGGTAAGGGCTCAGATATGTTTGTTGAATCAATTTCTCTTGACAGGTAAAGATGAGACAGGCTCAAGGCTGGGAGGCCCCCAGAAGGAAGGATGGCAGCATAGAGAACAAGACTCTCAGAAATTCAACTTGGCCCTGCCACCGGGAGCCCTCTCCCTCCCCAGCAGGACCCATCCATCATGCAGGAGCCGCCATGGAGCCCTGGGTTTTATGCTTTGGGCCTTACTGGTCAAGGCAGGCCTAGGCCGTTGCTGTTCACAAAGGCTGTCAGATGCTAATGACATGAGGACGCTGGCCATCTGCCACTGGAACCTGAACAGCTGCTTAGCAGGGAGATGCGTGCCATCTCTCCACCAAGAGTCTGAAGGGGAAGCTTCAGGTCTAAGAAGTCATGAGCAAAAGCCAGGCAGGAAGCAGCAATGAGGAATTTGCTTGATTAATGGGAATAACTAATCTACTGCATATTTACTCCATACCAAGCAGTGTGCCCAGACTTTCTGTGTCACCTCATCGAATCTCCAAAACTACTCTCCAGAGAAGATTCAGGATTATGAATCCCAGTTTACAAGTAAGAAAATGAAATCCACAGAGAGGTCAAGTTATTTTCCCAGGGACACAGAGCTAGCAAGAGGTGCAATGGTGACTTGGACCGAGGCGGTCTGACCCCACACTGGGGCAGACCAGCACATGCTGCCCCGAAGTATGAAGGATTGCTGAGCTGAAAGCAGTTAGGAAGAAGCAGACCCAGGAAAGCTTTCTGCTCTCCCTCTATTTGCCTAAAATCAAAACATAGATTTCCAAAGACAAAAGGTATCCTGGCCACCCACCACTTCTACTACAGAGAAAAAAGTTTAACCACTGAAGACAACTTTGGACTCTTATTGGCCTGGAGATAATACATGAAGAATGCTTTGCTAACCAACCTTTGGCTGCCATTTATTTGTCTTATTCCAAGAGCCTACCTCCAGAAAATCAAAGTCTTTTTCCTTGTCCTGTAAGTTCTCTAAAAGTTTACTATTCTTATGTTGGTTAAAGTTAAACGGGTATTATTTAGTTTTTACACAAATTGAACATTGAAATAAAAGCACAACAGGATTATCATAAAACACTAATCTGCTCTTTTTTACAGTTTACAGAATTTTCTGTAAATTTTCTGTAAATTTTACAATTTACAGAAAATTGTAAAGGGTTATAAAAGGTTTATGAGAATCTTGCCTTATGGTCAAACTGATTAAAATCAGACAGATTTGTGGAACAGACAAAACAGCAGTGGAGACTCACATTGTGGACTTTTGCTGCAAGAATCACTGCAGGAACATACTAGGAAAACCAAAAGAATTCACGGATCCTTTGACGTAAATAGCATGCTGCTTCAAATTCTGAAAGACACGTAAAAAACTGTGAGTCCTCAAAGTGTAAGAGGGGGAAAACCTGCCTCTGAACACATATCCCCACTGGGGAATCTGAAAATCCAGATTACAGGAGAAAGATTTAACCTTACCTGGAGCTGAAACGGATTCAGTGTGAAACATAAATGTAGAAGTGGTGGCAGGAAGAGCCTTGTAGGCACTCCCATTCTCCAGCTCAAGCCCAGGGAAGCCATCCCTGACTCTATCTCACACGGGCCCTCGGGGAAGGCAGCCAGCAGAATTTGGGAGGGGTTACAGGATGAAAAAAGCTCCCAAATGAACTTTGTAATAATTTTGACAGGGGCAAACTCTCTTGAGCAGAATCCAGGGGGTGAACAGGAACTGTTACAGAAAGGAGTGCAGGAACCACAGCTGACAGTATGGGTAGACAGGGATGAAAGAACACTGAAAGCAATGCTTGCTTTCTCAGAAGGGAAGCTTACAGCCTGGGGCAAGGTCTGAGTCCTGCATGCAGGCTGCCTAGAGATAAACTTGGTGCTGTTAGTGGGGCATAGCAGGAGCAAGACTGACCTCGCCAGCTGTGTAGGAGCTGGGTGAGGCCTATTGCTACCAGCTTTCCCCCATTCCCTGGTGATACAGGCAGCCATAATACCCCCTGGGAACATAACTCCATTGGCTCGAGAACCACTCCCCATCCACCACAGTGGCCACAGCAAGCCCTGCCCAAGGAGAGTCTGAGCTCAGACCCCCACAACCTTGCCCCACCTAATGGTATTTCTCTACCTGCCCCCATAGCCCAATCATAAAAAAACATAAACTTTTGGGAGATTTATGGCCCCACCCATCACCTGGGAAATCAGAGTACTTCCTGTGGTCAACTCAGGGCAAGCTTATATTCCCTACTATAACTACAGCTGGTGCTCTCTTAAAAGTGCCACCTCCTGACTGGAGGCCAACCAACTCAGGCCATTACAGCAACTCATGACAGAATAACCCTGCTCCAAGGAAGGAGAAGACAACAGCTAATACTACTGCCTGCAACATCCTGGCTAACCAGGGGTCCTGAGTCTGTCCACATGACAACTTCACTGCTAGTGTACATTCAAGGAAGCCAGCACGCTAAGCATATCTACAACCAAGGACTTTCACAGAGTCTGCTTCATTCCCCTGCCACCTCCACCAGAGCAGGTGCTGGTATCCATGGCGGGGAGACCTGAAGATGTATCACATCACAGGACTCTTTGCAGATATTCCTCAGCACCAGCCCAGAGCCTGGAGCCCCACTGGGTGGCTAGATGCAGAAGAGCAATAACAATCATTGCAGTCTGGCTCTCAGGAAGCCCCATCCCTAGGGGAAGGTGGTGTGGAATACCCTGTGGACAAACGAATCTGAACAGCAGCCCTTGGGTTCCAGATTTTTCCAATGAAGTAGTTTACCCAAATGAGAAGAAATCAGAAAAGTCATTCTGGTAATGTGACCAAAAAAAGGTTCTACAACATCCCCAAAAGACCACATTGGCTCCCCAGCAAGGGATCCAAACCAAGAAGTCTCTGAATTGCTAGATAAAGAATTCAGAAGGTTGATCATCAAGCTACTGAAGGAGAGGCCAGAGAAAGGTGAAAACCAACTTAAGGAAATTTTAAAACATACAGTATAATGGCTTAAAAATTCTCCAGAGAAACAGATATCATAAAGAAAAAACAATTACAACTTCCGGAAATGAAAGATGCACTTAGAGAAATACAAAGTGCACTGGAAAGTGTCAATAACAGACTGGAACAAGTAAAAGAAAGAACTTCAGAGTTCGAAGACAAGACTTTTGAATTAACCCAATTAGACAAAGACAAAGAAAAAAAGTTTTTTTAATGAACAAAGCCTCCAAGAAATTTGGGATTATTTTAAGTGGCCAAATCTAAGAATAATTGGTAATCCTAAGGAAGAAGGGAAATCTAAAAGTTTGGAAAATTTATTTGAGGAAATAATCAAGGAAAACTTCCCTGGTCTCACTAGAGATCTAGACATCCAAATACAAGAAGCTCAAAGAACAACTGGGAAATTCACCACAAAAAAGATCATCACCTAAGCACATAGTCATCAGATTATCCAAAGTCAAGACAAAGAAAACAATCTTAAGAACTGTGAGGCAAAAGCATCAGGTAAACTATAAAGGAAAACTTATCAGATTAACAGCAGATTTCTCAGCAGAAACCCTACAAGCCAGAAGGGATGGGGTCCTATCTTTAGCCTCCTCCAACAAAACAATTGCCAGCCAGAATTTTGTATCTAACAAAACTAAACTTCATAATGGAAGGAGAGATAAAGTCTTTTTCAGACAAACAAATGCTAAGAGAAATTGCCACCACCACACCAGCACTACAAGAAATGCTAAAGGAGTTCTAAATCTTGAAACGAAACCTCAAAACAGAACCTCTTTAAAGCATAAATCTCACAGGACCTATAAAACAATAACACAATGGAAAAAAACCAAGGTATTCAGGCAACAACTAGCATGATGAATAAAATGGTACCTCATATCTCAATACTAACATTGAATGTAAATGACCTAAATGCTCCACTTAAAAGATAAAGCATGGCAGAATGGATAGAAATCCATAAATCAAGTATCTACTGTCTTCAAGAGACTCACCTAATGCATAAGGAGACACACAAACTTAAGGTAAAGGGGTGGAAAAAGATATTCCATGCAAATGGAAGCCAAAAGCAAGCAGGAGGAGCTATTCTTATATCAGACAAAACAGACTTTAAAGCAACAACAGTTAAAAAGACAAAGAGGGACATTATGTAATGATAAAAGGATCAGACCAACAGGAAAATATCACAATCCTAAATATATATGCACCTAACACTGAAGCTCCCAAATTTATAAAACAATTGTTATTAGACCTAAAAAATGAGATAGATGACAACACAATAATAGTGGGGGACTTCAATACTCCACTTACAGCACTAGACAGGTCATCAAGACATAAAGTCAACAGAGAACAAATGGACTTAAGCTACACCCTAGAACAAACGGACTTAACAGATACTTACAGAACATTCTACCCAACAACTACAGAATATACATTCCTTTCATCAGCACATGGAACATTCTCCAGTATAGACTATATGATAAGCCACAAAACAAGTCTCAATAAATTTAAGAACATTGAAATTCTAGCAAGTACCCTCTCAGACCCCCAGTGGAATAAAACTTGAAATTAACTTCAAAGGAACCCTCAACACTATACGAATACATGGAAATTAAATAATCTGCCTCTGAATAATCTTTGGGTCAACAATAAAATCAAGATGGGAATTTTAAAAATCTTTGAAGTGAACAATAATAGTGACACAACTTATCAAAACTTCTGGGATACAGCAAAAGTGATACTAAGAGGAAAGTTCTCAGCATTAAATGCCTACATCAAAAAGTCTGAAAGAGCACAAATAGATAACCTAATGTCACACCTCAAGGAACTAGAGAAACAAGAACAAACCAAATCCAAACCCAACAGAAGGAAAGAAACAGCAAAGATCAGAGCAGAACTAAATGAAATTGAAACAAAAAAAATACAAAAGATAAATGAAACAAAAGCAGGTCATTTGAAAAGATAAACAAAATTGATAGACCATTAGTGAGATTAACCAAGAAAAGAAAAGATCCAAATAAACTCAATTAAAAACAAAATGGGAGATATTACAACCGATACCACAGAAATACAAAAGATCATTCAAAGCTCTGAACACCTTTATACACACAAACTAGAAAATCTAGGAGATGGATAAATTCTTGGTAATATACAACCTTCCTAGATTAAATCAGAAAGAAATAGAAACTCTGAACAGACCAATAACAAGTAACAAGATTGAAACAGTAATTTAAAAATTGCCAACAAAAAAAAATCCAGGACACAGATGAATTCACAGCTGAACTCTATCAGGCATTCAAAGAAGAATTCACACCAATCTTACTGAAACTATTCCAAAAGACAGAGAAAGAAGGAATCCTCCCTAAATCGTTCTATGAAGCCACTATCACCCTAATACCAAAACCAGGAAAGGACATAACAGAAAAAGAAAACTACAGACCAATACTCTTGGTGAACATAGATGCAAAAATCCTCAACAAAATACTAGCTAACAAAATGCAATGGCATATCAACAAGGTAATATATCATGATCAAGTGGGTTTCACACCAGACATGCAGGGATGGTTTAACATATGCAAGTCAATAAATGAGATACTTCACATAAACAGAATTAAAAACAAAAATCATACAAATATCTCAATAGATGCAGAGAAAGCATTTGACAAAATTCTAATATCCCTTTATGATTAAAACCTTCAGCAAAATCAGCATAAAGGAACATACCTCAAGGTAATTAAAGCCATCTATGACAAACCCACAACCAATATGATACTGAACAGGGAAAAGTTGAAAGCCTTCCCCATGGAACTGGAACAAGACAAAGATGCCCACTTTCACCCCTGCTATTCAACATTGTACTGAAAGTCCTAGCCAGAGAAATCCAACAAAAGAAAAAAATAAAGGGCATCCAAATCAGTAAAGAGGAAGTCAAACTGTCACTGTTTGCTGATGATATGATTGTATACCTAGAAAACCCTAAAGACTCATACAAACTGATAAATGAATTCAGCAAAGTCTCATAATACAAAATCAATGTACACAAATCAGTAACACTGTTTATATACTAACAATGACCAAGTTGAGAATCAAATCAAGAACTCAACCCCTTTTACAAGTGCAAAAAAAAAAAAAAAAAAAAAAAAAAAAACCACTTAAAAATATACATAATCAAGGAGGTAAAAGATCTTTACAAGGAAAACTACAAAACACTGCTGGAAGAGGTCATAGGTGACACAAACAAATGGAAACACATCCCATGCTCATGGGATGGGTAGAATCAGTACTATGAAAATGACCATACTAACAAAAGCAATCTACAAATTCAATGCAATTCCCATCAAAATACCATCACCAGAACTATCAAAAACAATCCTAAAATTCACAGGGAACCAAAGAAGAGCCCACATAGCCAAAGCAAGACTAGGCAAAAAGAACAAATCTGGAAGCATCACATTACTTGACTTCAAACAATACTCCAAGGCTATAGTAACTAAAACAGCAGGGTACTGGTATAAAAATAGAGACATTGACCTATAGAAGAGAATAGAGAACCCAGAAAGAAAGCCAAATATTTACAGCCAACTGATCTTCAACAAAGTAAACAAAAACATAAAGTAGGGAAAGGAGCCCTATTCAACAAATGGTGCTGGAGTAATTGGCAAGCCACATGTAGAAGAATGAAGGTGGATTCTCATCTTTCACCTTACACAAAAATCAATGTAAGATGGATCAAAGACTAAAATCTAAGACCTGAAACCATAAAAATTCTAGACAATAACACTAGAAAAAGTCTTCTAGACATTGGCTTAGGCAAAGAGCTCATGACCAAGAACTCAAAAACAAATGCAACAAAAACAAAGATAAATAGTTTGGACCTGATTAAACTAAAAAGTTTCTTTACAGCAAAAGAAATAATCAGTAAACAGATAACCCACAGAGTGGGTTTCTGCTTGAAATATTGTTGATCCTTTCTGTTTTGTTTTTCAGAGCCAAGAAAACTTTTTGGGGGTTACTATTTACAGCTTTTGGCAATTGAGTGGAGCATATGCCTATGAGCAAAATTTGGAGCATATCTCCTTCTACCTGATTTCTCCAGAATTTCAAAACTATTCATGAGCATTCTTAACTTATGGCAATATAGTTATTTGCATAAGTGCAATAAAAATCTGTTTTCTTTGTAACAGGACACAGTTGGAGAAACTGGTTATTTTACCAGGGCCTTGGCTGGAATGGTATTCTTTTAAATATAAACAGACTGCTTTAAGGAATCAAAGTTGACTTATAGAGCCAATAAAAGCCCCTAGGGAAAGCTAGTCTCATTCCTTGTCTACACAGTCTTTGTACAAGTTTCCTGACCTGCGGTAGGTAAAGAATAAAGAATGTCACTTTCTGACAGGCCCAGGAGCTGCAAGTTATCTTGGGACCTCAAGAGGAGAGGAATTTACCCGTCAGGCAGTTATTTGCAAGTACAAACCTGTGGCTGGGCTCAAGACTTTGAGAGGTCCAATCTGAGATTCCTTGTGGAACAAAGTTCCATCAAAGCTAGTTTTAAAAGAGCCTGTATGGTGAATAATTATTCTTCATGCACTTTATACAAATAATCAGGCCAAGTGTAGTCAGGTTAAAACTTACCTTGCAAACAAATCAGTCTACCATGATTGGTTTTTAATAAAAGTGGGGGTTGGAGAGAGAGAAAAAAAAACCATGAATTGCCCTCCCTGTGTTTAGCATATAATAAAGAAAAACCATAAGTATATTCAGTCAGGCAGTTCATACTGCTGCTCTGTCTATTGAGGAGCCATTCTTCTGTTTCTTTACTTCTCTAATAAACTTGCTTTCACTTTTAAATGAATTTAGTGTTCTTTGTTGAGGATGCTATACAAGCTGAAATCAAAGCCACTTCTTTGAGAACTACTCAATTTCTGAGTGATTCCACGTGTCTGTGAAACAAACATGTGAATAAACTTTTGGGTTTTTTTCTTGTTAATCTGTCTTTTGTAACTGGAGTCTGTTCCAACTAAGAACCTATGGTTGTCACTATTTTTCTCCAGCACCATACGGGGGACCCACCCAGGAGAGGGTCACATGACACCACATGTGCTTCTCATCAGCCTTAGAACACTTTCCAGCTGGGACATACTCCTGTGTCTCATCTTTCCTACTAGACCAGAATTTGCCACATCTATTCTCTTTTCAGTCCATCCGATACACCCATCCTCCGCCCCGCCACACACACACACTGTACACGTGCAAACATCTCCAATTAAACTAGACTATAGAGGGCTTTGGGATGGAGGGAGGTGCTAGGACCCCAAGCCCTGCTCTGCCTGTAAGCAGCAGTTCACTGACCCATTCGCTTTTTTGACAAATGTGACTAGATAACTCCTGAGAGCTTCCAGCTCTCACAGTCTATCACCTAGTAAATTGCTACCCAAAATGATGCTATTTCACAGGACTGTAGCCAGCCTATGTGCCGATTATCAACCCCCAGGTAGGCTCTGGGGAAGAAAAAATGCCAGCCACCTACTTTGCAGACCCTGAGGCTGTGGTTGATATAAATAGGGACTGCTGTGGCTTGAAAGTCTGTATTCCTGAGACCAGGCACAATGGCTCATGCTTGTAATCCCAGCAGTTTTGGAGGCCAAGGTGGGAAGATTGTTTGAGGCCAGGAGTTTGAGACCAGCCTGGACAACATAGCCAGACCCCATCTTTACAAAAATAAATTAAAATAAAGCATTAGCCAGGTGTGATGGTGCACACCTGTAATCCCAGCTACTTAGGAGGCTGAGGTAGGAGGAACATTTATGCTCTTGAGTTTGAGGCTTCGGTAAGCTGTGATTGCACCACTGCACTCCAGGCTAGGTGACAGGATGAGACCCTGTCTCGAGAAAAAAAAAAAAAGAAAGTGTGTGTTTCCTATCAGTAGCCTTTACCCAGAAAAGTCATGAGATCACCTCACGAGGCAGCAGACAAATTATATCAATTCTATCCATTACACAAATACTCCAGACCGCAGGGCAGCAAAATATAAGAAATATTTATTAAGGGAATAAAACATCCAAAAACTTAGACTTATGCTATAGCAAATCAAACCCTTTTCCTAAGCGTAGCTCATGTTTTTTTCCAAAGTACTTCTGTGTGCTGCCTCTGTACTTCCTGGTGCCTTGATGGAGAAGCTATGTCCTAAACAGTTAGGACCCTGATGGATGAGACCTTGTCTCGAGAAAAAAAAAAAGAAAGTGTGTGTTTCCTATCAGCAGCCTTTACCCAGAAATGTCATGAGATCACCTCACTAGGCAGCAGACAAATTATATCAATTCTATCCATTACACAAATACTCCAGACAGTTTCCTCGATTTGCAGCCCCTGGGGACTGCAGAGAGAGGGCATTGACAGCAGCATGTGATATTGATATGCTCAAATCAACGTTTTAAACATTGACCTCCAAAACTAATAAGACTAAGGAAAATAAGCAGCCCAATTTCTATTTCTTCAATCTTTGAGCAGGAGCAAACCAGACTTTTTGGCCAAATTCTTAGATTTTTAGCAGAGCAACAAGAATGTTGACACTTAACAACTTCTGAAGGACCTACGGAAATTGCTCAACAAAAGGGTGCAGATGCGTGGGCCGTTCAGGTAACTGCAAGCCCTAGGGAGCAGTTCCCCCTGCCGCACCGGCAGGTTAAGAACCTGTTGGCCACAGGCCAGGCCTCATTCATCATCACCCGGGTGCTGTCTCCTGACAGTGAATTTTCCGCCCCTTGGCAGCACCTGTCTGGCGGCCTGGGCGATCAGCTGCTCTCCTGTGGCTCTGGCTGAGCACAGGGGACAGCCTTGGCCCAGCCCTGTGGAATCTTCCAGTCCACGCCCTCCTCCTCTTGGCAGCCCAGCACACACACACAACCCCGAGGGGACCAATGAGCAGTGAGTTTAGTTTCCCTGCATTCAATGGGAGGGCACCAGATGGAAGGCCGCAGAACACACCAAGCCAGGGCCTTTGTGGGGAGGTGGGCTGTTGGGGGGCTGTCACCATAACAACGGGAAAAGCACTGCTGAAGTTTCTATTTTGGTGCTGCCACTAATTACTATGAACGTTTCATTCGGCCCTGTGATCAGCCATCCCCAGAGCCGCCTGTCACCGGCAGATGGCTTGTTTTCTTTTCTCTAGAAAGTTAGCCAAAGACCACAGTTGTGTTTGGTTGTTTCATTCTTTTTTAAAACACCGAGTGGCTTAAGAATGCTTTGTTTTTGCATTTTGTTGTAAGAGTCAGATGCCTCTAGATTTTCTCCAAACAAACACTATTCTGGGAAATAAAAGGCAGGCCTGGTAGCATTGACTAATTTAGTGTTTAAATATATGTATGAGTGAGAAAAAGGATAGTTATGCCCTTACAAGTAGAAATACTTAGCAGATCTGACAAGTAGATACATATGAGGTTATTTTTAGAAGTGCAACTTTCACCATTTATTGTTTTATTTTTTAAGAGTTAAGGTCTCGTTCTGTTTCGCAGACTAGAGTGCAATGCCACAATCGTAGCTCATTGCAGCCTTGAACTCCTGGGCTCAAGCGATCTTCCTTCCTTAGCTTCCCTAATAGCTGGGACTACAGGTGTGAGCCACCACATCCAGCTAAGTTTCTTTGTTGAGATAAGGTCCAGCTATTTTGCCTAGGCTGGTCTCAAACTCCTGGTTTCAAGTGATCCTCCAGCCTTGGTCTCCCCAAATGCTAGGATTACAGGCATAAGCCACCACACTCAGCCTTCCTATTTATACACTAAAAATTTTAAGTGAAATCCCATCTCTACTAAAAATGAAAAAATTAACTGGACGTGGTGGTGGTGCATGCCTGTAATCCCAGCGACTCGGAATAAGGGAAGAGATCACCGCTCATATTGTCTTATGCCCAATTTCTGCCTCCAAAGAAAGAAGAAGTAAAAACTAAAAGGCAGAAATGAAATTCACAAGCAGACAGCCCAGAGCCACACCCTGGTCCTGGTAGTTAAAGATTCACCCCGACCTAATTGGTTATGTTATCTATAGATTACAGACATTGTATAGAAAAGCACCGTGAAAATCCCTGTCCTGTCCTGTTCTGTTCCATTCTAATTACCGGTGCATTCTGTCCCCAGTCACGCACCTCCTGCTTGCTCAATCAATCAAGACCCCCTCACACGGACCCTCTCAGAGTTGTGAGCCCTTAAAAGGGACTAGTATTGCTCACTCAGGGAGCTTGATTGAGATGTGAGTCTTACTGAAGCTCCCTGCTGAATAAAGCCCTCCCTTCTTTAACTCAGTGTCGAGGGGTTTTGTCTGCGGCTTGTCCTGCTACATTTCTTGGTTCCCTGACTGGGAAACGAGGTGATTAACGGATGGTCGAGGCAACCCCTTAGGCTGCTTAGGCCTGCCCTGTGGAGCATCCTTGCGGGGGACTCCGGCCAGCTTGAGCGAAGCAGACCCTGAGAGTGCTCCTGTGTAGGCAATTGCCCCAGTGGAATGCCTCGCCAGAGCAGCGCATGGCAGGCCCCTGTGGAGGATCAGCGCAGTGGCTGAAGGAACTGGTACTTGGAGTCCGGACATCTGAAACTTGGTAAGACTACTCTTTGGAACTTGCCCACTCCATTTGAGTGGAAGCATGGCCTGATCACCCACAGTGTGCCTGTACCGGCACTTTGGTTTTTGTTTTTGACTTGACTTGGATTGCTTGATACTTTGGTTTTGGTTTTGACCTGGCTTGGATTTCTTGATACTCTGATTTTGGTTTTGATTCTGGTTTGGTATAAACTGTAAAAGTGTGTGTGTACCCTTTTTACCTGTTCTTTGTTTTGTGGTGTGTGTATGGTGTGAGCGTGGTGTTTTGTCTCGAAGAAGCATAGGTCAGGCACAAAGTAAGCCCACCCCACTAAGAACTATGCTGAAAAACTTCAAGAAAGGATTTAAGGGAGACTATGGAGTACTATGACACCAGGAAAACTTAAAACTTTGTGTAAGATAGACTGGCCAGCATTAGAGATGGGTTGGCAATCAGAAGGAAGCCTGGACAGGTCCCTTGTTTCAAAGGTATGGCACAAGGTAACCTGTAAGCCAGGGTACCCAGACCAGTTCCCATACATAGACACTTGGTTACAGCTGGTTTTAGCCTCCCGCCAACAGTGGTTGAGAGAACAGCAGCATAAGGGGCTGGCAGAGGCAAGGAAAGACCAGCAGAGAGAGAAACAGGAAGAGACAGAGAGACAAAGCAGGAGTGAAGGAAAGAGGGAGAGAAAGAGAGAGAGAAAGAGACAGAGGCAAAAGGAAAGTCAAAGAGAAGAAGAGACAGAAAACCAAAGAGAAAAAGAAAGAGAGAGATATACAAGTAGTTAAGAAAAAAAAAAACAGGCCGGGCATGGTGGCTTACTCCTCTAATCCCAGCACTTTGGGAGGTCGAGGCAGGTGGATCACTAGGTCAGGAGATCGAGACCATCCCAGCTAACACGATGAAACCCCGTCTCTACTAAAAATACAAAAAATTTAGCTGGGCGCGGTAGCGGGTGCCTGTAGTCCCAGCTACCCGGGAGGCTGAGGCAGGAGAATGGCATGAACCCAGGGGGCAGAGCTTGCAGTGAGCGGATATCATGCCACTGCACTCCAGCCTGGGCGACAGAGCGAGACTCTGTCTCAAAAAAAAAAACCAAAAAAACCAGTGTACCCTATTCCTTTAAAAGCCAAGGTAAATTTAAAACCTATAATTAATAATTGAAGGTATTCTCCATAATCCTGTAACACTCCAATACCACTTTGCTGTCAGTGTAAACAAGGGCGTATCCTGAAAGCACTGAGGCCTTCCTATCAAAAATCCTTAACCCCGTAACCCACAGATGGCCGAAATGCATTCAATCTGTAGCGGCAACTGCTTTGCTAACAGTAAAAAGTACAAAAAAAACTTTTAGAGGAAACCTCATTGTGAGTACACCTCACCCTCACCAGTTCAGAAGTATCCTAAGGTGCGGCGGGCGGGGTGGGGGGAAGGATGATTTAACATTAACCACTGAAAATTCCCTTAACCCAGCAGGTTTCCTAACAGGGGATCTAAATCTTAATTACCATACAGAGGTCTGACCAGACCTAGGAGGAACTCCCTTCAGGACAGGACGATCAATGGTTCCTCCCAGGTAATTGAAGGGAAAAAAAAAAGCCATCTATACCAAATCTAAGTTAATTTGGACAAAACAAGGTCTTATTAATAGCAAAAGATAATTAAAATCCCAAACTTACAAAGTTTTCAACAAAAGTAAAGTTTGCCAAAAGTTAACAGTGTAACGTGTATTATAGTAACTTCTAATCTTGTGGCCTTAGACAGTCTAGTCCACAGACATAAAGGAAGTTTGCTTTAGAAAAGAATGGTTATCATCTTTGGAAAAAAAAAAAAGGAGAGGGGGAAGGGGGGGAAGAATTTATGAAAAAAGAGTGTTATATGGTAAATTCTTGTCCTGAAATAAATTAACTGGTTGTTTAAAGAAAGAAATGTTTGTAATAAGTCAGAAAGTTGAGGTAGGTCGAAGAATTGTCTATGAAAGTCATTAAAGAGAAAAATGTTATAAAAAAAGAATTTATGCAAGAAATGTTGTATAATTTAAAAGTAACTAGGCCTCCTGAATGTAAAACTATTGGGAAAAAAACAGTTTATGTGCAAGGCGTATTCGAAAAGTAAAATACACCTTTGGTAGAAGGATTATAAGGAGGCATTGTAATACCTAACCTTGTTTTAACATGAATAGATTCTCCCTTAGAAAACTCACCTTGTTAGATACCTCACCTTGTTTTAATGTAAAAAGACTCTCCCTTAGCTGAGAAAACCTGAGGGGCTCCATTTGACTCCTTCATTTGCAAGACATCAAGGGCTCCTTACCCATCCCTTTCCTCAAAGACTTAACTTGTGCAAGCTGACTCTCAGCATATCAAAGAGTACAATTAACTGATAAGGTACTGAGGCAAGTAATGCCTGCAGTTTCCAGGAATTTGCTCAGGAGATAGTATCATAAAGCCCCCGCATTTGTGTCCAGCAGATAACACCCAGAGCTCCCACACCTATCACCTTGTGATGAATTTAAAGCCCCTGCACCTGGAACTGTTTGTTTTCCTGTAACCATTTGTCTTTTTAACTTTTTTGTCTGTTTTACTTCTGTAAGATTGCTACAGCTAAAATGCCCCTCACCTCTCTAAACCAAAGTATAAAAGAAAATCTAGCCCCCTCTTCAGGGCCGAGAGAATTTTGAGCATTAGCTGTCTCTTGGTTGCCGGCTAATAAAGGACTCCTGAATTCGTCTCAAAGTGTGGCATCTCCCTAACTTGCTTGGTTACAACAGCATAAGAATGTAAATTTTTGCCTACATTAAAAGGTTAAAAAAATTGTTTTGAAAGTTTAAGCAAGCTTTAAAACATTAATTATAAAAAAAAATCTGTGTGTAAACATATTAGCTAAAGTTAAAGAGGTATCACCCAGTTTTTCTGTGATGTGTGGTGGTATTGTGGTGGACCTTTACTGGGCACTCTGCCGAATAACTGGAGTGGCACTTGTGCTTTAGTCCAGTTGGCTATCCCTTTCACCCTGGCATTTCATCAACCAGAGGGAGGAAAACTAAAGACATCATAAAGCAAGAGAAGCCCCTTATGGGTCTTTTGACTCTCACGTCCATTTAGACACAATTAGAGTCCCATGGGGAATACCAGTCAATTTAAAGCTTGAAATCAAATAGCTGCAGGATTTGAGTCAATATTTTGGTAGGTGAGAGTTAATAAAAATGTAAATTAGATAAACTACATCTATTACAACCAACAGCAAAGAGCTTTTCATGAGTTAAAAGAAAAACTCATGTCAGCCCCAGCCCTGGGGCTACCTGATCTGACAAAACCCTTTACACCCTATGCGTCAGAAAGAGAAAAAATGGCAGAGTTTTAACCCAGACTGTGGGGCCCTGACCAATGCCAGTGGCCTATCTCTCAAAATGACTAGACAAGGTTTCCAAAGGCCGGCCCCCATGTTTAAGGGCCCTGGCAGCAACAGTCCTGTTAGCACAAGAAGCAGATAAACTAACCCTTGGGCAAAACCTGAATATAAAGGCCCCCCCATGCTGTGGTAACTTTAACAACTACCAAAGGGCATCACTGGTTAACAAATGCTAGATTAACCAAGTACTAAAGCTTGCTATGTGAAAATCTCCACGTAACCATTGAAGTTTGTAACACTCTAAACCCCACCACCTTGCTCCTGGTATCAGAGAGCCCAGTTGAACATAACTGTGTAGAAGTGCTGGACTCAGTTTATTCTAGCAGGCCGAACCTCTGAAACCATCCTTGAACATCAGTAGACTGTGAGTGGTATGTGGACGGGAGCAGCTTCGCCAACCCCTGCAAAGTGACTCTGAAGAAGACGACAAGCCCTGCTCCAGTCACACTCAGAAGCTCACTGGTCCACGCACGGCTAAATCATGAGAAAACTCATCGCAGGACTCATTTTCCTTAAAATTTAGACTTGTACAGTAAGGACTTTAACTGACCTTCCTCAGACTGAGGACCGTTCCCAGTGTATACACCAAGTCATGGAGGTAGGACAAAAAGTTGCTGCAGTCCTATAATTTTACGATCATTATAAGTGTACCGGGACTCTAAAAAAAAAAACTTGTTTGTATAATGCTATTCTATGCAAGGTATGTAGCCCAGGAAATGACCAACCTGATGTGTGTTTTGACCCATCTTAGCCTTCCATGACCACAGTTTTTGAAATAAGATTAAGGACTGAGGACTTGTGGAGGCTCATAAATGATATGAGTAAAGTGTTAGCCAAAACAAAAGAAAAAAGGGTGCCCAAGCAAGTCACCTTGAAGTTTGATGTCGGTGCTGTCATTCATAGTAATAAGTTGGGAATAGAGTGCAGTTCTTTTAATCAGGAAAGAGGCCGTATGGCAGAAAACAAGTGCACTTGTCAGAATTAGGGCTGTGTGGAAATAAAAGTGGATACTGGTCTTGTGTCATTTAGGCTACTTGGATAAAAAATAAAAAAGACCCTGTTCACCTTCAGAAAAGGAAAAGTGGCCCTTCCTGTACCAGTGGTCAGTGTAACCCCTCAGAATTAGTAATAACCGACCCCTTTGATTCTTGCTGGAAAAAAAGGGAGCGTGTAACCCTAGGAATTGATAGGGCTGGACTAGATCCTCGAGTAAATATCGTGGTTTGAGGAGAAGTTTATAAACGCTCTCCTGAGCCAGTATGTCAAACCTTCTACAATGAACTGAATGTGCCAGTACCAGAAATTCCAGGAAAAACAAAAAATTTGTTTTTGCAATTAGCTGAGCATGTAGCCCAGTCTCTCAATGTCACTTCATTTTATGTATGTAGAAGAACTGTAATAGGAGATCAATGGCCATGGGAAGCCCGAGAATTTGTACCTACAGACCCAGTTCCTGATGAACTCCCAGCTCAAAAGAATCACCTGATAACTTCTAGGTCCTAAAAGCCTCAATCATTAGACAATACTGTATATAGCAAGAGTAAGGAAGGACTTCGCCCTTCCTGTAGGAAGATTCAGCTGCCTTAGGCAAAAACTGTACAATAGTACTCCAAAAACAGCCACCTAGTGGAGTTCAAACCACACTAAGAAAAATCCATTTAGTAAATTCCCGAAGTTGCAAACTGTGTGAACCCACCCAGAGTCCCACCGGGACTGGACAGCCCCCACTGGATTATACTGGACATGTGGGCATGGAGCTTACACCAAATTACCTGACCAGTGGGCAAGTAGTTGTGTTATTGGCACTATTAAACCATCTTTCTTCCTACTGCCCATGAAAACAGGTGAACTGCTGGGCTTCCCTGTCTGGGCTTCCTGCAAAAAGAGAAGCATAGTTACAAAAAATTAAAAAGATGATGAATGGCCCCCTGAGAGAATAATACAATATTACAGGCCTGGTACTTGGGCACAAGAGAGCTCATGGGGATGCCAGACCCCCATTTACACGCTCAACCAAATCATACGGTTACAAACTGTCTTAGAAATAATCACTAATAAGACTGGCAGAGCCTTGACTATTCTGGCCTGGCAAGAAACTCAGATGAGAAATGCTATCAGAATAGATTAGCTCTCAACTACTTGCTAACAGCTGAAGGAGAGGTCTGTAGAAAATTTAACCTTACTAATTGCTGTCTACACATAGATGATCAAGGGCAAGTAGTTGAAGACATAGTTAGAGATATGACAAAACTGGCACATGTGCCCGTGCAGGTGTGGCATGGATTTGATCCATGTTTGGAAAATGGTTCCCAGGGCTAAAAAGATTTAAAACTCTTATAATAGGAGTTACAATAGGAATAGAAACCTGCTTATTGCTCCCTTGTTTGCTACCTGTATTTCTTCAAATGATAAAAAGCTTCACGCTACCTTAGTTCACCAAAATGATACCCCTATAGCAAAATACAGGCTAATAAGAGAAAAGGTAACAAATTTATTTAACAGAGTTTTACATGACATGGGAAACTTCAGAAAGGAAGACCCAAAGAACCAGAGAAAAGTGTATTTTTATGCTTGGATGTTATGAAGAATGGACAGTCATACAGAAATGTGATTGTACAAAAAGCAGGTATGACCTAATGGTACTAAACTGTAGGGAACTCAGCAAGGCTTGTCTGTTCAGGTACTTCTTGGCCTCTTTGTCTTTTCCTCCTGGTATAGGGCAGGCCACCTGCACATGAGGGTCTTAAGACCTCCTTCCAAGGAAGGTAGATCAGAGAATTCCTTTATGTCCAGCTGTCACACAGAAAGGCTGGGGTAACCTTCTTGCTTCTGAGATCCACCCCATCATCTTCAGTTCAAAGAAGTTTGGGGTTGCATTTTCTGAGCCCTGACAATGATTTAGTAGAGAGAATTCAAAGCATCAAACGAGGGCTGAACTTCTGAATACTAGAAAGTACCCTAGGAATTACATCATTAAAACCAGTAGTGCCACTCATTCCTAAATTCATATGGAATCTCAGAGACCCCGAGTAGCCAAAACAATCTTGAAAAAGCAGAACAAAGTTAGAGAAGTTACACTTCCTAATTTCAAAACTTACTACAAAGCTACAGTAATCAAAACAATATGGTACTGGCAAGAAGACAGATACATAGACCAACAGAATAGAATAGATAACCCAGAAATAAACCAGGCACATATGGTCAATTGATTTTTGACAAGGGTGCCAGGATCATTAAATTGGGCAAAGGGCAGTGTTTTCAACAAATGATACTGAAAAAACTGGACACTAAAGGGCACTAGATTTTAGTGTGGCATTATGCCACCACAAATATGCCTTTTTGGCATGTGGATTATCTCAAGCTAAGGCCAGTGAGAACACACAGACACAGGAAAAGCTCTAAAAACAGTGTGCACGTTTTTCTTTTATTTTTTAAAGGAAACTTCCACTTGCAGAGATGGCTTCTGAGTCTCCTGTACCAGAAAGAAAAGGACATTTACTCTAATCAATGGAGATGGCACCAACTTAAATCTGTATAACACACCTTACTAAACAATGATAATTTCACTGGTCTTGTTTCTATAACTTGCCTCCCCCACTCAGAAGCCCAAAGCCCCTTTCGTTTTAGCCTAAGAAGATATTTGAAACCATGACCTAACCTCATCTCCAGGCGCTTCCATGTGTACATGTGCAACAAACACGTTAATGAACTTCTGTTTGGTCCTCTGTTAATCTGCCATTGTCCAGTCTTATTTACAGGACTCCAGCTGGAGAACCTAAGATGGGTAGAGAAAAATACTTTTTTCCACACCTACAATATCCATATGCAAAAGAATGAACTTGGACCTTACAACATAAACAAAAATTAACTAAAAATGGGTTAAAGGTCTAAATGTAAGACGTAAAACTATAAAACTCAGAAAAAAACACTGGAGAAAAGCTTCATGACATTAGATTTGGCAATGATTTCATGGGTATGACACCAAAAGCACAGTCTATGAAAAATAAACAGGCCGGGTGCAGTGGCTCATGCCTATAATCCCAGCATTTTGGGAGGCTGAGGCAGGTGGATCACTTGAGGTCAGGAGTTTGAGACCAGCCTGGTCAACATGGTGAAACCCTGTCTTTAGTAAAAATACAAAAAAAAAAAATTAGTGGGCATGGTGGCAGCCGTCTGTAATCCCAGCTACTCAGGAGGCTGAGGCAGGAGAATCACTTGAAACTGGGAGGCGGAGGTTGCAGTGAGCCGAGATCGTGCTACTGCACTCCAGCCTGGGCAACAAGAGTGAAACTCCTTCTCAATAAATAAATAAATAGGACTACATCAAAATTTAAAACTTTTGCATATCAAAAGATACTATCAAAAGAGTAACAAACAAACCCCACAGAATGAGGACAAATATTTGCAAGTCATCTGTCTGATAAGGGATTAATATCCAGAAAATATAAAGCACTCAATAACGACAAAAAATAAGCAACCCAATTAAAAAATATGCAAAGGACTTGAATAGACATCAATAAGCAGATGAAAAGATATTCATCACTAGTCATTAGGGAAATGCAAATTGAAACTACGATGAGATATCAGTTCATACCCACAAGATTGGCTATTATTTTTAAAAATAGAAAATAGAAAATAAATATTGGACAGGATGTAAAGAAATTGGAACGCAAGTGCATTACTGGTGGGAATATAAAACAATACAGCTGCTGTGGAAAGCAGTTTGGTGGTTACTAAAAAAAAGACAAACATAGAATTAATATATAACCTAGAAATTCAACTCTTGGATATACACCCAAAGAAATGAAAGCAAGGATTTACACCGAGACTTGTGCATGAATGTTTATTGCAGCATTATTCACAATAGCACCCCATCCCACTACCACCAATTTTGAGTTATACGACTTACACATAAAATGGAAGAGGATAGGAAATAGACTCTTAAATGGCAAAAATCTGAAAGAGTGAAAGCCTAGTTTTATTTATTATTTTTATTCTTTGTTTTATTTCTTTTTTGAGACAGAGTCTCTGTTTCCCAGGCTGGAGTACAGTGGCACCATCTCAGCTCACTGCAACCTCTGCCTCCCAGGTTCAAGCAACTCTCCTGCCTCAGCCTCCTAAGTAGCTGGGACTACAGACACGCCACCACACCCAGCTAATTTTTGTATTTTTAGTAGAAATGGGGTTTCACCATGTTGGCCAGACTAGTCTCAAACTCCTGAACTCAGGTGATCGGCCTGCATTGGCCTCCCAAAGTGCTGGGATTATAGGCATGAGCCACCATACCTGGCCTAAAGCCTAGTTTTAAATTCACAGTGCAGGGTCCTTGAGCCCATAAAGATGCCCCATAAATGTTTGATGAATGAGTACTCATGTTTCAAGGCCCAGTTCAAATGTCATCTCCTTCAAGAAGCTCTCCTCACTTAGCCTGCATGCTCTGTGCTCTGGTGGAATGACTGTGTGTCTATAACAGAGGGTGGAGTCAGGGAGGGAGAGTGATTTAACAGAGTGGACCAAGCACAGCTTACATTCCAGTCCCTGCTCTGTCCTAAGCTGTGTCATTTTGGACAAGTTACTTAGCCTTCCTGAATTTCCTCATATGGAAAGCAGAGCAATCATTCCTACCTCTTAGAATTGCTCTGAGCATTGTTAAAGGGCCACACACAATGAGCACAGAGCACTCAGTAAATGCTATAATGCTATGATGACCACATCCCTATTCTTATAGCAGTAGACTGAATCCTCCCTAGAGGGAACATCTCTCTACCTCTGTACCCCTTTTGTAATCACGTGATGGTTCTTCCTGACTGCTGCACAGACAAAACCAATTCACTGAGACTGTGGTATTGCAGTAAAGAAATAGTTAAATTAACACGAGGCTGGCTACATGACAGAACTGGAGTTATCACTCAAATGAGTCTCCCTAAAGACTCAAAGAGAAGAGTTTTTCAAGGATAGTTGGTGGGCAGGGGACTAGGGAATGGGTGCTGCTGATTGGTTGGGGATGTAATCATCAGAGTGTGGAAAATGGCCCTTATGTGCTGAGTCCACTCCTTCATGAGGCCACAGGACCAGTTGAGTCATGAGTCATGGGTCTCAGTGAGCTCATTCTGAAAAACATCCAAAAAAACCAATCTTAGGTTCTATAATAGTGATGTTATCTATAGGAGCAACTGGGGAAGTCACAAATCTTGTGATCCTTGGCACATGACTCTTGAGCAGTAAGGGATTAGGATTATAGAAACTATGCCTACAAGCCAGGTGTGGTGGCTCACCCCTGTAATCCCAAGCACTTTGGGAGGCCAAAGTGGGCAGATTGCTTGAGCCCAGGAATTCCAGACCAGCCTGGGAAACATGGCAAAACCCCATCTCTACTGAAAATAGAAAAATTAACCAGGCATAGTGGCCCATGTGTGTAGTCCCAGCTACTCTGGAGGCTGAGGTGGGAGGATCACCTGAACCTGGGAGGCAGACGTTTCAGTGAGCTGAGATCACACCACTGCACTCCAGCCTGGGCCACAGTGTGGCCCTGGTGTGGTGGCACATGCCTGTAATCCCAGCAACTTCAGTGACTGAGGCCTGAGAATCACTTGAACCCGGGAGGCAAAGGTTGCAGTGAGCAGTGATAGTGCCACTGCACTCTAGCCTGAGTGATAGAGTGAGACTGAAAAAAAAGAAAAAAGAAAAAGAAAAAAGGAAAGAAAGAAAAAGAGAGAGAGGGAGGGAGGAAGGCAGGGAGGAAGGAAGAAACTATGCCTATATTTTAGCAGATTCAGGCCCCTTCCATAATCCTAATCTTGTGGCCTTCACTGGTTTTACAAAGATGGTTTCAGTCCCCTGAACAAGGAGGTAGCTAGTTTCAGAGAGGGGCTATTATCATCCCCACTTCAAAGTTAAAATATAAACTAAATTTCTCCCATTGTTAGCTGTCCCACACCCAGGAATGAGCAAGGATAGACTGTGAGGCTAGCAGCAAGATGGAGTCAGCCCTGCTAGATTTCTGTCACTGTCATAACATTTGCAAAGGCGATTTCACTTTTTCCCTCACTCAGACACACAGCTCCTGGCCCCTGGTCAAGAGTCAGCTAATGAATGAGTGAGCAAATGAGTGAATGAATGAATGCATGTTAAATCAACCTATTGTCCAGGGGGGCCTCCTGGGGTAGGAACGGCTGGAGACAGGGAAGCTCAGGAATATCACCCACAGCACCAACCTCAGACATTCAGCCTCTTTCATTCCACGTCAGCCCAAAGGAAACACTTACCTTCATGTGGTAACCAATGGCCTCCCCCAGCCAGTTCCTCAGGACCTGAGGGTGCTACAGCCTCCAAATTGCCCTTATGCCAAGGACTTCTGCCAAAAGGTGGTATCACTTGGCCTGTGTTTTGGATTTCAGTGTTATTTGTTTTTCCTCCTGCTCATGACCTTTCATAATGTCTGAAACATGATATTCCCAGCAGATTTGCTCATTCCTCTATTTTAGGAAAATATTATAGGGGCAGAAGGAAAACTTCTTCTGAAGGTTTACTGAAAAATCAACTTACAAAAGTCAGATGAATTGGAGGAAAAGCATACAAAATGCATACAAAATACGGGGAGCATCACAGAGTGATTACCCAACCCACCAATGGGTTGCAGAAGCTTCTGTGTGAGCTCAGAGCATGGTCAAAACAAGGCTATGGTGATGAATCTGGTTATGGGAGGGGAGGGGAATGAGAGCTGCCTAGCAAAGAAAGTCTTGTTATGTAAATAAAACCTCACAGGCAGCAGCCCTCAGAAAGAATAGATGCTAAATGTTTCTTTCAGACCTTTAAAATTGACAGATTCTTAGTTCATCTTTCCTGGATTATGACAAGTGAGAGCCTGGCTTCCTCTATGCAGATTCTCTGTAGATGCAAATTGTCCCCACAAAAGACAGCTTTGCAGGGCTACTTCTGTATGCTGGCTCTCTGGCAGCCATCTCGAAATATGTCAAAGAAATGTATTTTAGGGTAAAATATTTTTATTTCCTTCATTATCAAAAAGTAATGTGCTATTTCTGTAACTGCATTTTCTCTGTTAGTTCAATAGTGGTGACACGTGTTGTCTTGTTTATTAACGATAAACCAGTGGTTCTAACCTGGGGAGTGGGTGAGTAATGTTCCCCCCGAGGGGACATTCTACAATGTCTGAAGACATTTGACGGGAGGCAGTGCTAGGAGCATCTAGTGGCCAGAGGCCAGGGAGACTGCTAACATCCTGCAATGCAGAGGACAGCCCTCACCACATAGAATTGCCTGTCTCAAAACATCAGTGGTGCTGAGGTAGAAGCATCGCCCTATAACCTAAAAGAAGAAAGGTAGTCATCACTGTTAAATGGTAGTTTTCAAAAAAGACAAAATCATGACTCTCACACAGATATTAAAAATGAACCCATGGTAAAGATTCGATTTTACTCATGAGGGAAGCAGACAAATACTATAGCCAGTTTAAAAGAAACTCCAAAGAGCAAATTTATGGATCAGTTGTATGAAAATTGATATGCAAATTGAGGCAAAATGGTTTTCCCGCAGTGGGAGGGAAGTTAATTGAACCGCCAGCAGACGGGACATAATTTGCATCCCACACTGTGGAGTGGGCGGGTGATTTACAGTGATTTACAGAACTGTAAAATAGCTCCCATGGAACCAGAATCATACAGAAGGGTGTTCTGTGAACTACATCAGGGCAAAACACTGATGCTTATCAGAATTAAATGTTTGTTCCATGAAGGTCAGTTTAAAGTCATTTGAGGATGAAGGACTAACTTAAAGAAAAGTTTCAACATCAGAGTATTATTTTTATTTTCTTCTTAGAGTCTCATTCTTTCACCCAGGCTGGAGTGCAGTGGCACAATCTTGGCTCACTGCAACATCCAGCTCCTAGGTTAAAGCGATTCTCCTGCCTCAGCCTCCCAAGTAGCTGAGATTACAGGCACCTGCCGCCATGCCCAGCTAACTTTTGTGTGGTTTTTTGTGGGAATGGGGTTTCACCATGTTGGCCAGGGTGGTCTCAAGCTCCTGACCTTGGGTGATCAGTCTCCCAAAGTGCTGTGATTACAGGCATGAGCCACCATCCCTGGCCTCATCTGGTTGTTTAGAACAGACTTTCTGAAGCTTCAATGTGCATATGATCACCTGGGATCTTCATGTCTAGGATGAAGTTTGAGTCTTGATGTTTGTAACAAGCTCCCAGGTTAGGCCAGCCAATACTACCAGTTGATGGACACACTTTGAGTAGCAAAGGTTGGAGAAAAGAAATTCCTTTATTACAAAGTAAGGAAACCAAAGACACAAACACTACAAATAGGTGTGGTTATAGATCTCACCAGTCTCTTGAGCTGAGAAATAAGCCTTTGAAATCCTTAAAACACCCAAAGCATCAGAATTTGCAGGACACAAACCAGACCAGGATACTGGGACTCTTTGGTGTGGAAGACTAGTACATCCAAAAAAGATGTAGTCATCCAACAGGTTGTTCCTGCTACTGCACAGACAACGCCAGTTCACTGAGTCCATGGTATTGCAGTAAAGAAAGAGTTTAACTTGAGGCCAGCTACATGGGAGAACTCAAGTCACTCTCTCCACAGGCTCAGAAGCTAGAGTTTTTCCAAGATAGTTTGGTGGACACTGGACTAGAGAATGGGTGCTGCAGATTGGTTGGGGATGCAATCACAGGGAGGCAGGAGAACAGGGTCTGGAGGCAGGGAACATAAGGCCAATTCACGCTGACTTCCTAGAACTAAATCAAATGGAAAGGCTTCCATTACGGCAGGAAATATCCTCTCCATTTACATAGGGCATACACCAAGTAACTAAAAGGAACCTCTAGAAGGTATTTAAACCCAAGAAAATTCTGTAACTGGGCTCTTGAGCTCCTATGCTCAGGCCGGCTCCCACCCTGTAGAATGTATTTTTCATTTTCAATACATCTCTGCTTTTGTTGCTTCATTCTTTCCTTGCTTTGTTTGTGTGTTTTGTCCAATTCTTTGTTCAAGATGCCAAGAACCTGGACACCCTCCACCAGTAATAATAGAGGTATGGAAAACAGTCTTTGTGTGCTGAGTCCACCTCTGGGTAGGGGGCCACAGGACCGGTGGAATCATAAGACCTGGGTCCAGGTGGGGTCAATCTGAAAAACTTCTCAAAAGACCATTCTTAGGTTCTACAATAGTGATGTTATCTACAGGAGCAATTGGGGAAGTCACAAATGTTATGACCCCTGGCCACATGACTCCTGAGCAGTAAGGGATTATAGAAACTGTGCTTAAATGTTAGCAGAATTCAGGCCCCGCCCATAATCTTAATCCTGTGGCCTTTCATTAGTTTTAAGAAGGTGTTTTCAGTCCCTGAACAAGGAGGAAGTTAGTTTTAGGGAGAAACTATTATCATCCTTGTTTCAAAGTTAGACTATAAACTAAATTACTCCCATGATTAGCTTGGCTTATGTCCAGGAATGAGCAAAGACAGCCAGCCTGTGAGGCTAGCAGCAAGATGAAGTCAGCTATGCCAGGCTTCTGTCAGTCATAACCTTTGCAAAGGTGGCTTCAAAGATGGGAGGGGTTGCCTTTGGGGAGTCCAGGATGAGGTAAAAATAATAAACAAACAAAATAATAAAGAAAACAAAGATGGGAGGGGTGAATGCTGGATAAAAGATAAGGCTTTAAGTCAACTTCAAATAATGAGGTTCAGAAAATGTGACTAAGTATGGAGTTTATTCAAGCCCAAAGGTTGCAGATGGCCACCTGGGAGACATCAACTCCAAATGACGGGCGTTAGTGTTTCCAAAATGGAGAAGTTCAGGTTTCACTTATGTTGGCAGAGACAGAGAAGTTTTAGCAGGATCACAGCATTTTCCATAGGAGACCAGTGCACATGTTGAAGTGGCCGCATTGTCTGGGGTAAATACCCTGGTTCGTCATTTCGTGCCAGGAAATTTTAGGACATGAACACAGATGAGGATTTTAGGAGCAGAGGTTTAATAGGCAAAAGAAAGAGAAAGGAAAACGGTTCTCTCTAGTAAGAGAGAGGGGCTCCTGAGAGGAAAAGACTGGCTGGTGGCGGAGTCCGTTAGATTTTATAGGCAGGCTTGAGGAGGCAGTGTCTGATTTACGTAGGGCCCACAGGTTGGTTCCATCAGGTGTGATGTACACATAGCGCATGGGGAAGGCTGGGCACTCCACCCTAATCTTATTATGCAAATGGGCTTTCCAGTTCACCAGCACCATCTTATCTGCTCCTTACTGTACAAGTGGCTGGTAAAGGGAGAAGGAAAGACGGAGCCACCATTTTGAACACGCCTAATCCCAAGTAGCTTTCTCTGCCAGCGTTCACCCGTACAAGCTTCCAGCTCGGTTGTCTATGTCTGCAGCTCGATTTTACAGGCTGCTCTTTGTTAGAAAATGATTTGGGGGCTGCTTTTCATTAAAAATAAAAACCTTACAGAGGACTCCAGTAGTGTCACTATCTGTCTAGATAATTTCCTCTTAACTCCTATACCAATGTTACAGCAATTTGGTTACAGATTGCTACTATTAACAGAAAAGTCAAACTCTGTAAGTTATTTTAAAGAGTTCCATTCTGAGCCTATATGAATGACTGAAGCCTAGGGAAACAGTCTCATCAGGTCCTGAGAAAGTGCGCCCAAGGAAGTTGGGCTACAGTTCTGTTTTGTACACTTTAGGGAGGATGGAATTACAGGCAAACACATAAATGAGTGAATGGAAGGTACACGTTGGTTTGGCCTGAAAAGGTGGGATATCTTGAAGTGGGGACTTCCGGGTTATAGGTAGATTCAGAGATTCTTTATTTTGCAATTGGTTAAAGGCTCTGTCTAAAACTTGGAGTCAGCAGAAAGTAATGTTTTATGATGAGAATGCTATGTAGCAAGATTCATGGCTTGCAGATATGACTTAACCATTGCCTTGCATGGCCTTAGTCTTGTTTATGATTTGGTATCTTATTGCCACAAAGAGTCTGTTCTGTCAGTTGTATAATCTCTATTTTAACGTTAATACTGATCAGTTACTGTGCCTAAACTCCAGAAGGAGGGGGTATAAGAAAAGGTGTCCAACCTCCCTTCCCATTGTGACTGGGAATTCCATTTTTAAGGTTTTTCTGGGGTCCCCTTTGTCAAGAGGGTGTCTGTTCAGTTGGTCAGGGACTTAGGATTTTATTTTTAGTTTACACTACATTCCAAGGAAGATTACTTTATTACTCCATGAGGAGGGGCAGTGATCTAAGCGGTTCTTGTTTTTCATGGGAAAGAAAAAGGCAGGTGTTACAGCTGCATTCCACGTGACTCGGGCCACATAGCCACATTCCTCCCAAGGCTCAGAAGAATCTAAAGTTCCAACAGTTCTAAGTTTGAATTATTTCATTTCACAAAGGGCAAGGACTTTAGAGAGTAAGACAGGGGAAGGAGGATGAAGTGTTCTCCTGGAGAGAGGTGAGGTCTGCAGGCGTATCAGGGGAACCCACCCCCGATGGTTAATGTGGGTTCTTTTCTATTTCCTAGGGGTCTTGGCTGGTTTGAGAAATAAAGGGAAAGAGTACAAGAGAGAGAAATTTAAAGCTGGGTGTCAGGCGGAGACATCACATGTCGGCAGTTTCCGTGAGGTTCCCCGAGCCGTAACACCAGCAAGTTTTTATTAGTGATTTTCAAAAGGGGAGGGAGTACACGAATAGGGTGTGGGTCACAGAGATCACGTACTTCACAAAGTAATAAAATATCACAAAGCAAATGGAGGCAGGGCAAGATCACAGGACCACCGGATGGGGTGAAATTAAAATTGCTAACGAAGTTTGATAACATCTTATCAGGAAACAGGGTTTGAAAGCAGACAACCTGTCTGACCAAAATTTATTAGGTGGGAATTTCCTCGTCCTAATAAGCCTGGGAGCGCTACAGGAGACCGGGGCTTATTGCACCCCTTTGACTTGGACTCTAAAAGGCAGTCGCCCTAAGGGAGCCATATATAGACCTACCCTCGGGGTGCATTCTCTTTCTCAGGGATGTTCCTTGCTGAGAAAAAGAATTCAGCAATATTTCTCCTATTTGCCTTTGAAAGAAGAGAAATACGGCTCTGTTCCATCTGGCTCACTGGTGGCCAGAAGTCTTATCTCTCTTGTTCCCTGAACATTGCTGTTGTCCTGTTCTTTTTTCAAGATGCCCAGATTTCATATTGTTCAAACATACATGCTCTACAAACAATTTGTGCAGTTAGCGCAATCATCACAGGGTCCTGGGGCGACATATATCCTCCTCAGTTTACAAAGAAGATGACAGGATTAAGAGATTAAAGTAAAGACAGGTACAGGAAATCATCTGTATCTGTCTTTTGATTGGGGAAGTGATAAGTGTCCATGAAATCTTCACAATTTATGTTCAGAGATTTCAGTAAAGACAGGCATAAGAAATTATAAAAGTATTATTTTTGGGGAACTAATAAATGTCCATGAAATCTTCACAATTTATGTTCTTTGCCACGGCTTCAGCCAGTCCCTCCATTCGGGGTCCCCGACTTCCCGCAACACAGGCGCAGCCTGGGAGCATGGGGACATGGAGACAGGGTGCGGCTTTGGGACAATCACCTAGTGAAGGAAACCAAACTATGTCACCCCAAAATATATTTCCTTGATGTATTTCAATATGGCTCTTCAGAAGAGCTAGAAATGCAAGAATAGCTGAAAAGCTGTTTTTCGTGGGTGAGGTGTGCATCTGTAGAGAAAATCTGCATTTATGCAGCCAGCCTTTCTCTTTTTCTGCCTTGTCCAGATCCAGGAAAGATTAACTGAGAGTCTGACACCTTTGAAAACCTGAGAGAAACATTTACCATCTATCCTCTCTGGGGTCTGCTACCTGTGAGGTTTCATCTACAAAATAAGACCACCTTTACTAGCCAGGCCTCCTTTTCTCTCCCTCCCATAAACTTGTTTTACCACCATAACCTGTTTTGCCACGATCCAAGCCTCTGTTCTTTCTGTAACCTCAAGATGGTAGGAAAAGAAAAGAACTTATCTGAGGAATGCAAGTCCTTTTAATTATCACACCTGGAGAGACATTAAAATGAGACCTCAATCACACCCTACTCCCTGCCTGAGCTATGTAATCATCTCTTGAAACTGCTTGCTACTGCCACAAGTAGCTATAAATTAACCTAATAACATCGCACCAGACACTGAAACCCACACCCTATAGCTTAACCATTATAGCCCATCACTAATCAATGTTACTTCTATAAAACAATGAGAATTCCTGACAACAACTTTGCATTTGCCCACTGCCTGATCCCCTTTTTTTGGCCTTTAAAAATCCACTTGTGGTCGGGTGCGGTGGCTCACGCCTGTAATCCCAGCACTTTGGGAAGCCAAGGCAGGCAGATCACTTGAGGTCAGGAGTTCCAGACCAGCCTGGCCAACATGGTAAAACCTCATTTCTACTAAAAAATACAAAAATTAAACCGGGAGTGGTAGTGCATGCCTATAATCCCAACTGTTCAGGAGACTGAGGCAGGAGAATCACTTGAACCTGGGAGATGGAGGTTGTAGTGAGCTGAGATCACACCACTGCACTCCAGCCTGGGCAACAGAGTGAGACTCTGTCTCAAAAATAAATAAATAAAATAAAATAAAATAAAAATCCACTTGTAACTGCTGCACTTCAGAGATTATATTCAGGTCAACTTGAATCTATGCTTCCAGGTTGGAATCCTCAAACCTGGCCCCAATAAACTCTCTACTTATATTAATTTTACCTGAGCTGCTTCCATTTAGGTCACCAATGGTGTGAAAGCATCAACCATTTGGCCATTGCTTTGAGATCTTTGTAAGACTAAATCTGCCTTCTGTCAGTCGATTTTTCAGTGAACCTTCAGAGGGTGATACAGTTTAGATCTGTGTGCCACCAAATCTCATATCGAATTATAATCCCCGTGGTTAGACGTGGGACCTGGTGGGAGGTGATTGGATCCTGGGGTTGGAGTTCTCAGGAATGGGTTAGCACCGTCCCCTTGGTGCTATTCTCATGAGTGAGTTATCGTGAGATCTGGTTGTTTAAAAGTGTGTGTCATCTCCCCAGTCTCTCTTCGTCCTGTTCTGACCATATAAGATACCTGCTTCCTCTTGGCCTTCCACCAGGATTGTCAGCATCCTGAGGCCTCCCCAGAAGCAGAAGCTGCTATACTTTCTAAGCAGCCTGCAGAACTGTGAGCCATTGAACCTCTTATAATTTATAAACTACCCAGTCTCAAGTATTTCCTTATAGCAGTGCAAGAATGTGCTTCTCAACTATCAGCAGCAATATCAGGAAATTCTTGCATCCACATCTTAATCAAAACCAAAAATAAGCCAGGTATGGTGGCTCACGCCTGTAATCCCAACAGTTTGGGAGGTTGAGGCGGGCAGATCACCTGAGGTCCAGAGCTTGAGACCAGCTTGGCCAACATGGTGAAATCCCATCTCTACTAAAAATTCAAAAATTAGCCTGGCATGGTGGCATGCACCTGTGGTCCCAGCTACTCGGGAGACTGAGGCAGGAGAATCTCTTGAACCCAGGGGAGGGGGGTGGCAGGTAGGTTGCAGTGAGCCGAGATTGCAACACTGCACTCCAGCCTGGGTGACAGAGCAAGACTGTGTCTCAAAAAAAGAAAGAATAGACCAAGACATGAGATGGGGAGTTTGGAAGTGAAGTGTATTCCTAGATGTTTAATATGCAAAGCGTGCCTGTAATTAGACTTTTTTTATAACTCACTTCACTCATTTACAGTTACTGTCTGACTCTCAGAGGTATTTGAGTTTCATCCTTGGTATCAACCTAATATAAGAAAATGTTTTCCTCAGATTTCTTTGGAAGCAAAGTGTATTCCTAGGTGTTTAATATGCAAAGCATGCATGTAATTAAAGACTATTTTTTAAAAACTAACTTCACTCATTTACAGTTACTGCCTGACTCTCAGAGGTATTTGAGTTTCATCCTCGGTGTCAACCTAATGTAAGAAAACGTTTCCCTTGACTCGAAAGGGCCTACTGACACATTAGCGAAATGTAACACACGGATCTTGTTTGGTGCATAATTCAAACAAACTAACCCTGATAAAACAGTTTTGAGACAATCTGTAGAGTATAAACACTGCCTGAGATTTAGATGGTATTAAGAAATTACTGTTGGATTTTTTTTTTAGTGTGACAATGGTATTTTTATTACTTTAAAAAGTATTCATCTGTTAAAAAGATATGCAGTGAAATATTTACAGGTGAACAGACATGACTTATGGGATTTGCTCTAAAATATTCTGAAGAATGTGCACTTTTGAAAATTTTCCATAATAGACGGTTTAAGAAAAACAGTGTCTCCCTCAATGAGTCTAAACGTCTGGCCCATTCTCATGCAAAGCAGCATTTGGCTTCTTTTATCTTTTGTTCTCTTTGTTACTCCGACTAAAACTACACATCAACACTCCTGCCGTATTGCCAACTTCTTTCCTTCCGCTGGAAAGCTTCCTTTTGATAGCATAATTCATTTAAATATATTTAGATGAGCTGATAGTGTTTTTATTTAAAATATTTATTTTAAAATTTTATATTTGTATATTATGTGTTTGTATTTATGTATTTATATATAATAAGTTAAATTATAATTTAAAATAAAATTTAAAAGAATATTTTAAAATGAGAATATTAATAGTTCTGGAAATGTTTTGTCTCCATTGGGCCTTAGTGACAGCCAGACAAGGTTATGTTGCCACATTACCAGCAGAGGCCTGGCTGTGTCCTGGGCACACCGTTGAGGGTCCTGCAGGGCCTCTTCCCTCGATGCCTTCACTGCTCCCCACTGAGCTCCATAACACAGTCCAAGGATGGGCCACTGATGTGGTTCACACAGGGGGAGCCTACGCCACAGGGGCTACCGAGGAGACACTCGTACTCTGATGATGATCACAGGGACTCAGATTTCCAGTACACTCGTCTTTCGGTCAGCCTACATTCCAGACAAGAGCTTCCTTGAGAAATTCCCTGAAGCTAAAAATGATCCTTCCCAGGTCTAAAAATTATAGTTCTCTATTCCCATGTCTGGCACAATTACCTTCCAAAGGGCATATGTGCCCAACAGGCCCTGAGCGTCAGCTAGCTTGAGTCTCACACGCCTAAAGAAAGGGAAGCAGTGCACTGAAATGAGTGGTCCACGCCCTCTCACCAAACCAGGGAAAGCGGAAAGCTAACTCACTTGTCAAGGGAATATGTGGAGCTTTTCGTAACACTAGGACCATATTATCAACCATGAAGGTTCTTATTTTATAGTTTATCCACAATTTTTTTTTTTTTTTAGATGGAGTTTCACTCTTGTTACCCAGGCTGGAGTACAATGGCACAAACTCGGCTCAGTGCAACCTCCACCTCCCGGGTTGAAGGGATTCTCCTGTCTCAGCCTCCCAAGTAGCTGGGATTACAGGCACCCACCATCATGCCCAGCTAATTTTTGTATTTTTAGTAGAGACGGGGTTTCACCATGTTGGTCAGTCTGGTCTTGAACTTGTGACCTCAAGTGATCCGCCCACCTCGGCCTCTCAAAGTTAATTATAGGCGTGAACCACTGTGCCCGGCCAATTTTAAGGGTACCATAAAAGACTCTCGGTCCTTGGTTCAGAGGTTACAGGACACAACTTGGTCATTTACATCCTAGGCACAGATTGCCTTCGGGTGAATGGGAAAAGGTGGCAGGATAAGGTGTACATTACTAGACACAGGTCCCAGACTCATTCTTAGCAAGTTGTGTGAACTTGGACAAGTCTGTTAACATCCTTGCTGTATCCTGTTTCCTGTATATGTGAGTGAGAGACTGAAGAGAAACATGGACAACAGCCAGACCACATATAAACATAGAACTCTGACCCGCAATCTGCAGTGACCAGCCCAGGAAGCCAACCTACTATCTACGAGTCACCCTTAGAGGAAGTCAGATCACTCTCTCTAGCAAACAATCCAAACTGGACAATCACACCTGTAACAACTGGCCCCAAATGTTCAAGACTTAATAATTAACTGGCAGCTTCCGTACTTTTTGTCCCTGCTCCCAAATTAGGACCAATCAGAGAAAATAAAATACGTACCCCTAACCAATCACATGGGATGACCAACTCCTACTTAGCCACTTATACCTTCCCCGTGGTGACAGCTTCCAATCTGAAGCTGTCCTTTTTCATGTCGCCCAGGCTGGAGTGCAATGGCGCAGTCTCGGCTCACTGCAACCTCTGCCTCCCAGGTTCAAGCAATTCTTGTGTCTCAGCCTCTCAAGTAGCTGGGATTACAGGCACAAGCCAGCACACTTAACTAATTTTTGTACTTTTAGTAGAGGCAGGGTTTTGCCATGTTGGCCAGGCTGGTCTGGAACTCCTGGCCTCAAGTGATCCACCTGTATCAGCCTCCCAAAGTGTTGGAATTATAGGCAGGTGCCACTGTGCCTGGCCAAGCCTTCCTTTTTCTACTAGAAAGCTTTTCTACTTCTCTGCCTGCCTTTGTATCTCTGCCAAAATACAAGTGATGGTGACCGACTCCCTTACAAGTTCTGACTAAACAGCCTTTGCTCATTCTCATTTGGGTGGTCTTCATTCATTTCCACATGAGACAGGGGTAGACTAAATGATTGATCTAGTGTCCTAATGCTTTTGGATTCTACAGGAATTTACATTTGGTCAACAAGTATTTACTGTGAATCCAGTGAAATGCCAGTCAGTGTGCTAGAGGCTAGAGGTATTTGGGGAGTTTCCAGCCTAGTGAGGGAGACACTGGTACATTAAATCATTACACAAATGAATGTAAAATTGCAGCTGTGATGAGGCGCCATACACCGTGCATGAGTGCCTAAAACAGTTGGCCTAGTCAGGGAGTCCAGGGAAGATTTCCCGGAGGAAGTGGTACTTACACTGAGATTTGAAGAGTCTCAAGAGTTTACCAGGTGAAGAAGAGGAAAGAGAAGGAAAATCCAGGCCGAGGTCATGGGGTGTACGAGGGTGTGGATGAAGGTGAGTCCAGATGGGGCACACAGAGCATGGGGGACAATGACAGGTGAAGTCTGAGGGAGAGGAAGGGACCAGGCCACACAGGGTCTCATAGGCACCCTTAAGGAGTTTTGTCTCTATCCAGACACTAGCAACAACTGCAACATAATGACACTGTCCCCACAGGTTCACAAGAATTGCAGTCTGGGTTCTAGACAGAAATATAGTTGTAATGAAGCATTAATCAGGCTGCACTCTGGTCCACTTCCCTGCTGCTGAAAGTCACTCAGCACTAGGTACTGACCACTGGCATCCCCATTGCTCTCACAGACAGGATTGCTGACATTAAGGTCCTCAGACTGCCTAAGAATTGATTTGCATCCCCATTGCTCCTAGACATAAGATCGCTGACATCAGAATCATAAAGTCTTTGTTTAAGGATTGCTTAAGATGTTTCTCAGACCCCAAATTCCAGTGAAACAACTGACGCCAACCAGTTTGAAGACCCCATGGAGGAATGGGATCAGCATGAGAACACAGCTGCTTCATCTCCCTGTCCCATGACTTCACCCTGCACTCTTCAACCAATCAGCAATCTCCACACTTTGGGCCACTCCAAACCCTTAAAAATCCTAGTCTAAAACTCTTCATGGAGATGGATTTAAGATTCCTTCCCATCTCCTTAGTAGGTGGCTCTATAATTAAACCTCTTCCTCTGCTGCAAACTGGTATCTTGGCATATTGACTTGCTGTGTGCATTAGGCAACAAACCTATTATGGTTGCAATAATAGCCCATATTGAATTATTGAACAACACTTACTGGAAACTATGTATCCTGAATATATGAAGAACTTTTGCAGCTCAGAAATAAAAAGACAAAAACCCAATCAAAAATAGGGTGAAAGACTCAAATAGACATTTCTCCAAAGAAGCTATACAAATGGTCAGCAAGCACATGAAAAGATGTTTATGTTATTACTCACTAGAGAAATGCACATTAAAACCACAGTGAGATACCATTTTAGTACTATGGTGAGATGCCACTAGGATGACTGTAATTTTTTTAAAGGAAAATAACAAATGTTGGCAAGAATGTGGAGAAATAGAACCCTCATACATCGCTGGGAAGAATGTAAAATGAGGTAACCACTGTTAAAAACAGTCTGGCAGTTCCTCAAAAAGTTGAACATGAAGTTACCATAGCACCCAGCAATTCAATTCCTACGTCTATACTCAAAAGAATTGAAAATGTATGTTCACACAAAAATCTGCACATGAATGTTCACAGCCGCATTATTCGCAATAGCCAAAAATATAAACAACCCAGATAACCATCAACTGAGGAATGAATAAACTGTGGTACATCCATACAGTGGAATATTATTCAGGTATAAAAAGGAACGGAGTGCTGATTCGTGCTGCAACAGAGATGAACCTTAAAAACATGATGCTCAGTGAAAGAGGCCCGACAGTAAAGGTCACGTAGCAAATTATTCCATTCATGTGAAATGTCCAAAATAGGCAAATTCAAAGAGATGGAAAACAGATTAGTGGTTGCCAGGGAACAGGCAGAGGGGAAAAGTGACTGCTTATGGTTTCCATGGTTTCTTCTTGCAGTGATGGAAATGATTTGCAATTAGACAATGGTGATGGTTGTACAACATTGTGAATATACTAAAACACCATGGGATTGTACACTTTAAAATGATGCAATTTATGTTATGTGAATTTTTGTCTCAATAAAAAAAACTGCAAAAAAAAGGGAATTAAGAAAGCAAAAACAGGCCGGGCACGGTGGCTCAAGCCTATAATCCCAGCACTTTGGGAGGCCGAGACGGGCGGATCACAAGGTCAGGAGATCGAGACCATCCTGGCTAACACGGTGAAACCCCGTCTCTACTAAAAAATACAAAAACCTAGCCGGGCGAGGTGGCAGGCGCCTGTAGTTCCAGCTACTCGGGAGGCTGAGGCAGGAGAATGGCGTGAACCTGGGAGGCGGAGCTTGCAGTGAGCTGAGATCCGGCCACTGCACTCCAGTCTGGGTGACAAAGCGAGACTCTGTCTCAACAAAAAAAAAAAAAAAAAAAAAAAGAAAGCAAAAACAGGTGGGGCATGATGACTCACACCTGTAATCCTAGCACTTTGGGAGGCCAAGGCGGGAGGATCACTTGAGGCCAGGAGCTCAAGACCAGCCTGGCCAACAAAAAGATGGACAAAACTCCATCTCTACTAAAAATACAGAAATTAGCTGACCTAATTTCTAGGCCTATAATTGGGCGCCTATAATCCCAGCTACTCGGGAGGCTAAGGCACAAGAATCCCTTGAACCCAGGAGGCAGAGGTTGCAATGAGCCAAGATTGCATCACTGCACTCCAGCCTGGGTGACAGAGTGATACTCTGTCTCAAAAAAAGAGAGAGCAAAACACAAAAAAGCAGAGAACTTTCTCCAACTGCAATCAGAAAAAAAGGCAGAAGGAAGCCAGGTGCTGTGGCTCACGCCTGTAATCCCAGCACTTTGGGAGGCTACGGCAGGCAGATCATGAGGTCAGGAGATCGAGACCATCCTGGCTAACACAGTGAAACCCTGTCTCTATTAAAAATACAAAAAATTAGCCAGGCGTGGTGGCGGGCGCCTGTAGTCCCAGCTACTCGGGAGGCTGAGGCAGGAGAATGGCGTGAACCCCGGAGGCGGAGCTTGCTGTGAGGCAAGATCATGCCACTGCACTCCAGCCTGGGAGACAGAACGAGACTCCATCTCAAAAAAGAAAAAGGAAAAGAAAAAGGCAGAAGGAGAAGCCAGAGGGATTCACAGCAAGAGAAAGACTCAATACACCTTTGGTGCTTTGAAGAAGGAAAGGGCAAGATAACAAGGAATGCAGGTGGCCATAAGGAGCTGTAAAAGGCCCTGGCTGACAGCCAGCAAAGAAACAGGGACATCAGTCCTTCAGCCACAAGGAACCAAATTCTCCCAACAACCTGAGTGAGCTTGGCAGAGATTCACCCGCAGAGCCTCGAATGGAATGCTCCCTGCTGACAGCTTGATTTCAGCTTTGTGAGACTCTAGGCAGAGGACCCAGCTGAGACCCCCTGCACACACCCTTCGAAACTACAAAACTGTCAGATAATAATGGATATCGTTTTAAGCTATTAAATGAGTGGCAATTTGTTAGGGCAGCAATAGAAAATGAATACACTGGTTTCTTAGAAACTTAGTTTCTACCAATGTATTCATTTTCTATTGCTGCCCTAACAAATTGCCACAAATTGAGTGGCTTACAGAAAGGTGGTTTGGCTGGACGTCGCATCCCTGCATCATTTTATCTAAGTGCTGACTGCAGCATGAACGTGGATAGGAATGTTGAGCGTAGGAGAAAAGACAAGAAGAAGACAAGGAAGGAGGTGAGGACGGAGCCATGAGGACTGCTCCATTACATGGCCAGTCAGAAAGCCACCAACAGGCCGGGCGCGGTGGCTCAAGCCTGTAATCCCAGCACTTTGGGAGGCCGAGGCGGGCGGATCACAAGGTCAGGAGATCGAGACCATCCTGGCTAACACCGTGAAACCCCGTCTCTACTAAAAAAATACAAAAAACTAGCCGGGCGTGGTGGTGGGCGCCTGTAGTCCCAGCTACTTGGGAGGCCGAGGCAGGAGAATGGCGTGAACCCGGGGGCGGAGCTTGCAGTGAGCCGAGATCGCGCCACTGCACTCCAGCCTGGGCGACAGAGCAAGACTCCGTCTCAAAAAAAAAAAAAAAAAGAAAGCCACCAACAGGACGAGGAGCCATGAGGCTCAAGAAGAGGAAGTAAGTGCTGTGTTACAGTTGTTGCTTTGATCAATGCTGTCTCAGACAACAGAATACGCTCTAGCTAATTTAAATAAAATACATGTATTTAAAGTCATTAGCAATTCATAGAATTGTTAGGAAAAGCAAGGACACAGAGGCTAGGCTGAGCTTCCAGGAATAACTGTTAGAGGAGCTGCTTGCCTCTGCCGTCATCGGGCAGTCATCGATCTGGAAGCTATGTCCCTGCTCTTGGCTGGAGAACCTTCCTGCCCTGCTGCAATGCACACCAGCAAAAAGCGATGCCTCCAGCCCTGTCTGCCTGCCCAGCATCTCAGTTTCAAATGACAGTCCCAGAGAGGGCGCCTGACGGATGGAATTGAAACCTCAACTGGAAAGAGTGGAGGGGGAATATGGAAAATGTCAATTTTAGCTTTCTCCCCACTGTCAAGAAGGTATGCACAGCAGGAATAGAATGAATGCGGAATGAGTCAGCCCACAGTATCTTCCTCAGAAGGCAAGGAAGGCCAGTGTTTCAAAGAGGGAGTGGTTAGGCTGGCAGTGTCAGACGAGGTTGAAAGAGACAACGAACCTTTCCGGAATTTAGTGATGGCAGGACACCTAAACAAAGCTGAACCAATGCATCACAGAAGTGGAGTCCTTGAAGAATAAATATAAAATAAGGAAACGAAGACAGCGCCTATCATCAAGTGTTTCCAGAAACTTGGCTGTGCAGAGGTGGAAAGAGACAGGGCGGAGCTGCAGGGGTGAGGGGTATGGAGGGACAACTCAGAGTCATTTTCCCTTCCTCTCCTTTGATTCAGATTGGTTTGGTTTCCAGATGTCTAAAAACTGATGAGAAAGTCCTTTGGGGGGCGGGGGGGCGGGGTTGGATATAAAGATAAAACAGAGCATTCGAAGGGCAAAAGGGTATTCCATACAGTGAGGTTTCTGAGAAGGCAGCAGGGGTGGGGGCAGGGAGGCCCAGAGCGCAGGTGGAGAGTGAGCCTGGTGTGGAGTTAGCCACCTCTCCCCAGAGGAAGACGGGGATGCGGAGGGTGAAAGGGGGCTCGCAGACACGGTAGGAGAAAGACAGGCACAGCCATCTGGTAGCTTCTATTTTCTCTGTGAAGCGGGATGTTCAGTCAGTGGCTGAGAAGGAGGAGGAGGAGGGGGCAGGAGTGGGCAGCTGAGAGCCAGGAGAGGGACGGTGCGATGGCTGCTCTGCAGAGTGAGAGGGCGAGGGGGCCACAGACACAGCGAGGGGCGAGCATCACACCCCTGAGCATGGCGGGACCTGCTTGCTAGGGTGTGGCTCTCCTGGAGCAGAGAGAAAGTATGCGCGCGCGCGCGCACACACACACACAGACACAGACACACACACACACACAGACACACACAGAAACAGACACACACACACACACATGCATAGACACACTCCCAGAGACACAGACACACACACAGACACACACAGAAACAGACACACACACACAGACACACTCCCAGAGACACAGACACACACACACAGACACACACAGACACACTCCCAGAGACACAGACACATACACACAGACACACACAGAAACACACACACGCAGACACCCACACACACACAGAGACACATGCACAGACACACACCGAGACATACACAGAAACACAGACACACATACACACAGAAACACAGGCACAGACTCCCACACGTGGACGCACAGACACACATATATATGATACTTCTTGTCTCATCTGGGATTGGGTTTCTGCCAGATGAGTACAACACTAAGAAAAAATGAGCTAGGGAGTTAGTTCTGTGAACGCCTAGCTGGTTTCAGAAGAAAACAGAAAGGTGAGGGCTGAGGGACTGGGAGAAACAGAGTCTGAGGCACCACTTCCAACCAGGTGGCACCAAGAGCCAGCGTGGCAGCGGAGGGGGGACGTGGGGGAAGCAAACTGCGGGAGAAGAGGTCGCACGGAGAGAGTGCCTCTACTGACTTAGGGATGTGCAGTATTTTGAATGATCGCTATTTTCCAGATCCTGTGATAGACTAAATGGTAAACGACCCCAAGGAAATTCGAATCATGGTGATGATGTGTCCACAGGGGGCAGATTTACCAAGAAACCTAAGCTGTAAGGCCTGTCACCTGTAAGTCCTGGGAGGGGCACTAGTAATTTTTATATTTGTTATTTTGCGTATATGCACAAGCTTCAGGGACAAAACTTAGGCCCACCCACGGGTCCCTCCCCAGGCCTTGGAAGAGGACATGCACATAAGGAACACCACAGTCAAAGGTTCCTCAGCCTCACGCCCTCTCCATCCCGTCATGACATCTAACTACACTGAAAGAAATGAGCATCCAGCTGAGGTTAAGTTTCTGCACTTGTGCGTATGTGTATGGCATAGACTTCAAGGTGGCCCCGCGACCCCTGTGACTTGCTCCTAACCAACAAAATATGACCAACGTGATGCAGTGTGACTCCTAGGATTATGTAGTTGTATAAGGCTTGGTCTCCTTGAAAGATTTGAAGAAGCCAGCTACCATGAGGTCTACATCTTTCCACAACCTTGGTGAGTTTGGAAGGAGACTCTTACACCACGAGCATCTCAAGATGAGAACACAGCCCTGGTCAGGACCCTCATTGCAGTTTTGCTGAGGACCCGACTAGGCTGTGCCCAGACACCCGCCCCACAGAAACATAATAAATGTGTGTTGTTTTAAGCCACTGAGTTTACAGTAATTTGTTATGCAGCATAAAAAATGGATACAATAAGTAAACATAGGGATAATAGCCCTTGCTCTGCTGGGTTGGTGTGAGGATTACGTGGGATATGTGAAGGTGGTGCTATGGTGTGAATGTCTGTGTCCCTCCCTCCAAAACGCAGGTGTTGGAACCTAATCCCCAACGTGGTGGTAGGTTTGCCACCTGAAGCAGACAACGGCCCTCACCAGATACTGAACCAGCTGGTGCCTTAACCTTGTACTTCCAGCCTCCAGAACTGTGAAATGTAAGTTTCTGTTCTTTACAAATGACCCAGCCTCAGGTATTTTGTTATAGCAGCAGGAACAGACTGAGATAGTGGCCAACACAATTCCAAGTGCCTGGTGAATACTTCCCTTCTGTCCCTTCACAGACAGAAGGTCTAGTAAGAAGCAATAGTTCTAGTGAGAAGTAACTCACCCCAACTCTATTAGAATTGACTTAGAGGTCCAGGCCAATTAGTTGGTGGGACAGTAAGTGTTTTAGAAGTAGACGTGGGTTCAGATCATGGCTCCATTACACCCCAGGTGTATGATTCTAGGGAAGTGTTGTGCCGGACCCCTGTTGATTCCAACAAAGATGGCACCCTGTCCGAGAGCCTGAAGAAGAGACCCAGAGCTAGCAGACGAGAGAAAGAGTTGAGTGAGGACCCACATACAGGGCAGTCCAGGAACAGGGTGCTAGACATGACAACTGCTATTGTTTGAAAAAGCATGCCGTTTATGTGGCAATTTTCACTTCACACCCTCCGTCTATCAACCTCTGTTTAAATCAAAACAAAGGCTTCAATCCCCTGTACGCCTGTGTTCCAAGGAATGGACCAGGGTTTTGGATGTCCCTCATAGATAAGGAGTGAGTCTCTGGGTTGGCCACTCCCAGACACACATTCTTCTTAGACCACAGGGTCATTCTCAGGGTGTGCTTAAGTTACTGCTATCAGTTGCACCTGCCATACAGGAAGTCACTTAACCACCTTAACTGGTGCTGTCTTCACCTATAAAGGAAACACGTTCTTTAATTCCCAGGGGACAGAGGGAACTAAAGCAGATAAAAATACATAGAAAACGTTTTGCGTAGTTGCCGGCATAGAATAAGAGCTCAACAAAGGTCATTTCCCTCCGTCTCTTGCATTTCATGACCACAAACTCTCCACCTGGAAGCCCGTGTCCTATCCTGCTGCAACCCCTGCACCGCCCTGCTCATCTGTCCTTCTCTACTCTTCTCTGGAAAGCCCTCCTGCCTTGGCCCAGCTCCATTCTTCCAGGGCTCCTTCTTAGAGAATGTGCTTTGGGAAGGAGCTCGTTAGTGCCCTGAAGCCAAGGGGTTCACAGTCCATGATTTAACATGAGGGGCTCCCTGGGGCACTTAGCTTTTCACAGGGCTTAAGCTTTCAACCTGAGGATGAATCTTTAATGACAGCACTTCAGACACTTGGGACAGAACCCTACGGATGGTGACAAGCAGTCCATCTTCGCTATGCACTTTGGACCCTGCACTGAGCCCCATGGCCTGCTCTTCCGGTGCTAAGCACTGTGTTGGAGCAGAGAGGACTATCAGCCTAAAACACCAAACGCACCCAGTCACCGGGCAGAAACTGAGAGGCGGCACACACTTCCAACCCAGCTGCTCAGAGACGAGGTGATATTTCAAGCCCGAAAGATTCATCTCATAAAACTCTTAAAATACGCTAATTAATGGTAAACTGGGCAGATACTTTTCTGTTAAAGAACAGATTACAGCTCTAAGTGACCCAGGGAGATCACATTCTAAAATGGATATTCCAGACTAAGATGCGCTGCCCTTTTGACCAGAATTTGCTGGGGCAGAAATAAACCATGTCATCACACAGTTTGTGGTATGTGAAGGTGAAGTGCATTAGTTTCAATGAAATGTTGAGGCACGGGATCTCAAAATGAATTTTTGTATTGCTTCCTAGAGTGAAAAGTTGTCGGATACATGTAGTTTGTATACTAAAATATTGAAATTTCTGGGGCATTTTGCTGTATTACAGAGACAAGTAAAATATTAGAAACTGGAATGGTTTCAGAAACACTAGAACATATGGTACCCATCCTAGCAAAATTCATTGCCAACGCAGAAACCAAAAATAATTGGAATTTTTGGTGAGGTGAATTTGGAGACACTGCCAAAAAATGGACTCTTTCCATTTCTATCCCTTCTGCTTGCAGTCTCTGGCCAAATGCTGTCCATGGATGAAAAACAAGGTTTCCCAGGAGATTGCTAAAGTAGATGGCACCACGCAGTAGGACGGCCTTGCCCTGCTGAGGAGAAACGACAAGGCACATATGGTGCTCATTCCTGCAAATGTCAACTTATTTCAAAACCAAAAAATGAAATAAAATGCGTTTCAAACGTTCATGCACAGATCCACCGAGAATGTGGTTCCAAGGATGTGAGTAGGATGCCATGAAGTGGTTGTCAGAGTGTCTTGCAGATCCTCTTGATATCTGGCCTTCTTCTAGCCAGTGGTGCAGCCAGGGAACTGACTCACGATCACTGCAGGGCAGCATGCCTTTCAGCTCACACCAGGAAGACTCTGCAGATTGAGTAACCTTCTTCAAGGGGCTGTTAAACTTTAGATCCTTCATGACTCACAGAGTGAAGCCTCACAATAATCAAAGTTTAGACAATGAAATATCCTCAAGAGCACTTATGATTTTTACAAAATATGCAGCCTCTTTGCCTGTACCTTTAAGTGGCCATTGGCTGTATTAGTCAGGACAGGCTAGGTTATGCTGCAGAACAAACAGGCCCTGACATCCTTCAACAAAGGTATAATTTTTGTTCATGATATTTCTCCAGCATAGGTGAGCAGGTAAGGGGGGGTAGTCTGCTCCACATAGCCACTCAGGAACCCAGGCTAAATGAGGCTTTGTTGTCTGTAATGTGGCCAGTGGCCTAGGGAAGAGAAAAGCCTGCACAGACAGCTCACATCTATAGTTCAGACCAACAGGGCCACATATCACTTCTTGCAGTCCATTGGCCAGGACTACTCAAATGACCCCATTTAAGGGCAGGGAGATTTGACATGTAGTCTTTCATGTGCCTGATGGAGAGGAGCACTAGTAATATCTATCAGATTTTAGTATTTCATTCACTTACTTGAGCCTGTACTAAATTCTAGACCTTGTGATGGATATAGATGCATATAAAGTACATTAATTGCCCTCAAAATCAGAAGACACCATATCTCAGGATGGAAAAGGTGACGTTTGAGACCTTGACCACCCATACTCAAGCAATTACATCACTTGGAATATCTGTCTCCTAAAAGATGGAGAATGATTGTCCAGAGGAATGACTGCCCAGAGGAAAACAGACTGGACAGTCCCTGACATGCAAATCCAGGAATTACATATGACCCCTACCATCAAAGGGCTCAGCAAGCACCCGCTTACTATACCTGCCAGAGCCCTGGCAATCAAAGCGGGGTGGGTGATGCAGTGTTCAGAGAAGGAGGAGAAGAAGAGGACTATGTGAAAAACAAGAATATTCTGATTGATGACATATTCTAGGCTCTGAGGCAGGACTGGATCTGCTGTCTGTCAGGCCTCTAAGCCCAAGCTAGGCCATCATATCCCCCATGACCTCCACGTGTACATCCAGATGGCCTGAAGTAACTGAAGAATCACAAAAGTGAAAATGGCCAGTCCCTGCCTTAACTGATGACATTATCTTGTGAAATTCCTTCTCCTGGCTCATCCTGGCTCAAAAGCTCCCCGACTAAGCACCTTGTGACCCCTGCCCCTGCCAGCCAGAGAACAACCCCCCTTGACTGTAATTTTCCTTTACCTACCCAAATCCTATAAAACGGCCCTAACCCATCTCCCTTCACTGACTCTCTTTTCGGACTCAGCCCGTCTGCACCCAGGTGAAATGAACAGAAAGCCTCTTTGGCGGTCTCTTCACACGGACGCAAGTGAAACTGTCGTGATGGTTCCTCTGTTTTTGTAGGTTTTTTTCTTTTCTTTCTTTCTTTTTTTTTTTTTGTTTTGTTTTTTGTTTTTGTTTTTGTTTTTTTTTGAGATAGGGTTTGACTCTGTTGCCCAGGCTGGAGTGATCATAGCTCCAGTCATGGCATGATCATAGCTCACTGCAGCCTCGAACTCTTGGGCTCAAGTGATCTTCCTGACTCAGACTCCTGGGTAGCTAGGATCACAGATGTGCACCATCATGCCTGACTAATTGTTTTTAAATTTCTAGATTTTTGTTTTGTTGTGAGACGGAGTCTTGCTCTATCGCCCAGCCTGGAGTGCAGTGGCGCGATCTCGGCTCACTGCAAGCTCTGCCTCCTGGGTTCATGCCGTTCTCCTGCCTCAGCCTCCCGAGTAGCTGGGACTACAGGCGCCTGCTACCACACCCGGCTAATTTTTTTGTATTTTTAGTACAGACGGGGTTTCACCGTAATAACCAGGATAGTCTCAATCTCCTGACCTCGTGATCTGCCTGGCTCAGCCTCTCCAAGTGCTAGGATTACAGGCACAAGCCACCATGCCCAAATTTTTAAATTTTTATAGAGATGGGGATCTCATTATGTTGCCCAGGCTGGTCTTGAACTCCTGGCCTTAAGTAGACCTCCCATGTGGACCTAGAATTATAAGCATGAACCATCACTCCTGGCCCATCATGGCTTCTCAGAACGCTCCCTTTTGAACTTTTTATCTTGTCTGAAATTCAACTGATTGGCGATTCATCTTGGTTATTGAGCTCCTTTTTTTCAAAACATGCATATTTCCCAGAGGACTTTGAAGCTAATAGCTATTGAGTGTGGACCCACTCAATCAGACATCTTTCTTTTCTAACACCTAACTGAACTTGGGGATAGGGGTTTTACTGAGGACCAGGTGATGGCAAGGCTACTTGGGGTGCCCGAGTGAAGGGCTCAGGGTACCACTAGTAGACTAGGGGCCTAAGGAAATAACATCCAGGGATGGCCAGGAAGCAGCCCTCACCAGATTCCAGATATTCCAACCTCTTGATCTTGGGCTTTCCAGGCCACTTTTGGGTTTGTGGGTGATGCCTTCTCATTGCATTTTCACGTGGTGAAGAGCTGAAAGAGTGAGCAAGCTCTCGTATCTCTTCTTACAAGGGTGTTAATCTCATTTGTGAGGGCTCCACCTTTATGACCTACTTACCCCCAAATGCCTCTCCTAAGACCATCACGTTGGGGGTTAGAATTTCAACATATGAATTTCCAGGGGACACAAGCTTCCAGTTCATAGCAGGGCTGGTAAGGGTTACAGTTGGAATTGAGGGTTCCATGCTCTTTCCCTAGTGATACCTTCCTTCTGGTCACTGACCTCACCCTCCCTCTTGCAGTTGTGGCCTCCAGGTGTCCAGAGCAGACTCAGGACAGGCCTATGAGGACCAGCATTCTCTCTCTGACCTTGTAGTCAAATGGGTCTTGAGAGGCCCAGCTCAGAAATCTCGCTTCTACAGTTGTTACGTTTCCTGTGGCATCTGAAAGGAAAATAAAATCTCGGGACCCCAAACTTGCTAAGCCAAAGGGAAACATTAAGCTGGGAACTGGGTCAGGCCAACCTGCCTTCCACTTTGTTCCTAAATAGATAGCTACAAGATAAAAGGCTACGTTCTTCCCTTACAATTTCCTCACAAGGAAATCTCTTGTGAGCCCCAAGATTTTTACCCTAAGACAGTTCTGTTGAATTTCATCCTACAATGTGTTAATAAATTAACAGCTAGTCTTCTGCAGAGAGGGAACGAAAACCAAGAACTAAAAGTCATCATTTCTCTGCTCAACTGAGATGAATGCATATCTAACTGCTTCCTCTACTTCCTATGTTTATTTTACCTTATGTAAAAATGGAGATTCACTGAGCCCAAGACAAAGGCATAATTGACTATTCCTCTCCTCCCTCTTTACATGAAAAAAGTGTCTTCACTGATCAAAAGACTCAAAGGAATGCAACTGTTTGCCTCTTTTATCTACCCTTTCCCTTTCTTTTCCTCCTTCCTTTTTCCCCTACTGCCTGCTCTTTTTCTCTTTGAATATTGAAGTCCCCAGACCCTCTTTGGGAAAAAATCACAGAACACAAATGTTTCCTGTGGGTTTTACCCTTTTTTTCCCTCAGGCATGTCTTCAACTTTGGCAAAATAAACCTCTAAAAATGATTGAGACTTGCCTCAGTTATTTATTTAAAAAAAATTTTTTTTTTTTGGTTTACAGTCAAAAGGCTCACCAGACTCCAAGAAGCTTGCTCACAATGCATCCAGGGTAAAAATTCAGCTGCTCATGAAAGCCTGCTCATGTAGTTAATCTCTTAAAGGTAGGCAAGGAGTGTTTTTTGTTGTTGTTTTTTGTTTTTGTTTTTTTGGAGACAGGGTCTTGCTCTGTTGCCCAGGCTGGAGTGCAGCGGTGTGATCATTCCTCACTGTGGCCTCGACCTTCCAGGCTCAAATGATTGTCCCACCTCACCCTCCTGAGTAGCTGAGACTACAGGTGAACACCACCGTGCTTGGCTAATTTTTCAGTTTTTTGTAGAGATGGAGTCTTGCTATGTTATCCAGGTTGGTCTCAAACTCCTGGGCTCAAGCAATCCTCCTGCCTCAGTCTCCCAAAGTGCTGGGATTACAGCCATGAGCCTCCACACCCAGCCTGTGAGGAATCTGAAGGTGTTGCTGTAACAGACAGTTCTGGGATACATGACTATAAAACATGTGACTGTTCTCAACCAACCGTTTGGGGAGAAAAATTTGGAGTCTGACCTAATGCATATTCAACACCCCCCCTTTCTGTGTTTGACAAATACTATCTATTTTTCTGCAACAGATTTAGCTTGTTCCATGTTATCTGCTGAAATTGGCTAGGAGTGGGTCATCACTTCTGAAATAAAATGGCTCCATCCTAGGCTCTGAAATAACACAAAGCATATGAGTAGAGATCACTTTTTTGGTCACAGTTTGCAGGTAGAACACCTGGATTCTCCTAGGTTTCTTCTAGAACTGGATCTGCCACTGGGTATTAATTGCTAGAGACATCATCTAACCTGTTTGGATTTCTGAAAGATGAATGCAGTGAGCTGCAGGATATCTGTTTGCTCAGCACTCTGGGATTCTATGAACTCTGAAGAGTTGGCATAAGAAGACCATTCAGGAAAAATGTGAAGTTTTGGACCATTTAAATTCAGAGATGTAGTGTCCTGGCCAACTTTCTGCTGCCTGGGTTGACATCTAGCATGATATTTTCCATTTGGCACCTGTTTGGGTATGTGATCAAATATTGTAAACAGAATAATTTCTCACAGCAGCAGAAAGGCAACTTTTGGTTTTCCAGTGCCTTGGAAGGCAGCAAACATAGGTTCAGGAAGCAAATAAACCATTTAATATTGTTCTGACCTGTTCTTCAGGAGGACCAGATTATCATGACGTGGCCTCCTAAAACATCCTTTCGAGGGCAAAGGAGACAGAAGAAAGTGACCTCCTAGCAACTGCCTGTGCAAAGAAGAGACTCAACGAAAGAAAAGACTCCTCTCATGAAGACCCAAGAGTTTTGGGGTCAGAATGAGGATAAGAATTAGGTGCTGCTGACGTTTCTACACCTACTCTTCTGTGCTTCTGCCTTGAAATCTTGGGAACTTCCTGCTCAAAGATGAAACCTCACACACTATATGAAATTTCTTTGTTTTTCTGTGAGTCTTTCTCTTTGGTCAGATTCAAGCTGTTTTCAGATACCCAAACCACCGTTTGCTGAAGTCAACTCATTAACTAAAAACAACAACAACAAGTAATATCAATCCTTTGGCGCTTTACAGACAAAGCAACCTACTGCATGAATTATAGGCCACTTCTACCACTGCCCAGATGAAATGGGACCAAAGTGGACACTTCTTCCAAACTTAGGTAAAAATGGAGACAGGGTGAACAAACAGGAAAACATTTCAACCATCCATACATGTGGCTCTGTTTCAACAGTGTTTGCCATATACTACAGGCAGCTACAAGTGATGTTTCTCATTGTAAATATATTCTTCAGATTGCAAAAATATTTTGCTCTTTGGTTGCTTTTATTTGATGGGCAAAGCCCTGTGCTAGGAGATGAAGAGGTACAGATGATTATAAAGCAGAATCCCAGCTCCCAAACAACAGGTGAGGGAGGAACCAAAATACTTAGAGAATATTTGCATGTGTGAAGGACCTCATTACCGTACCACTGGTTACAAAGGAAGTTCATGGGAATCCAGTGGGGGCAGGAGCTGGAACTGAGAATGGTGAGCCATCCATGAGCAGAGACAAAGCAGGCTGAACACAGCAGGTGGTGCTGCAGTGAGAGGAGCAGGCACTCTCCCTGAGCACACCCCATCAGTTTTGAAGGTATGCTTACATGACCCTTGTGAAAACCATGATAAAAAGATGTTAACCAGGCTGGGCATGGTGGCTCACACCTGTAATCCTAGCACTTTGGGAGGCCAAGGTGGATGGATGGTTCGAGGCCAGGAGTTCAAGACTACCCTGGCCAACATGACAAAACCCCATCTCTACTTAAAATACAAAAATTAGCCGGGCATGGTGGTGCTTGCCTGTAATCCCAACTACTCAGGAGGCTGAGGCACTAGGATAGCTTGAACCTGGGAGGTGGAGGTTACAGTGAGTTGAGATTGTGCCACTGCACTCCAGCCTGGGTGACAGAGTGAGATTGTCTCAATTTCAAAAAAAAAAAAAAAAAAAAAAAAAAGGGCAATGTAACTGAAAGTAAGAAAACAGGAGCATGAGAGAAGTAGAGAAAGATCTTCAAGAGTGATGCATTTTTATGTTAATTATCCCATCGCAACTGAAGCGCAGATCCACCCCCTTCCCTGTTCTCACCTTACCACAGGCTGGTTCTTCCTAAACATTTCACCTGACTGGGCCTCTCAGGGGAGGGAAGATGGCGCTGAAATATTGAAAGAGATAAGCAAGGGTTAGGCAGAGCAATGCCAGCACTGCAGGGAGTACTGAGTAGCTCTTTTTGATTGGAATTTCTGGAGTGCACAGGAGAATAGCAGAAGATAAGGTTGGAAAGGTAAATAGAGATCTGACTTTAGAAAGCTGGAAATTTCAGCTTGAGTGCTTTGGACTTTTCTCAGTAGTCAATGGAAAGTTTTGATCAGGGAATCAAGAGTACAATCAAAATAGTGCTTTAATAATAGGAACGCCTTGAGTATATTTAAGCATATGTTTACAGATTAGCTACTTGGCAGAAAGCCTTGGGTCATCAGGAAAGAGACAAATATTCAAAGCTCAAGGGTTAGCAATTAGCACTAAGACCCTTATCGACCGGCTACTCAGCCGGCACTAGTCACCTATTCTTTTGAACTACAATTTCCATCTCATGTGCAATGAGGACTAGGACTAGAGAACTGCATTACAGACTCTCTGGGATGGAGGCAGCAGATAATGAATGGCAAGTGCTCAGGACACATTTCTTATTAGAAAAGATGACAAGACTAGACATTGTTTCTCTTTTTTCTTTTTTTTGAGACAGAGTCTCACTCTGTCGCCCAAGCTGGAGTGCAATGGCGTGACCTTGGCTCACTTCAACCTCTGCCTCCCAGGCTCAAGCAATTCTCATGCCTCAGTCACCCAAGTAGCTGGGATTACAGGTGCACAACACCACGCCTTGCTAATTTCTGTATTTTTGCTAGATATGGGGTTTCATCATGTTGCCCTGGCTGGTCTCAAACTCCTGGCCTAAAGTGATCCTCTTGCCTTGGCCTCCCAAAGTGCTGGGATTACAGGCATGAGCCACCGTGCCTGGCCTGAGACTAGAAATTATAAAGGAAACTAAGAGGAACGAAAACCAGATTTGTGAACCCTGGATCTGTACTCAATTTTCAAGGAGTATCTACAGAGCAGGGAGTAGAATTTGTGCATAATTTGCATATGTTTGTGCAGAATTTGTATTTGAGACAGGAGCAGTATGTGGGAACAGTTATTATGTCTGTTTTCATACCTATTATAGCATGAACATACTTTAAAACCCATAGAAACACATTTTAAAATCATAAATAACAGCAACAAATAAAGTCTTTTGATAGGTTTGTTTTCTTCATTCGTCAGAATAATTACAATAATTCCCAAATGACCAATTCGAACAATGAAGCCTCTTGTTAGTGGGGCCAAAGTCTGGATCCATTAACAGGGGCATTCCTGTCAAAATCTGATCTTTGCTCTAAGTGCTCAAATAGCCTAGGTGTCCTAGATACTGTTCTTCATATCTCTAATACATGCAAACACAGACCTGACAACTACTTCACAACCTAAAAAGGCCAGCCAGAAGTTAGACATTAACTAAGGAAGATAAATCTTAATCAACTGAATAAATGCAAAGTATGTAACATTTTAAGTAAAACAAACAGAGTAGAGTTAACCAAGAACCCTTATAGGAGGAAAAAAATCATTATTTCCTCCTTCGGGTGAGGCAAATACTGTTTCTTTAAACCTGAAATGTGAAGAGCATTCATTTATATATTTCAGGATTAGATTCCGTTCTCAGACTGATATGCATTTCTGAAATGTGTGTTACCTTTTCCCTGTTGAGAAAGTGGGCGGATCAGAACTGACTCAGGCCAGACACACCATGGGTAGAATAGGTCAGCACTGTAGTGAGAATGGCTAGTATGTTACATTTATTCTACATTACTATGATCCATGTATATTTTGTGTTCGTTATTGTTTTTCCAAAGGGACCACCAGAAAAATCTGTTGATCAAGCAAATCTGAGTATATGAGACCTATAGCAGTAAGGGAGAATACTACAGTGTCAGAGTTTTAGAAGTATCTCAAAACAGAGAAATTAGGAAAGGGTGTTGGAGGGTGTTACGGCCCAGATTATGTGATTTTGAGACATGCTTGCAAGGCAAGAAATGAGATGAGATTGGGCAAAATTAAGATATAATAGGCTTGAAGAGGTGAACACAAGGAGGTGAGGGTCTTTTGTTTTGTTTTGAAACAGAGTCTCACTCTCTCACTTAGGCTGGAATACAGCGGTGCCATCAGAGCCCACGGCAGACTCAAACTTCTGGGCTCATGCTATGTTTCTGCCTCTGTCTATTGAGTGGCTAGGATTACGGGCGTGGCACCACATCCAGCTAATTTTTTAGTTTTTATTTTTGTAGAGATGGGTTCTCACTATGTTGCCCAGGCTGCTCTTGAACTCCTGGCCTCAAATAGTCCTCCCATCCCGGCCTCCCAAAGTACTGATACTACAGGTGTGAGTCACTGTGCCCCGCTGAGATGAGGGTGTTGAAGTGAGCCTTTATGAGCAAGCTGTTAGTTTTCATAAGAAGCCACTTTAATTGCTTCACAGTGTTATCTTCCAAGAGCAAGAATTTAATGGAGCAGGTAGCGAAGGATTGCTTCCAGCATTGTCTAACACAGGAGCAGGTCTAACGGTCAGACTCCATTCCTTCACCTTCTCTTCTGGCACGGAATGTCTTTGCTAATACACTTCCCTGAAGTCAGGAGGAGGGCAGGCATGGCTCCTCAGCAGCACTTGCTGCCTTGGTGGGTGCGGGGAACCTGCCAGCATCTGCCAGCTTAGTGGGAAGGCTAGGCCTTCCTAGGGAGGGACGGGCCACCTCCACAAGCCCAAGGGGTTGAGCAGAGTGCAGAGTCCAGATCTTCAGGGGCGATCTGGGAGCCAGGACCTACATAGCCCTGTCCCATATTTAGGATCCTAGCTTTTCCCCACAAGGGCCCTGACCTTTGCATAACAGACCTGCCTTGGCCGAGCATTTAAACCTCTCTGGAGCTCCCTGACTCTAACAATCAGGTCCTCAGTCTGCCTCTCAGCTGTGCGTCTGTTCTTCCTCTGCAGGAGATGGAGGCCTCTTTGTTAGCTGTCACAGGGCCCTGCATGAACAGGCCTTTGTCTCTCCTTCCTCTGTGTGCATCAAAACAGCTTAGTGAGATCCAGCCCACTCTGCCTTTTTTTGTAGGCATTTTTCCACCCGTATTCTTAAAATGCCTGCATCCTGGCACGTGCCACATTGTCCCCTCCCAGAACATTTGCCAGGCACTACTGGTCAATTCTGGAGCCTTAGGCCAGGGACTCGAAATGACCCAGCTCCCAGCCAGGACACAACCTCTCCACCTGCTAGGGTGGGAGGGCCAGTTCCACATCCCAGCTCCGTGCCTGCTTTCTCAACCCATTGCTGTCCCCACTGTGTTATTCTGGGTTCTCCCAGAAGCAGATGCCACGACAGGATTGATTGTGCCAGAAATTCATTAGGGGAAAGGCCTGTGAGAGGCAGTGAGGAGGGAGCTGAGGAGACAGGAAGAGCCATCAGGCTGCAAGGCAAGCCTGGGCCATGAGTGAAGGAGAAGGGAAGGAGGAAGTTTAGACAGAAGCTGCAGGCTGCTCTGCAGTGCTCAGGAGCTCAACAAGGCTGTTGCCCAATCCTTGAGCCAAGCTTGCCCATCAGACTGCGAGGGAAGGCTGCCTTAGTGACCTGCAGCCCTCCGTCCAGGAAGGAGGGTCTTGGAGTGGATGTAGCAATGCATCTCAGAGCACAGCAGCCGGGCTGCTCCGTCACACTCCCTGCAGGTGGAGATCTAGCTGGACTGCTCCGTCACACTCCCTGCAGTTGGAGATCTAGCTGGGCTGCTCTGTCACACTCCCTGCAGTTGGAGATCTAGCTGGGCTGCTCCGTCACACTCCCTGCAGTTGGAGATCTGAGGGACACCTTCCCATAGCTGCCACAAACACACACACAAACACTCACACACACAATACACCACACACAGGAATGTACAGACACCAAACCCACACACAGCACACACACATCACATACACACACCCTTCAGAGACAGACACACAAATACCACATAACCCACACCATACCACACACAGACACCACACACACACCACACACACAGACATTGAACACACACCCACCACACACACAGACACACACATTACATTATACCATACACACACACACATAAACTACACACACATACACCACACCACACATGCAGACATGGACACCGGACACATGCATACTGCATGCCCCCCACAGATAGACACATACAGACACTGCACACACATCCCACACATACATACACACAGAGAGACTCACTGGGGATAGATGACTATGTAAGAAAGGTTTTTAAAAATTTCTTACTGTCATTTAAATATCATTTTTACCCAAAGTAAAAAGCATCAGGCTTAAACTTTTATGACAATGCACTCCACAATTGTTAAATTGTATTTATAAGTAAATCCCCTACCTTTCAATATAATTTGGAAATAAAAGGTGCAGATTATTAATTTAAAATATTAAGATTTCCTTAGCTTCATGTTCAAAACTTTCCATGACACAGTCCCAAACCACCTTGTTGGTTTTCTCATGACGCTGACCAGTGAAACCTACACTGGCCACACCATCTCACTTGTGGTTACCGGCAATGCTATTCACTTTTATGACTCTTTCCCTTTGCTTTGCTATTTCTTCTATGTGGAATTCCTTTTTCCCTTATTCTCCACAAATCAACATCCCATTCATTATTCAAAATCTGCTTCTGTGATTCCTGAGTTGGGATGAGCCTGGGAGACAGAGTAAGACTCCGTTCCAAAAAAAAAAAAAAAAAAAAGAATTGAAAACAGGAGTCTGATATGGTGGCATGCACCTGTAGTGTCTGCTACTTGGGAGGCTGAGGCGGGAGGGTCATTTGAGCCTAGGAGTTCAAGGCTACAGTCAGCTATGATCCCACCACTGCACTCCAGCCTGGGAACAGAGTGAGATCCTGTCTCAAAAATAATAATAAATAAATAAGAAATTTTTAAAAAAAGAAAGAGAACAAAAACTCAAACAGATACTTGCAAACCAATGTTCATAGCAGCATTATTCACAATAATCAAAAGGTAGGAACAACCCAAATGCCCACTGATGGATACATGGATAAACAAAATGTGATTTATCCATACAACAGAATATTGTTTGGCCTCAGGAAGGAATGAAATTGTGATACACGCTATGACATGGATGAACTTTGAAGACTTTATATTAAATGAATGAAGCCAGACACCAAAGGACAACTCTTATTTGATTTCACTTAGAAGAGGTCCGTCGAGTAGTCAGATACATAGAGACAGACAGTAGAATGGTGGTTACCAGTGGGTAGGGGAAGAAAGGAATAGGAATTATTGTCTAATGAGTATAAAGTTTCGGTTTGGGATGATGAAGAAGTTCTAGAAATGGCTAGTGGTGATGGTCATGTGACAATGTAAATGTTCCTAATGCTGTTGAACTGTGCACTTAAAAACGGTCAAAATAGTAAATTTTATGTGATATATGTTTTATCACAATAACAATATTTTGAAAATTAGGATCCCAGCTTCCTGTTAATGACCGTGATTGATACTCCAGCTCCCTCTGGCACCATCATCAATTCCAGGCCTGTTTTCAGATGCAACCATGGAACTGCATGCAGCGCTCAGGGGCTCCACCTAGCACGTGAGTGTGGGTTGCTAGGCAGGAGTTGCCCAGCCTATTTGGGTCTAACCCTTCCCAGAAACCTAGAAAAATCTACCTGACTGAGCAGCAGGGCGTGTGCACACTACAAGCACCCTGAGTGTTATGTATTAGGGAGGCATTGAATTAAGAAAAGAAAACAAATCTGCAAATATTCACCCAGGAAGGGTCAGTTACAACCTATGGAAGAGAAGCTTTCTCTCCAGAGGGACCTGTACAGGCTGGGACACCACTGTCCTCTGACGGTGCAGCAAGACTGCCTGCTTGAACTCTCACCCCGAGACCCTCCCAAGCTCCATCCATCAATGCTCTTCCATGAAACTTCATGGCTGCAACAGCAGTTCCAATGTCCCCACCACCCTGAGACTGCCTGGCTCTGATCCCAGCCCCCTCGCCACGCAGTTTTCTCTGTGGCAGCATCTCAGCGGTGTCCTCTCCTGCCCTTGCAGAGCAGCTGCTTTTCTCAGCATCTGTCAACAACCCTTTACCCCATCAAGCGCTGCTAGCAGCACCCCACATCAAGGGAGGAGGCTCTGGAAAGGACCAGGGCTTCAGTCCAGTCCCCACTTACCAGTTAGGCCATAAGTCTCACACTTCCAAGTGCACAAGAGTTACTGGGGCACCTATGAAAATCGGAGATGGTCCTGGTGCCCGATTCGTAATACACACTTCCCAAAGAATTCTGATGTAGGCGCTCATATTCTGAGAAACAACAGACTTGAATCTCACTTTCCTCTCTTATAGATGAGAATAATCATCCTTTAATGAGAGAATTCCTTGAGATAATATATACAGCAGCATGTAGCATAGTGCTTGGCTCAAAGTAGGCATTCAGTATATTCATTTAAATTTGAAATGAATGTAGAAAGAAATGGGTTGTGCAAATCATATACCCTTGCAGGAGGATTAAGGCCAGCAAGAGCTTCCGAAATAGAGGGGTTGATATCATTGGTTCTACTGAAATATAAATATAGATGAATTTGATTTTCAAATTCATTTTCTGAGAATAGAGCATCTATCTTTTATCCAGAATCTACTGCATGAACAGCTGCCATGGCTCACACAATGACTAAGAAGGTTGTTTTAGCAAAGATGAAAACTGGAAGCTACAACCGGTCTAAAGCCTCAAGTGGATGCAAGGAGAGCCTCTCTAATGGCCAGCTGGGCTCCAGAGAGCCACGGCTTTCCTGACCCTAACTTCCCAGCCTTGCTCAGAAATGTAGAAATACCACAGAATTCAAAAAGAAAAAACTCACTTCATATCCATTGGGATGTCCATAATCAAAAAAGCAGAGGCTGGATGCAGTGGCTCACAGTTGTAATCCCAGCACTTTGGGAAGCTAAAGCAGGAGGATGGCTTGTGGCCAGGAGTTCGAGACCAGCTTGAGCAACATAGGAAGGCCCTGTCTCTACAAAAAAAAAAAAAATTAAAAATTAGCTGAGCATGGTGGTGTGTGCCTATAGTTCCACCTACTTGGGAGGCTGAAGTAGGAGGATTCCTTAAGCCCAGGAGTTCGAGGCTGCGGTGAGATATTATCACACCACTGTACTCCAGCCTGGGTGACAGAGGGAGATGCTGTCTCTAAAAATCAAGCAGACAGAAAATAACAAGTTTTGGTGAGAATATTAAGAAATAGGAGCCCTTATATATCACTGACGGGAATGTAAACTGGTCCAGCTGCTGTGGGAAACAGTATGGCAATTCCTTTAAAAATTAAACACAGAATTACCATATGATCTAGCAGTCTAACTTCTGAGTACATACCCAAGAGAACTGAAAGCAGAAACTCAAACAGATATTTGCACACCCATGTTCATAGCAGCTTTGTTCACAGTAGCCAGAAGGCAGAAGCAGCTCAGGGGTTTATCAACGGGTGAATGGATGGATAAACAGAATATGGTGTGTCCACACAAGAGAATACGATTTGGCCTCAAAAAGGAAGGAAATTCAGACACAGGTTACAACATAGTTGAACCTTGAAGACATCATGCTAAGAGCAATAAGCCATAAAAATACTGTATGATTCCATTTATATGAGATCCTGAGAGTGTCGAATTCATAGGAATGGGAAGTAGAATGATGGTGTTAGGATTAGGGAAGGGAGAATGGGGAGTTAGTGTTTAACAGGTGCAGAGTTTGTGTTTGGGATGATGAAAAATTTCTGGAGACGGATGATAGTGTTGGTTGTATAATAATCTGGATATATTTAATGCCATTGAACTGTATACTTAAAATGATTAAAATGATAATCTTTATGGTATGTATATTTTACTGCAATTAAAAAAAGAAAACGCACAAGGGCGGAAATTTAGATTTTTCCCTTAAATATCCTCTTCTATTTGTGAACACAAAGTATTTTTCTCACATGATGTTATTCTGCTAGGTGGTCATGAGATGCTCTTCTGCAAGACCGGCAGGTAGAAGCAGCCAGCCTGAAGAAATAGATAGAAACTTTCTGAGGGCAGAACCAGGAAGTCTTAAGCTAGATTAGAAATCTACTAGTTCTACCTGTTAATTTTGTAGAGGTGGAAGGTGAGAGTTTACGTAGCCTGAGTGAGGTCACACAGTGGGGGAAGTCAGGCTTTGATGGCTCATGTTACCTAAACTTCGACTTGCCTGCCTAGACTCATCCTCTACAATACACTTAAGAAACAGAATGAGCAGGATGAGGCTAGACTTATCCTCTACAACACACTTAAGAAATGGAGTGAGCAGGCCGGGGGCAGTGGCTTACACCTGTAATCCCAACACTTTGGGAGGCTGAGGTGGGCAGATGGTTTGAGCCCAGGAATTGAAGACCAGCCTGGGCAATATAGTGAGATCCCGTCTCTACAAAAAAAAAAAAGAAAAGAAAAGAAAAAGAAGAAAAAAATAGCCAGGCATAGTGGTGCACAACTCTAATCCCAGCTACCCAGGAGACTGAGGTGACAGGATTGCTTGAGCCCAGGAGTTCAAGGGTATGGTAAGCTGTGATTGCACTGCTGCACTCAAGCCTGGGCAACAGAGCAAGACCCTGTCTCAAAAAGGAAATGGAGAGAGCAAAATGGACAGAACAGTATGTGCACGTGTGCACTTAACCAAAGGTAACACCATGGGACTCATTTATGCATGTGATTCCAGTACAGTACAATGATTTAAACCATTTTAGTTTGCCAGAAGATTCCAGAACCAAATGCTTACTTCTCCCCACCATTGCTGCACATTGACCTTTTTTACCCTGTGTGTGCACAAGAAATGGGCCTATTTTCCAGATCCTATTAAAACAAATTCCTACCGAACAGGGGGAAAAAAGATTCAACAGAAACAAAACTCATTCAGTGTTACATGCATCAAATATGTATTCAATGTCTGTTATATGCCAGGGACTGGGACTATGTTAGCCCAGGGACTATAGCTGAGAGCAAGCCAAGCATAGTTCCTGCCTTCATGAAGTGCTGTCCTCAGTCAAGTACGTAGAATGTCACACTAAGGGAAGGCTGAAGAGCTTGGGGAACATTTGGGAATTACAGGAAATCAAAGCCTGGTGTTTTAAAGGTTAAAATGAGGAAAGTTTGGAGAGCTCAGGCGGCAGAATTAGGATGGTTCACTCAGAGAAGGAGAACCCATGGGAGATAGGAGATAGGTAGGTGGGGTAGGTGGGTAGGTGGGGTAGGTGGGTAGGTGGGTGGGAGGGTGAATGGATAGAGAAAGGGAGAGACAAAGAGGTTTCAATAGAACTGTGACAGGGATTGGACTTACGCGGTCATTGTGAGGCTGTTATCTTCACGTCTGAGGCTGTAGTCTAATGTTCATGGGGCAAGGAGTCGGGGAAGGAAAGATGGCTGCAGACTGGGGAGATATAGAACACGCTGAACCCACAGCACAAACTGGAGCCTACAAGGAGGGACTAACATCCACGTCCACCTTACTGCCCCTGTCCTTGATGTGGGTGTCAGGCATGAGCCAGCATTCTTTGTCATGGACCAAAACACACACACCTGGCCCCAGAGTTGGAGATGCTGAAGGAGGACCCCGGGAGGGTGGAGTGGCAGGCCCAGACCAGGCCTCATGCCCGGGAGGGTGGCGTGGCAGGCCCAGACCAGGCCTCATGCCCAGGAGGGTGGCGTGGCAGGCCCAGACCAGGCCTCATGCCCAGGAGGAGAGCCCGTGGGGGCGAGAGCGCCTGTGGCAGCCCCGGGAACGGCTGCTGCTCTGTCTCCGCTGCCTCCCTTTTGCAAAAATCTCTTCAGTGCTGACCGTGACTGGAAACGTGGAGGGAAGGGAATTCTGGAAAATGCGGTTCTGCCTTGCCACGCTGACACATTGTAAAGCCACCACAGATGGCAAACTAGCCTGGACTTGGAGTTGGGGCAGGTCTCCAAAGAGAAAGTGACGTCTAAGCCAAGGCCCAAAGGAGATCAGGAGGCAGCTGGATGGAGGAAAGGGAGAGACTCCCCAGAGTGCTGGAATCCCATTAAAAGAAACATTGTCTGGAAAAATCTTGTGTTTTGAAAAGGAAATGGAATTTTAAAAGGGAAAAATGTGTCCCAAAGAATAAACTTGTACAAAAACAAAAACATAACACTTGTATTTAGCATCTAAGTGAATTGAAATCAATAAACTGGTTGAGAAACCACTTTTCAAACTCACCTGATGTGTCACACCTTCCTCCCCCTTCCCTCCCTTCCACTTTTCTTTCTTCTTCTTCTTCTTTTTTTTTTTTTTTTTTGAGACAGGGGTCTTTCTATATTGCCCAGGCTGGCCTCAAATTCCTAGGCTCAAGCAAACCTTCTTCCTCAGCCTCCCGAGTAGCTGGGACTACAGGTCCCACCACGCCTGGCCCTTTCATCTTTCTTACTTCCCTGCCATCCCCTTCCAACCCCTGCCTAATCCTCATTCTCCTCTGCCCACCAACCTCCTTCCCCTCATTCCTCATTTCCCTTTTTGTTCCAGCCAAGGAAATTGCTGGGTGAGGTTCAGATCACACAGATATCTTAGCTTTTGTTTTTAGATGTTACCCAGGAGTAAAATCAGTCATGCCGTATAAATGTCACAGCTTGGGGTTGCAGGTTAGTACTCACATTGTCTTGGTATGGGTTGCCAAAATGCCAGTGGTGTAAGAGCCTCTGAATCCTCTCTATGCCTGTACAGTCAGAGCCAGTTCTCCCTCTGCACGCCTCAACAAAGAGCAGGGAAATAAATACCATGTTTGCAATAAATACCTGGGTCAGAGTTTGACTCAACAACCAAATACATGTCCTCTAAATTCAATTTAGTCCGTTTCCTGAGTGAAACCAAATATGCTGCAAGAAAGGCAGGCTTCCTGTCTTCCCTAGCCCTTTTCAAAAATGATTATTCTTAGGAAAACCACCCTAGAGGGCTGCTTCTGGCCTGACACTGGAACAACCTAGGCACAACAGGGAGGGGGAAGGGAGGGGGAAGGGAGGGGGAAAGGAGGGGGAAAGGAGGGGGAAAGGAGGGGGAAAGGAGGGGGGAAGGGAGGAGCCCACTGCTGAAGGAGGAGACAGATGGTCCTAAACCAAAATGCAGCATCCAGATTCCAGAGCTTTCATCCCCATCCTGAGGGGGCAAATCCTTGCTTCCCCACTTAGCCAGGTGTCCCCAAGACGAAGCTCAAATTCTGTGATCCACTGGAAGGACTCCTAGAACTCAGAAGAGCCACTGTGCTCGTGGTTATGGTCTGTTGCAGTAAAAGGATACAGACTGTTGTCAAAGGAAAAGGATGCACAGGCCAGAGCCCAGAGAGTGGCGGGGGTGAGCCTCCTGTTCTTACTCTCTGTGGAACCATGCAGACGGTGCTCAATTCCCCAGGAACCTTGTGGACAAGATGTACAAAGTATCGCCAACCAGGGAAGCTCCCATAAGCCTCCGTGTCCAGGGATTTTGCTGGGGTTAGGCTTTCAGGCATGAGTGCCTCGTTACTGACTTTAGCTATTTGAATTTCAGCCTCTCCAGAGGCCGAACAGTGTGGCCCAAGGTCCTACCATAGATAACACTGTTAGGCTAGACTAGGTAGCGTGGCCCAAGGTCTGAGATTAGCAAAGACACTCCTATCAGGCAGAATATTCCAAGGGCTTGGAGGTTATCTCCCAGGAACCAGGCAAAGGCCCGACCTTTCTCTTCGACGTGCAGGGTTTGAATGACCCAGGCCTGCAGAGTCAACTCTACTGCCTGTCCACACTTGTCTGTTTCTGTTCCTCACTTCTCCAGTGAGCGTGGAGTTCCACGGTCTCAGGTGGGTGACGCTAGGTCAGAGGTTTCCTGCGACTAACTAGCTGTGTGCCCTCTGGTGAAGATCTATGAGTTCTCATCACTTGGGTCTCCTCATTGGCAGGTGATAGTCATCACACCCACTCTGAATTTCCTGACAGGCATTAGGAGAATTGAAGACACCGTGGGTAATGACGGAGCCTCGTGTACTGCTAACAGGTGCGGAAGCCAAACAGTCACTCTAGGGAGTTCTGGTTGTTTTTTTGGTTTGGTTTGGTTTTTAAGAGATGAGGTCTCACTCTGTGGCCCAGGCTGGAGTGCAGTGGCACAGTCATAGCTCATGGCAACCTGGAACTTCTAGGCTCAAGCAATCCTCCCACCTCATCATCCTGAGTAGCCGGGACGACAGGAGCATGCCTCCATACTTGGCTTATTTATTTATTTTTGTAGAGACAGGGGTCTTGCTATGTTGCCCAGGCTGGTCTCGAACTCCTGGCCTCAAGAGATCCTACCCCAGCTTCCCGAGTGGATTTTGTTTTTTAATGGCTATTTCCTTTTCCCCCTAACATTTACAAAATGCTTACATATGCCAGGCGCTGTGTTTAGTGCTTACCTGGATTCTCTCATTTAATCCTCAGGCAATTCTCTAAGGAAAGTACTGTCATGTCACCCTCGTCTGAGAGGACTGAGGCTCAGTGAGGTCCCATGAGGTCACAGAGACAGCTTTTAAACTGTGTCAAGATAGCCAGAGCTGGAACAGCAGAGCTACGCTGATTGCTTGCTGGACACGGAAAAGCAGCTTCTCTCACGCAAAGGTGTTTTCAGCAGGTTTCCCTCGGTTAAAGGAGAAAGGCTGGATGCAGGATAAAAAGAAAAACACTTTCCTCCATGAAGGTGGGTTCTCAAGGGTGTGTTTGACTGAGGAGACAACTGTAAAGTCTCTTGGAAATTGGTCATTGCTCTGATTTTTGCCGCGAAAGTACTGTTGTCAAACAGATTCAAATGGGCTTCACAATTAATGTGAAGAGGCTCCGGTTACACCGCAAACGAGTGTGACTGCCCCTCAGGATTAAGGATGTTTTTCTGTGGCTGAACTGAGGCATCTGTCCCCAGGGCTGGAGGCTGGGTATCGCCACAGCTGACCTCCTTCTCTCCATGGTAAGTGTCTCCCACCTGCCCCTCATGGCCGAACAACTCGTCAGGGGCTCAGGGAATGTGGACTGGCCTTAGAATGAGAATGTGCATTTTGCTGGTTCTCAACATCATTGTCTTCAAGGAAAACCTCATTTGTGTGTGTGTGTGTGTCTGTGTGTGTATGTGTGATTTTTTATTAATTTTTAAATTTTTGTGGATACATAGTAGGTGTATATATTTACGGGTTACCTGAAATGTTTTGGTACAGGCGTGCGAGGTGAAATAAGCACATTATGGAGAATTGGGTATCTATCCACTGAAGGATTTATCCTTTGAGTTACAGATAATCCAATTATACTATTTAAGTTATTTTAAAATGTACAATTAAGTAATAATTGACTATAGTCACCTACTATTGCTATCAAATAGTAGGTCTTATTCATTCTTTCTATTTTTTCTGTACCCATTAACCATCCCCACTTCCCCTCCACAACCTCCCCCACCTACCCTTCCCAGCCTCTGGTAACCATCCTTCTACTCTCTACCTCCGTGAGTTCAATTGTTTTGATTTTTAGATCCCACAAATAAGTGAGAATATGTGATGTTTGTCTTTCTGTGCCTGGCTTATTTCACTTAACGTAAAGACCTCCAGTTCCATCTGTGTCGTTGCAAATGACAGGATCTCATTCTTTTTTATGGCTGAATAGTACTCCATTATGTTTATGTACCACATTTTATTTATCCATTCATCTGTTGATGGACACTTAGGTTGCTTCCAAATCTTGGCTATTGTAAACAGTACTGTAACAAACATAGGAGTGCCAATATCTCTTTGATACACTGATTTCCTTTCTTTTGGGAATATACCCAGCAGTGGGATTGCTGGATCATATAGCAGCTCTATTTTTAGTTTTTTGAGGAACCTCCAAACTGTTCTCCACAGTAGCTGTACTAATTTACATTCCCACCCTTTTCTCCACATTCTGAAGAGCATTTGTTAGCTATCTTTTGGATATAAGCCTTTTTAACTGAGATGAGAAGATATCTCATTGGAGTTTTGATTTGCATTTCTCTGATGATCACTGATGTTAAGCACCTTTTAATATGCCTGTTTCAAATGTCATTTGTGTGTCTTCTTTTGCAAAATGTCTATTCAAATCTTTTGCCCGTTTTTGATTGGATTATTAGACGTTTTCCTAGAGTTGTTTGAACGCCTTATATATTCTGGTTATTAGTCCCCTGTCAGATGGGCAGTTTGCAAATATTGTCTCCCATTCTGTGGGTTGTCTCTTCACTTTGTTGATTGTATCCTTTGCTGTACAGAAGCTTTTTAAATTGATGTGGTCCCATTTGTCCATTTGTGCTTTGGTTGCCTGTGCTTGTGGGATATTACTCAAGAAATCTTTGCCCAGAACAATGCCCTGGAGATTTTCTCCAATTTTGTTTATATTAGTTTCATAGTTTGAGGTCTTAGATTTAAGTCTTTAGTCCATTTTTATTTGATTTTTGTATATGGTGAGAGATAAGAGTCTAGTTTCATTCTTCTGCATATGGATATTCAGTTTTCCCAGTCACATTTATTGAAGACTGTCTTTTCCCTAGTGTATGTTCCTGGCACCTTTGTTGAAAATGAATTTATTGTAGATGTGTGGATTTGTTTCTGGGTTCTCTATTCTGTTCCATTGGTCTATGTGTCTGTTTTTATGCCAGTACCATGCTGTTTTGGTTACTATAGCTCTGTAGTATAATCTGAAGTCAGTTAATGTCATTCCTCCAGTTTTGTTCCTTTTGCTTAGGATAGCTTTAGCTATTCTGGGTCTTTCAGGGTTCCATATAAATTTTAGAATTGTTTTTTCTATTTCTGTAAAGAATGTCATTGGTATTTTGATAGAGATTGAAAACCTCATTTTTATTAGAGAACTACAAAAGTAAACAGCACCACTTGACAGAGGCTTCTTCCCTGCCTCCATGGGCTCTTGCTGTTGCTTATCCTCCAAGATGAATCTGAAAGATAAAACAACTGCTCAGTTGCTACAAATCATGGGAAGACTCTGGTGAGAAAATCTCCATAAAAGACTTCAGAGGCCGGGCGCGGTGGCTCAAGCCTGTAATCCCAGCACTTTGGGAGGCCGAGATGGGTGGATCACAAGGTCAGGAGATCGAGACCATCCTGGCTAACACGGTGAAACCCCGTCTCTACTAAAAATTACAAAAAACTAGCTGGGCGAGGTGGCGGGCGCCTGTAGTCCCCGCTACTCGGGAGGCTGAGGCAGGAGAATGGTGTAAACCCGGGAGGCGGAGCTTGCAGTGAGCTGAGATCCGGCCATTGCACTCCAGCCTGGACGACAGAGCGAGACTCTGTCTCAAAAAAAAAAAAAAAAAAAAAAAAAAAGACTTCAGAAAAGATACATGTCTTAAGGCAGAACTTGAGGAAAAGCAGGAGACTTGGCACAGAAGCCACAGAAGGCTTTTTCCACGTGTAGGAACTTGCAAGGATGGCAGGAGGCTACAGAGAGCAGACCTGAAACCCTGTGAAAAGAAGAAATAAGCAAAGCAAGAGGATAAGCCCTGGGAGAACAGCAGGCTTCCCAGTGTCTGCCTCGTCCTACACAGTAAGAGCCAGGTCAACTTCAGGGAATAAGCAGGCCTCTAAAAGGAAGCATGACTGGAAAATACAGCACAACTAGGAGCATTTGGAAGGGGTCCGAGAAGTGGGGACCATCATTTGGTAATAGAACCTGCTTTGGAGATGAGAGAGCCTAGAAGGATGCCCAATGCCCAGGCAAATACGGATTGTTCAAAATACATTCAATTTTCAATAAGCCACTTTGGGGGTTTTAAAATTATTAATAGTATTTATATATGTTATATATAAATATTATTAATTATTAATAATATCCACAATGGAGTACTATTCAGCCATAAAAAAGAGATCCTGTCATTTGCAAAACATGGATGGAACTGGAGGTCATTATGTTAAGTGAAACAAGCCAGGTACAGAAAAACAAACATCACATGTTTTCACTTATTTGTGGGATCTAAAAATCAAAACAATTGAACTTATGGACATAGAGGTAGAAGGTTGGTTACTAGAGGCTGGAACAGATAGTAGGAGGTAGATGAGAAGTGGGGATGGTTAGTGGGTGTGAAAAAAATAGAAAGAATGAATAAGAGCTACTATTTGGTTGCACAACTGGGTGACTATAGTCAAAAACCTAATTATACATTTAAAAATAATGAAAAGAGTGTAATTGGATTGTTTGTAACACAAAGATAAATCCTTGAGGTGATGGACACCCCATTCTCCGTGATCTGATTATTACACATTGCATGTCTGCATCAAAACACCTCATGACTCCCACAAATATATATACCTATTACATACTCACAAGAATTTTTAAAATTTTTTAGATAAGATAATAATATCATAGTTATTTTTTTAATTCTAGAAAAAATTGCTGTGTCCTCAGAATATTACATTACTTTTAAATAAAAATGGGAAATTAAATTGGGATACAGTTCTAATATTGTTCCTTATCCCTGCTCAGTCCCAGTCTGCCATCTCCACTCCTAGAAACATCCAAGAAGAGACCCTCTTTCTTCATCCAAAGAAGACTGAGGACTTGATTCTGTGGAATCTGAGTTTCTGACTAAAACATGGCCTGTTTTTTCTTCCCCTACAATCTAGGACCTGGCCCTCTGGGGGTGTTTCTTTTTCTGTAACAATCTAGTTTCTCTTGTCAGTCAGGCACTGTCTCATCCAGTGATAGAAACCTGTGCTACTGCCGTTCAAGTCTCACACTAACCACCCGGCGTTAGCACAGATTCCACAGGCCAAGGGCACAGTCCGCGTCAAGACAGCCCTCACTGGCCAGGTGCAGGGGCTCACGCCTGTAATCCCAGTACTTTGGAAGGCTGGAGCAGGTGGATTGCTTGAGCCCAGGCATTTGAGACCAGCCTGGGCAACATAGTGAGACCCTGTCTCTGAAAAAAAAAAAATATGGGTTTTAATTACCCAAGCATGGTGGCACATACCTGTGGTCCCAGCTACGTAGGAAGCTGAGGTAAAAGGATCAATCACTTGAGCATAGGAGTCCAAGACCAGCCTGGGCAACATAGCAAGACTCTATCTCTACAAAAATTAAAATTAAAAAATTAGCTGGGTGTGGTGGGTTACACCTGTAGTCTCAGCAGCCCAGGAGGCTGCAGCAGGGGGATTGCCTGAGCCTAGGAGTTGGAAGCTGCAGTGACTATGATCTTGCCACTGCACTCCAGCCTGGGCAATAGAGCAGAGATCCTGTCTGGAAAAAAAAAAAAAAAAAAAGTTACCCCTTACTGTGAACTAGTCTCAAGTTTCGGGGTCCCAAAGCCACCTGCACTTCTGACCAACTGGCCACAAATTCAGGGTTTACATGACTCTTTCAGTTTCAATAATTCACTAGAAAGACTCAAAGCCCTACACTTAGGATTACAGTTTCATTATGAAGGATACAAGTCAGGATGAGCCATATAAATAGATGCCCAGGATGAGGTCCAGAGGGTCCTGAATGCAGAGCTGCCATGCCCTCTTCCCACAGCATCAGAGCAAAAGTACCCTCCTGGCACATGGATGTGTTTACCAACACCCAGGGGGATCATCAGGTGTCTGGAGCTTTGAATGGGTTTCATTTGGTAGGCATGACTAACTAAATCATTGGCCATGTTATAGAACTCCATCTCTAGCACCCCTCTCCAGGGGTCAGGAGGTCAGGCCTGTATTAAGTGACTCAAAGCCCCAACCCTCTAATCACAGGACTGGCTTTTCCACAAGACTGGCCCCATCCTGAGTCACCTTGTTAGCATAAACTCTGCTGTGGTCCAAGGGCCCACGATGAATAACAGATACTGCTATTACTCAGGAAACCCCAAGGATTTAGACACCATGTCCCTGGAACCTAAAACAAAAACTAGACACATTCTTTATTATACAACACAATGACAACAGTGGATATTCATTGATGGTTTTCTAGATGTTAAACTCTGTGCTGAGCACTTTATATATATCTCATTTGATCCTCAGAAGATCCTGAGAACAGGTGCCCAAGGTGGCCGGGTGTGGCCCACTGCTTGGTTTTACACATTTTAGGGAGATACAAGATATCGATCAGTACATGTAAGATGTACATTGGTTCAACCCAAAAAGGTGGGACAACTCAAAGTGGGGGGCATCCAGGTCTTAGGTAGATTCCTTCTTTTCTTATTGGCAATTGGTTGAAAGAGTTTCTCTAAAGACCTGTAATCAATAGAAGGGAGGGTCTGGGTTAAGAGAAGCATCGTGGAAACCAAGGTTCTTGTTATGTAGATGAAGCCTCCAGGTAGCAGGTTTCAGAGGGAATAGGTGGTAAATGTTTCTTATCAGCCTTAAAAAGGTGCTAGGCTCTTAGTTAATTCTCTCCTGGGTCAGGAAAAAGACTTGGAAAAGGAAAGAGATCCTGTACTGAATGTAGATTTTCCCCAGAGGCAGTATTGCAAGGCCATTTCAAAATATGTCAAAGAAATATATTTTGGGGTAAAATACTTTTATTTCTATCAGGGCCTACTGTCTGTCATGTTGGTATCTTATTGCTACAAAGAGTCTGTTTTGTCAGTCTTAACGTCTCAGTTAATGTTAATATCGTTGGTCAGCTATGCCTGAATTCCAAAGGGAGGAAGGTACAATGAGGAATGTCTGATCCCCCTTCTCATCATGGCCTATTTCAGGTTTACTTTAGAAGGACTTTGGCCAAGAGGAGGGGTCCATTCAGTTGGTTGGTGGGCACTTAGAATTTTACTTTTGGTTTATAAATAATCCTGTGTGCTGGACACATGATTATCCCCATTTTGCAGATGACAAAACTGAGGCACAGAGAAAGGAAATAACTTGCTTGAATTCACACAGCTGCCACAGCTGGTTAGTGACAGAGCAGGGATTTGAACTCATATCTGTAATGTGTACTACTAAATCCCTCCAGCCCCTCTAGAACCTACTGTAAAAAAAGGGGAAACCAAAGAGGTAGCCATTTTTGCTATAGAAGAACAACATAGGTCTAACATAGGACCCAGGCTTACTTAGCATTCTTGGGGGACAAAACAATCTACGTCCTGCCCCCGAGTGAAAGAATTCAGCCTTTAGAGTCAGAGGGGCTGCTTTGAATATGGGCCTTTCTAATTAGTTGAGTGGTGTTGGAGGGAGAAAAAAGTACTAAACTCTTTATAAAAATGTATAAAGATATGCAAAATCTTTATAAATTAAATGGAGATTCTGCTAACATCTACCCACAAGTTTGGTCTGAGGAATAAAGGAGATAATTTACCTGAAAGTGAAAAATCACTATTCCAGTGTAAGTCTTTTTTCCCCCATTCAGCCCATCCCTGGCCTTTCACCGTCAGAATGATCTGCTTTCCACCTGATCTACTATCTGTTTATTCCTTGCATCTCACGTGATGCCCTTAAGCCTCTCTGATTGCCTTGGATCACGTTTTTGTTCCTTAGCTTGATTATTTTTATACCGTTCACATGGACCATTACTTCAGCTTCAGGAAACGCCCGCTTTGCAAAGCATTTACGAAGCACCTGACAGTGCATACCACTGCACAAGGAGCATGGCCGAGGCACCATGAGGAGCTGGACCAGTGTAGTGGGAAGGGCCTGGAGCCCGGCCTCCGCAGAACTGAGTTCTGGCCCCCGTTCTGCTTCTTCCTCGCGTTGTTACCTTAGAAAATACACTTAACCCTCCTTCATCTCAGGCTACTCATTTGTAAAATAATACAGTAATTGTACCTGCCCTGCCCAGCGCCATGGGCAGTAGGAGAGTTGTATGGGAGACTGTATGCAGAATTTTTTTGAAGCTAACGATATGAATAGAGAACTCTATGACTAGAGAGAATAATTATGTAAGAGAGCATTGAAGCAGACACAGACTCCCACATACAGAGAAAAATAATTCTAGAACAACCCTATAGAAGGAACAGACAGAAAAATAGCACAGGACGTGCACACAGATAAATGTGTTCAAACCACAGAGTCAGGTTCATTTGGGAAGGCAGTTGGCAGCGAGGCCTGGAGAAGAGGTGAGAGATTATTTACAAACGTGACTGGGACTGGAAGCAGAAACATACATAAGCCAGTGGCGGTGTGGAAAAATCCAATGCCAAAAAGGAGAAATGCCCATAAGAGGGTCTTGAAAATTACAATGTGAGTCCCTAGGTGGCACCAACGCATTCCACAGTGACGCTCAAAGAGCTCAACTCTTCTTGTCCAAGTTTTGTTTAGAGACAGGGTTTGGCCACGTTGCCCACGATGGTCTTGAACTCCTGGGTTCAAGTGATCATCCTACCTGGGCCTCCCAAAGCACTGGGATTACAGGCATGAGTCACCTTGCTGGCCAAGCTCAATTCTTATAATGAATATGGTTATCTGTGGCCATAAGCAATGGAAAACGCCTCCATGTAAGGTGGGTGGAAGGAAATCCAAAGCTGCTGGTGACTTCATTCAGATGAAGGCCACATGGGTTCCTTCAACTGCGTAAAATCTCCAAACACTATTTTCTGACAGGATACAGAAGAAATAAATTGCATATCTGAAAGAAAGAGAAGGAAGGAAGGGAAAGGGAAAGGGAAAGGGAAAGGGAAAGGGAAAGGGAAAGGGAAAGGGAAAGGGAAAGGGAGGAAGGGAAAGAAAGAAGGAAAAAGAAAAGAGAGGAGAAGAAAAAAAATTGAGGACTCTGAGGGCTTTGGGTGATAGCTTTGAAAATAAATAAAATTTAAAAGCTTTTTAAAAACTTTAAGTTTTGAGAGAGATATGACTGTGATCTGAGTCACATAGTAGGTGCTTGCAACTTCTGTTTCTTAGAGTAAGATGAATTCTCTTCTTCATTGTTCTTGTTCTGTAAATGACTAAGAGAGAACAGAGACCAGACCTCCCCTGCTTCTAATCACTGCTCTTCACTATAGATTAACTGCCTCCTTTGTTATCCTGTATCAAACTCAGACCAGGCGGTGCAAAAGACCCCTGACTGTTACATCTGCAGTGTGGAATGTTAAATATACCTTTCCCAAAAAGAAAAAAAAATTACCTTGACAAATCGGATTATTGTAACTATGCAATCAGCCTTATAGAGAAAGAGAGTGGAATTCTGTTAAGTTTCCCTAAACTTTGACCATATAAATGACCCCAAACTTCTATACTTTGAAACACTGACTCCCATTCTTTGGAATCTGTGCTTCCTGAGTGGCTGTCCTCAAACTTTGTGCTCAAAACTAGATTCTGACCCTTTTGATTATTTTAGGTTATTTTTAATTATTTTATCTAAGTTGGTGCTAAAGTGTAAAATCTTACCTTGGCTACTTTTGTTTATTCATTTAACAAATGCTTGTTCAGTCCCTGCTGTGTATGTGTTCTATGCCTTTGAGATACCCCAGTGAGCTGACAAAAATCGCTGCCTCTGTAGAACAGGTGGATTCTCATTGGGGCACAGGGAAGAGGCAGAGAGACTGACCGTGTGCAATAAACCAATCAACAAGGAAGTTAAAGGAGAAAGGAGATGTGATCAATGCTACTCAGAGAAGAAGAGGACAACCTAAAGGGAATTAAAAGTTCAGGGTGGGACAATTGGAATTTTCAATTCTGGAGTCATCTTGAGCACGATATTAACCTCACTAGGCCTCCTTTCCTTTTCCATAAAAGGAAACAAATACCTGCCTCAGGGTCACAGCCACAATGGAACAAGGTGCTCAACACAGCACTTGATTCAGATGAACACCCACAGAGTCACCACCACCACTGTCACTCACTTGAGTTTTGTCCATTGGACCACTGTACACAGAGAAAGAGAAAGTTGGTAACTGTGTGATTTGTGGAGTTTAAACAACCTCTTCTACCAGAGCCACTGAGCCTAAACCTACTTTAACAAGGAGCAAAGGACATTTTGATCCACAGCAAGAGAAATGGTTTTCAAAGCAAATACCCTTGAGATAGAAAACAAAGATTCCACTCCTAGTTCATTTACTTGCAACAGCAGCGGTTGGAGGAGGGTAAGGCCAGGCTGAGAAGAAGAAAGAGCACAGGAGGCCCCAGGGCAAGAGGAGGAGGTGAATCCCAGCAGGGGATGGAAAGATGGGAAGAAAAGGCCAAACCATTCGCTGGCTTTCTGACTTTATTTCCAAATGCCCTGCCGGAGATGTGCTCATTAATGGTTTGTTTGAACAGGCCAAGTCTACCCAATGGACCCAGACTTCAAGGAACAGGACAGAACTGAGGGAACCTCACTTAAGGTCAAGGGCCTGCTTAGTCTCATGGACTGTACAGAGAGCAAGAGAAACAGCTTGCCTTGGAGACAGCCTGGGAGCAGAAATAATAAGGAACTAATCATCCATGCTTGTCTGCAGTAATAGAAAGAAAACAATTCATCAGTGGCCCCAACTATCTCTTGCCCAGACCAGTTTATGCCTTACAGAACCCCCTCACACCCCCATCAATGCAGGCTAGCGTTGCTTTTGCTTTTCTTTTTTGATACAGAATCTCATTCTGTCACCCAGACTGGAGTGCAGTTGGCACGATTCGGCTCACTGCAACCTCTGCCATCCAGGTTCAAGTGATTCTCATACCTCAGCCTCTCGAGTAGCTGGGATTACAGGCATGCACCACCACATCTGGTTAATTTTTGTATTTTTAATAGAGACAGGGTTTCACCATGTTAGCCAGGGTGGTCTCAAACTTCTGGCCTCGTGTGATCTGCCTGCCTCAGCCTCCAAACGTGGGGATTACAGGCTTGAGCCACAGCACCCAGGCAGGCTAGCATTGATTTTTGTTCCAATAGCTATTTAGGCTCCCTGTTAATGTGGCTTTTGTTGCTGTTCACTGACTGTTCACTTCTCATAAGTACCACTGAGGACTAATCAGTCTAACACTGGCGTAGAAATATAAATGTATTTCTATGTGCTTTTATAATCTTATAAATCCAGTGTAAAAGAAATTTTTTTTATAGTTTGCCTTGGTAACTCCTAGGCCGGGGAGGGGGACCAGATATATCAGGTGCCACATGAGACACCTCTCCTAGGACAGTACCAGGCACTAGGGAACATGAGATACAGATGTAAACTCAAGGGGTAGCTTCCCTTGTCCGTACAGTAGCTTAATGATGAAGGTGGCCGAGTGGCAGTTCTACTTAGTTCCAGAAACCTCCGCAGCTAGACTTATTTTTGTTTTTGTTTTTGTTTTGAGACAGAGTCTCATTCTGTCACTCTGACTGTAGTGCAATGGTGTGATCTCAGCTCACTGCAACCACTGCCTCCTGGGTTCAAGTGATTCTCCTGCCTCAGCCTCCTGAGTAGCTGGGATTACAGGTGCCTGCCACCACACCTGGCTAAGTTTCGTATTGTTAGTAGAGACGAGGTTTCACCATGTTGGCCAGGCTGGTCTCGAACTCCTGATCTCAAGTAATTCGCCCGCCTCTGCTTCCCAAAGTGCTGGATTACAGGCATCAGCCACTGCGCCCAGCCTCAGCTAGATCTTTAAGGCAACAGTTCCCCATCTTTTCAAGTATGAGATGCCATCGTAACGTTAGGAAACTTCATAGGCCTCATTAACAGTGCTTGTATCATTCATTTTAAAAATCCTATTGTCAAGTGACATTTTTTTTTCTTTTGAGTCAGAGTCTCACTCTGTTGCCCAGGCTGGAGTGCACTGATGTGATTGACAAGTGACATTTTAAAATGAATGCTGTGTTTTACAGATGGCAACAGCGCCCTCACACGCTATGTACAATTCAGCCTACAGATGTACTTGGTGGCATTCGAGCGTGATGAGCCTCACAGGGGTTTTCAGACGCAGACTTTGCTAAGAACAACACGTGGATGGTTTTAAAAGAACGATTGGAATGAGCAGACTACAATTTTCCAACAGTTATTTTCAACACAAGTGCATGCGGAAAGCTGAAATCATATGCATCTGTGGTTAGATTCTGGCCTTATCCCTGTGCTGACCCTGAGCTCCCTGTAATTGTTGGGCTCTTTCTCTGCCTCCAGGCTGAACCCTCCGCTGCTTTCTCTGCTACCAGGAATGGAGGGACCTAAGCTCCAATGTGCTCATCCCGGAACACCAAGCTTTGCGTTTCTCAAAGTTCAGTTCAGTTCCCTAAGCACAGGTTTTCTGCTCTGCTGGACGGAACGACAACATTTCAGTCATTCTCAGGCTTGCTCTGCTCCTGTTCCTACTTGTCCAGGTTCATAAACCCAGGACTCACAGGAAGGGCCCCTCCCCTGGGAGCCACGTTCAGAGGACGGGGCCTATGGCAGGAGGGAGTGGTCTATGAGCCCCTGGGGCTAGAAGATTCCTCTCCATTCTTTAGTGGCATTTCCCTTGGCACTTGTTTTCTGCTCTCACTACAGACACCTGAACCCTGAAGCTTAACCCCACCTTGAAGCCGGGGCATGGCTACCTAACATAGGCTGCCCTCCTGTGAAGGCAGGTCTGAGAGGCCATCTGCAGAGAGGCAGGGTCATTCCTGAGGGGCGGGGAAACCATCGCAGACACTCCAGCTGCTGCCTGACCGAGTTTCTGAGATGCCTGCCAAGGAAAAATGAGAATTCTGGTTAAAAAGGAGCTAAAATCTCTGGGGAAGTATGTCAATATCTAACTGAGAGAGAGGCCGAGAAGGCAGCTGGGACCACTGTGGAGACAATCTCAGACAATCTCAAGGAGCTTCAACCAAAGCAACCAAGAACAGGGGGAGTTCAGATTTCTCTCTTAAATTCTGCAGGGGAGGCCAGTGTGGTGGCTCACACCTGTAATCCCAAGACTTTGAGAGGCCAAGGCAGGAGGATCACTTGAGGCCAGGAGTTCAAGACCAGCCTGGGCAATGTAGCAAGACGCTGTCTCTACAAAAAAAAAAAATTTAGCCAAGTGTGGTGGCAAATGCCTGTAGTCCCAGCTATTTGGGAGGCTGAGGCAGGAGGATCACTTCAGCCCAGGAGTTCTAGGCTGCAGTGAGCTATGCTCACATCACTACACTTCAGCCAGGGTGACAGAGCAAGATCCTCTCTCTAAAAAAGAAAATAAAAAAATAAAAACAAAGCTGCAAGAAGGGGAAGAAGAAGATACTGAGACTTCTCCCAACAAGAGGAAAAGGCCCGAAGAAAGACCTTTTCTTGAAGGCAAAGTTCAGCTCCTTCATCATGCATCTTTAGTGCTGTGAACTTTTGTGCTGTTGACCCTTAGGACCAAGGAGGCAACATGAGCCCAGATCCAGTGGAGCTACTAGTGATGGGGCCGAAGGGAGGGGAGTCTAGACCCATCCTACTTATTATTATAAAATGTTAGCCTAACCAGCTTCTGGGAAGCAGTCTAATTAAAAGTGGACAGAAGCTAAAAGTGGCAGCTAGTCAGCTCTGCGTACAAATCCCAACTCCATGTCTTCTTAGTTGTTGGACTCGCCCAGGCAAGCCCCTGAATCTCCTTATGTCTCAACTTCCTCATCTGTCAAAATACTAGTCACAGCAGACCTCCTTTATAGGGTCGTTATGGCCCATGGGCTTGCAATAAATTTGGTATCTAATTTTGGAGTGATTTGGGACTGCAGTTTAACAAGCTTGATTCCAAATGTAGCACAAAGTAGGCTCTCAATCAACATTAATGGAATGAATCACTCTCAATGATAAATACTTCAGGAGAGGTAGCTGGAAAAAAATGTTCATGACTGATAAATTGTGTGCAGGGTGAGTTTTACAAGGGAATGTTGATACTTTATGAGTTGAGATGGCATTGAGTCTTAAATAGAGGAAACATTTCAGAAGAGAAATAAATACAATTGGCTTTCCAGAACTGCATTCCACATCTGTAGATTCAACCAAAAAAATTCTATAAAAGGCCGGGCGCAGTGGCTCATGCCTGTAATGCCAGCACTTTGGGAGGCCGAGGCAGGTGGATCATGAGGTCAGGAGATCGAGACCATCCTGGCTAATACAGTGAAACCCCGTCTCTACTAAAAAATACAAAAAATTAGCCGGGCTTAGCAGCGGGCCCCTGTAGTCCCAGCTACTTAGGAGGCTGAGGCAGGAGAATGACATGAACCTGGGAGGCGGAGCTTGCAGTGAGCCAAGATCGTGCCACTGCACTCCAGCCTGGGCAACAGAGCCAGACTCTGTCTCCAAAAAAAAAAAAAAAACTAAAAACATAGATGGTTGTGATATATAGACGTTTTTCCTTATCGTTTTCCCTAAACAATACAACTATTTACATAGCATGTACATTGTATTTCTTATTGTAAGTAGTCTAGAGATGATTTAAGTATACTAAAGAATTGTATAGCTTACATGCAAATACTGTGCTATTTTATACAGGGATTTTGTTATTCTCAGGGTCCCTGGAACCAATTCCCCACAGATACCAGGGGATAACTGTATATGGTTCTACAGAAGTGGCCTTGACATCAAGATACCTAAATTCTAATCCTGATTCTGCTACTAATTTGTTTTGTGGCATCAAACAAGCTGACTTCAGACTCGCTGTTTTTTCATTTGAAAAGCGAAGTTGGGCCAGATTGTATCTAAGGTTCATTTCTATTCAGACAGTGGATAATTCTGTAACAGTCTCTGGAACTTCTGCAAGAAATCCTACTTGTAAAGCAAGGCAAAAGTGGTTTTAAGGGGGAAAAAAAAAGATCTATGTCTATTACAATACATGCCTCATTTTTACCAGGATAAAAACCACTACAAACATCCTCATCGTTGCTATTACCTACCATTGACTGTGTGCTAGACTCCGCACTAGAGCATGTTAGACATACGATCTCATTCAGTCCTCTCAACAATTCTCAGCATTTCACAAGATTTATTCTGAAAAGAAAAGATGTGGCCAGGTGCGGTAGTTCACACCTGTAATCCCAGCACTTTGGGAGACCAAAATGGGAGGATTGCTTGAGCTCAGGAGTTCGAGACCACCCTGAGCAACATGGAGAAACCTCATCTCTACTGAAAATACGTAAATTAGCCAGCCATGGCAGTGCATGCTGTGGTCCCAGCTACTCGGGAAGCTGAGATGGGAGGATCACTTGAGCCAGGGAGGTAAATGTTGCAGTGAGCCATGATCACGCTGCTGCACTCCAGCCTGGGCGACAGTGCAAGACTCTGCCTCGAGAAAGAAAAAAAGAAAGAAATTTACATTCCCCCTAAAAAAAGAACTGGATCATTATGGACTGCGTGACTTAAAGCTACCATTTATTGTAGTCTTCTTCACGCCAGGTACTTTACATACTTTTTTCCTAATCTTCAAACAACTCTGCAATTTTTTCTATTGCTATGTAACAAATCTTCACAAACCTGGTGGCTTAAAACAGGACCCATTTATTATCTCATGGTTTCCATGGGTCAAGGAGTCCAGCATGGCTCAGCTGGGTCCCTTGCTCACGGTCTCTCAAGGCTGAGACACCACTAAGGTGTCAGCTGGGCTGTGATCTCATCTCATCTCATCTCATCTCATCTCATCTCATCTCATCTCATCTCATCTCATCTCATCTCATCTCACTGAAGTCTTCGTCCAAGCCCACTAGTGGCTGGCTCCAGAGATGGCCTGCCCCCGCCGCAATGGCAGCCAGCGTTCCTGATGGGTATAGGACTGAGGTTCCTGCTTTCTTGCTGGTTGTCTGCTGGAGCTGCTCTAAGCTGCTAGCAGCTGCCTATCATTCTCTGCTGTGTGGTCTTCTCCACAGCAAGGCATCTTGCTTCTTCAGTCCCAGCACTTCGGGAGGCTGAGGCTGAAGCGTCATTTGAGATCAGGAGTTTGAGAGCAGCCTGGGCAACATAGTGAGACCCCATCTCTAAATAAATAAATAAATAAATAAATAAATGCCATTAGGAGAATATTCCTGACTCCCATTTGTCTCTGGCTTCTGGACCCTCTTTTCAAACACTCACCTGACTAGGCCAGGTTCACCCAGGATAACCTCCCCTCCATTAACTCAGAATCAGCAGATTGGATACTTTAATGGCAGAATCCCTTCACCTTTGCCATACAATGAAAGATAATCATGGGTGTGATGTCCCACCATATTCACAGGTCCCATGACACTCAGGGCAGGGGATTATACAGGACGTGTATACCAGGGGGAAGGCCCAGGACTCTGCCCACCACAAGCCCTGCTTTATCCTGATTTAGAAGTCATGAGTTACCTGTCTAAAGTCCCATGAGTGACAGATAATGACATTGGACATTCCCTCCCTGAGCCCACCTTGGGGAGAAATAGCCCTCTCTGGACAAGTCCAAGTTTCTTCTTACACATCACAGCTCTGTTATAACAGCAAACTTCACAATCTCAAAATGAACCCTTTATGAGGTCATCTGGAGCACCTGCAGTTCCTAATACTTTACTACATGTCAAATTCACTGTGGCTCAATCTAGACCCAGATTCCCCTGGGAGTCCCCCCTCGGTACAAGTCAATCAACTCTGAGCCTGTGCCATCAATTACCCAGAAACCAGCTGACAAAGTTGACTAATAATGGCATGCACGCCAGGGGACAGATCTCCTGACTCTATTCTATTTCCTGTCTCTCTGCCCCCGCTCTGTCTTTGCCCAGGCTTCACACCATTGCTCACAAAGCTTCGCCACCTGGACAGTTTCCCACTCAGCTTGTGATAATTCTTCTCTTGCCTGACTTGGGCCTCACCCAGATTAAGCACTCAAGAAAAATCTTGGCGTGAACTCTTCTTGCTTGGTAATAAGCACATCTCAGACTACCTTAATCTTCTCCCCCAAAGTTTCAAGTGCTGGGGGTGCTTAAGTTAACCGATGTTTGATGTGTGCAGAGCTGTGTGCGTTTAGTCCCTCAGTCTCTCCCCAGGTGAGCCTGGAGAGAGAGTGTCTCTACTCATTGGCTCAGATACTTCCCTCTTTTCTCTACACAGGTAGCCACATGCTGAGCTTTTCCTACTCTAGAGAGCACGGTGCAAGGATCTCCAGTCTGTTGGGCACCTACTAAATGTCATATCCGTATACGTGCAATGATTTATCACCTTTTATAGTTGTAGAATCTGAGGCTCAGAGAGATCGGATTGCTTGTCTGAGGTCACACTGCTGTTGGTATTGCAACTAGGAGTTGAACTCAAGACGTGTTTTGGCAAAGCCGTCCTCTTTCCATACTTACTGTTAAATTGTTTTGTTTTGTTTTGTTTTCTTAAACCAAGTGTAGTCCCAACAACGTTGAACAGCGTTTAGGTAGGTAAAAGCTTTGAGGGGACCTTTTAGGGTTTTGATGAGACTTCTTAACAGATATGCATTTCTCAAACATGACAACGTAACATTCATATTAAACATAAAACTTGGTATTTCTATAGAATTTTTCATACGTTTCTGCATCGTAGTGCATGTGTTTGCCTAAGACATATTAGTCTTTCAGGAAATATTTGAAGACAGAAAGGCAGGATGAGAGGAGAGGAAGGCGGTGGGGATGTGTGGGGTGCTGGTGGGCTGTGTGTGGGGTGGGAGATGCCTGCTACCCTGAGCCTGAGAGCTGCAGAGCCGACTCGGGACCGGTACATCCTCGCTGCTTCAGCGTGCTTCTATCGCCACCTAGCCACCTCGGGGAGAAATGCCCTCTCTGGGCAAGTCCGTCCAGACTTCCCCTGAATGTTCTTTGCCCACTTACAGGTGGGTACCTTTAGACCATGAAACTTGGAGAGTCCTTAGTCCTTCCCACAATGGACGCCTGTGCGCCCTGTCTTTTTTTTTAATTAGTGGCTTGCTTTAGCAGTTGATTCCAAGGCCTATTACATTTAAAGAGAAATTTTTGAAAATTGGTATCACTGAGGATCGGTACCATTAAGGCTTCTCCGCACAAAAGAAGGGGATTGTTACTCCTTTGAGAGCCCTCTCCTGTGGGAGTGCCTGACACTGCCATGGACCCTCCCCGTGCACATGTCCATATCCAGATCAAATGTGGTCTCCATGAAACCTGTGAAGCAACAGCTTCCATTTAATCCACACTTGCCGTGTGCTGGGGGCTTTATGAGTGTTTTCTCATGTAATTCTCACGGAAATCTTCTGAGGTAGGTATGGTTAAGGGCACCGAGGCACAGCGAGGTCCTGGAGCTGGTCCATGGCAAAGCTGGGATTTGAACCTGATTGGTCTCTTCCCCAGGCCTATGACCCTCCTCTCATCCAGTGTCTCTTGATTTCCCCAGCCAAAGTGTCATCTCCCTGCTCTGCAAGCACTTCATTTCTGTCTCCTAATGCCGTTCAGATTATATTTTCTCTTTCTCTAAACCAGAGGCTCCAACTCCAGGAGGGACATCGTCCTCTGCTGTGTTGTGTGTGCACACACAGGTTCTCACTTGAGGTGGTTACTCAGTTCATTCGTCCAGGTTGTGAAATTGCAGCAGCTTCAATTTGTTGTTCTATTTCAGTCATTCTGAGGTGGTGTCTCCCAACGTATATCAAAGGATCCCTGGTGTCAGACAATAGCCCAGGGAATTGTTATTTGCATTCAAATCTGTTCTCATAGGAGGAGAATGGTCAACTAATGGTGCTCTATATAACAAAGGCAGACATGGGATTGGCCACTGAGAGAGGCAGAGGGGAAGAGAGAGCTGCAGCCAGACTGGAGGCAGGACCACCTGGGAACAGTGAGTCTTGGTTCACATATTTTGAGGAAACTGATCAGCAGGCAGGGAGCAGAGTTCCGTCAGCTCCATCCTGGAGCAGGCTGAGTAGAGGCATCAAGGAAAACAATCTCACTGGTTTGCTGACTCTTCTTTTTTTTTTTTTTTTTTTTTGAGACATAGTCTCGCTCTGTCACCCAGGCTGGAGTGCAGTAGTGCGATCTCAGCTTACTGCACCCTCTGCCTCCAGGGTTCAAGTGATTCTCCTGCCTCAGTCTCCCAGGATTACAGGTGCTAGGAGGCTGAGGATTACAAGCGTCCCCCACCCACGCCCAGTACTGTAAAAGTGCTGGGATTATAGTCCTCCATGACCACGGCCAGCTAATTTTTGTATTTTTTTTTTTTTTTAGTACAGACAGGGTTTCACCATGCTGGCCAGACTGGTCTCGAACTTCTGACCTCAGGTGATCTGCCCACCTTGGTCTCCCAAAGTGCTGGAATTACAGGCATGAGTCACTGCACCAGGCCAGGCTTGCTGACTCTTGGGAGTGTGGCTATGTTGTAAGTGACAGGCTGTCCCGGTTTCTCCACCTTCAGCCATCGTCACCATCCTGCATGAGGTTCCTCAGCAGGGGACTGAGCACTCGCAGGTCGCTGCTGGGGCATGCAGAGGAAAGCAAGACCATCATGTCAGTATGGGAAAAGTGAAGAGTGAGGCCCAGGACTCTGAGAGAAAGGAGTCCTGGCCCAGAGGTTGTGTGAGGAGAGCGTGGGATAAATGAGGTGCCCAAAAGCAGTTTGGGGTGATTAGATAGGAAATTAAAGATTGGTGGGTGGAAGGAAAGGAAAGAAATAACAGGTGTAGACAGAAAAATTCACAATAAGAATGACCGTGGGCATGGGACACAGGCCAGTCAGACAGATTGTCAGACACCTGGAGAGGTGCCCAGTAGCTTGGAGCCCTCGGGAGCTCAGGGCACCAGCTACTGACCAGGACGAAGCAGCCCGGGGTCTTACCCACCGCTGCTCTCACGGGGCGCACACTGGCTGAATGTCTGCACGGGGTATAGGCAAGAGGAGAGAGAAACATGAATATCTGAGGTCACCAAAGGACATGCACGCCAGTCAGTGACAAAAGGGAACGTAGCACAGCATGGAGGAGCTGCCCTTAGGTCAGATCAGGCTCCTGTCATCACCACCGGTGACCCTCCCTGCCGGGGAAGGTGGCTCTGGCAGCGAGCACCTGTCCGGCTGGCTGAGTGGCAGCCCACGTGTCCAGGGCAGGGTGGCCAGCTGGCCAGCTGGGCCGGAGCCCAGAGTGCTGAGGCTGGCAGCCCGATCTCGGCAGTCCTGTGCCCTCGCATCAGGCCACAGCCCACAGGTGGCTCTTCCTGCATGCTGGAGGAAACACAGAATCCCTGCCAGCAGAGAAGGAGCGGCCCAGCCACTTGCCTGTGGGTTTCATGAAATGTGCGACTCTGATCTCATACCCCTTAGAATTTCTAGTAAAAGATCCAGAATGTCTGACTTCCCAAGAGGGAACCTTCATGGGAAGGAATAGGCGGGAACGTTTTCAGAACCAGTTCCTCAATTTCTCCAGGTTCCAAAAAGCTGCAAGACCATACTCACCTCCTCTTCAGGGTCTCCACATCCCCTGAATATCATATTCAGCTGTTGTTCCCATCATGTCTTGAGTAAATTTTTGTGGCTGTTTCTAATTATTCCCTCTGCCTGGGGAGTTCATTTTGCATCACAGTGTTACTTTGGGCCATCTAAAACTATTTCCATCTTACCATATGTGTTCGGCTCTCACTAATTGGGGAAAGTTATTTTTAGTATTTCCTCTTCTTTCCATCTTTGCAGATTTGCCCTATTTAGGGGGAAAAAAATCCTGAAACAGTTTCATGTTTTTTAGAGACATACCAGAGATGCTTTTAAAGTTCTACAAGCAACATTTTCATGTGGTGTATGCCTGTAGTCCCAACTACTTGGGAGGCTGAGGCAGGAGGATCACTTGAACCCAGGAGGTGGAGGTTGTAGTGAGACAAGATCATGCCACTGCACTCCAGCCTGGGCAACAGAGTGAGACTCTATATCAAAAAAAAAACAAAAACAAAAGCAAACAAACAAAACTTAAACATATTCTCACCATAAAATACAGCAATTGCACTCCTTGGTATTTACCCAAAGGAGTTGACAACATACCCACACAAAAACCTGCATGCAGACATTTATAGCAGCTGTACTCATAATTGCCAAAACCTGGATGCAAACAACATGTCCTTAGATGAATGGATAAATATAAACCATGGTACATCTAGACAATGGGATATTATTCATCACCAAAAACAAATGAGCTATCAAGCCATGAAAAGATATGGAGGAACTTTAAATGCATGTTAGTATGTGAAGGAAGACAATATGAACATCTTCTATGGTTCCAACTATATGATATTCTGGAAAAGGCAAAACTGTGGAGACAGTGAAGGAATCAGTGGTTGCCAGGGGTTAGCAGGGAGGGAAGGATGAACAGGTGGGGCACAGAGGACGTTTAGGACAGTGAAAATACTCCCTATGAGACTGTAATGGTGGATATGTGTCATTATGCAATTGTCCAAATCCATAGAATATTTAACACCAAGAGTGAAGCGTAATGTAAAATATCAACTTTGCATAATGATATCTCAATGTAGTTTCATCAGTTGTAGCAAATGTACCATTCTAGTAGGGAATGTTGACAATGGGGGAGGCTGTGGGTGTGTGGGGCGGCAGTATATGGGAAATCTCTGTACCATCCTCTCAATTTTGCTGTGAACTTAAAACTTCTCTATAAAATAAAGTCTAATAAAAATAAATGTATTTTTTTTAATTAACCACCCTTTATTAAAAGACTTTGTAGGAAATTAAGCTTAACAGAGTAACTGTTACTACATTTTGGTTACTGCTCTTTTCCCAGTCTCTCTCTGTATCCTACAGGTCCAAGAAACTAACTTGGGAAAGAAGAGGGGAAGTTCTTATTTTCACATGCTGGTAAGACATTCTAGTATTACCATGTCGAAATATAAGCTTTAAAATTGTAGACCAGTGGTGGTGGGGGTTCTGCAAACCAGCTATTGAAAAACAAGTGGATTCATCTCTGCACTTTAAATAAGAGGTGATAAGTAGAAAACACAAGTAGGTTCAGAATGGACTAACAGGGCTTTTCAAATTTGAGTGTTGTATTAGTCCATTCTCACGCTGCTGTAATGACATCCCTGAGACTGGGTAATTTATAAAGAAAAGAGGTTTAATTGGCTCAAAGTTCTGCAGGTTGTACAGGAAGCACACTGCCGGCATCTGCTCAGCTTCTGGGGAGGCCTCAGGAAACCTACAAATATGGCAGAAGTCGAAGGGGAAGCAGGCATGTCTTACATGGCTGGAGCAGGAGGAAGAGAGAGAGTGGGGAGGTGCCACACACTTTTAAACAACCAGATCTCGTGAGAACTCACTCATTATTATGAGAACAGAAACAGCACTAAACAGAGATATCCACCCCTAAGAGCCAATCACCTCCCACCAGGCCCCACCTTCAAGATTGAGTATTACATTTTGACATGAGATGTGGGTGGGACACAGATCCAACCTGTAGCAAATGTGTGTACAAATCACTTGGGATCTTGTTAAAAATGAAGATTCTGATTTAGAAGATTTGGGACGAGGCCGGTAATTCTGCATGTCTAGCAAGCTCCCATGTCCCAGGTGACATCCGTGCTACTGGTCCAGGAACCACACTTTGGTGGCAAGAATATGAGTCATTGTGTTATACTTAGTCTTCCTGGTATTGGACGTGAGACCTTCTTATTCGTCTTTGTATCTCCAACACTTATAAGGTGACCAACGTCAAGTTAACACATATTTACAGAATAAATAAATCTTAGCCTTTCTTTCTCTAAAACAATGGTGAGAGCAACCCTCTCAGGTATGGATGGGATAATATCCAAAAGTATCCATGCTTCTTCAGGATTTAAAGAAGACCTTCAAAAGAAAATCTAAAGAACAAAAGTGCTCAGCATTCGGCCCATATCCACTTCCTTTTTGTAGAAATGATAGAAGCAAAAATAAAGAAAATAGCTTGGTGAGACTAGATGGTTAGATGAAAGGGTTCCAGGGAGTAAAGATGGCAAGAGCTCAAGCTAGCACACTAGAAAAAGTCTCCTTTTCCCGGGTGCCAGTTTCCAAACTATGCTTTGCAAAGAGAACTGTGATGAACATCCTTAAACACTGAATTAATGTGTGTCAGCAAAAAAATTTCCCTAAAATTGTTTTATTCTAAGGATATCAATAGGGAGTGTGCATGTCCTTTCAACAACATGCTGGAGCATTGTCTAAAAAGCCCACTGAAGATTATTTAATTCTCTAACAGAATGTCCCTGTGTTTGCCTTTAGTATTTACTATTTGAATATAACTCAGACACTGTGGAGTTCTCTGTGGCCTTATATATTTCCATCCAGTAGAAGGTCTTATTACAAAGGTTATGGTACCATTGTCCTGCACCATATGATGCAATTATGTATGTAACCTAGCAATGTTATTTAAACATCCTTTTTAAAAAAAAATTATTTCTTTAAAGAAATGATTTTATAAATAGAGATGGGGTCTCGCCATATTGCCCAGGCTAGTCTCGAACTCCTGAGCTCAAGTGATCCACCTACCTTGGCCTCCCAAAGTGCTGGCATTACAGGCGTGAGTCACCACACCTGGCCTATTTGAACGTTCTTTTAAAAATGTTACTATAACCCAGCATTTTGGGAGGCCGAAGCAGGTGTATCACTTGAGCTCAGGAGCTCAAGGCCAACCTGGGCAACATGGTGAAACCCCGTCTCAATTAAAAAAAAAAAAAAAAAAAAAATTCCTTTGAATGCCCAGTTCCTCAAAATGCTTTCTCAACCAGCTTTACCACCTTACTGAATCTCTCACTAATAAACAAATATTTGATATATTCTAATTGTATATTTGTATGAGAGTCATGTTTTTAGCTTTTTGAAAATTATGCTTTGACAGAATAAATTACCAGAAATAGAACTTGGCTCAGAACCTCACATATCTTCAGACCAAGAACAACTATGCTGGAGAAGCTGTATTTCCTTGACCATCACTGAGGAGGCTCATCTGCACCTGGAATGAATTAAGATATCAGTGTCCTATTTTGACTGCATGTTCAGAAATGAGACTTTGGGAAGTCTTAGCAGAGGGTAAATGCATTTTGTATGTGTAGGGGAATATAAATAATTTTGGGTCAGTGGGCAGAGGGGTTTTTAATAATTATTTGACACCCCTCCCTTCTGTGGAGCTAATTCCCCTTCCCTTGAGTGAGTCACCTGGTGACTCATTACTAATGAATAGAATGTGGCATAAATGACAGAGCATGACTTTTTTCTTTTCCTTTCTTTTCTTTTCTTTTTTTTTTTTTTTGAGACAGGGTCTCACTCTGTGGTCCAGACTGGAGTGCCATGGTGTAATCACAACTCACTCAGCTTCAACTTCCTGGGCTCAAGCAATTCTCTCACCTCAGCCTCCCAAGTAGCTGGGATTATAGGTACACACCACCACATCCAATTTTTGTATTTTCTGTAGAAACAGGGGTTTCACAGTGTTGACCAGGATGGTCTCGAACTCCTGGACTCAAGTGATCCTCCCACCTCAGCCTCCCAAAATCCTGGGATTACAGATATGAGCCACCACACCCAGCCTGACAGAGCATGACTTCTGAGGGTAGGTCATAAAAGACATTGTGACTTCCGGTTTGCTCTTTGAACACTTGTCTAAAGGAAGTCAGCTGCCATGTCTCAATGACACTCAAGTGGCCCTATGGAGGGGCCTAAAACAGCATCCTCCTGCCAACAGCCATCAAGGAACTGAGGAACTGAGGCCCTTTGCTAACAGCCGTGAGTGCACCATCATGGAAGTAGATCTCCCGCTCCTGTCAAGCCTTCAGATAACTGCAGCCCCAGCTGACTGCTCAACTGCAACCTCGTGAGAAACCCTCAGTTAGGACAACCCAGCTAAGCTATTCTCAAATTCCACAGAAACTGTGAAATAATACATGCTTTTGTTTTAAGCAACTAAGCTTTGGTTAATTTGTTACACAGTAATAGACAATGAATACAGCTGGCTTATCAGGTATGTATAGTTTAAGGCTTTTCATGTAGATTGCAAAATTGCCTTCCTGAAATATTATGCCCATTTACACTCCCAGGAAGAATTGCATAAGAGTGCTCATGTTCTCAGTCCTTCCTCTTGTTAAGTGCTACATTTTTTCTTTATTCTTTCTGATATTCTTTATTCTTTCTGATAGAAAATGGTATCTTATTTTATTACTCTAATTTATATAGTTTTAAAGTTCAGTGAGGTTGAACACTTTTCATGTATTTATTATCTGTTTTCTGTATCTCTTGATCAAATGCTGTGTATATATATATATACATGGTTAAATTGTAGTGTTAATTTTTTCATTCATTGATTCCTAAGCTCTGTTTGGCTCTTAAGCATCTTATATCTGCCTATTACTATGTTGCAAGTATTTCTCTTAGTTTGCCACATAGATATCCTTATGTGGGGGACATGAAGATGTACTGCCTACAACCCTTTCAAGGAAGATTGGTGCCAGCTGTCTCTTGCCTCAGTTGCAGAGAGCTGCCTTGCCCAAGAGTATGCTCTTCCTGTGACCCATATCCATGGACCAATTGTTGTAGGGTGTAAAGGTCCAGCCATTTCAGCCCACCATGGTCCTGCTCTGGCAAGCCATTGACACTCCCGAGCTCTCCACAGGGTAGCATTACTGATCTGCATTGTAGTTCGACCACTCCCCTAGAGAAACCCTGCTTCCTTCATCTCCTTTCCATAGGTGTTGATCTCTAACAAACACGGTGCCCATCAAATTTCAACCTGGCATCTGTTTCTAGAATACCTAACCTGTGACATTCTGGAAATTAACTGCTTAATTTGTAATTGATGTACTACCTATATACCTCTACACATAAATGCATTACTCTTGAAAATAATGTATTATGTTTTTTCATAGGGGAAACTGGTTCTTTTATAGAATGATTATTGGAATACAAACACAAAAAGTTGAGTGTTATTTAAAAACACAAAATCTTTCCCTATCAGCTATTATGCAAGTCATTATCTACATCATATTTCTTCAAATAAAACCACCTCCTTATGCTGCGATATGTCCCCTGTCACTTACTATCCCCCTTTATCTTGTTTTTTTTTTCTTCACAGCATTTTATTTGAGTATCTTTTACATCTGTATCTGCCTCCCCAGCACCTAGAATGGAACATGGCATATAATAGGTGTTCAATAAATATTGATTGAATGGATAGATGAGTAGATCAGTAAATGAGTAAGTGACATTTGGGTAAAGGTAGATAAAGTATATCCAGACCGATACCATATTTGTCCTTCTTCTTCCAGGAAAATGAAGCACAGTATTAATTTGTCTCATATAGAAGTTGCCAAAAATATTTATTGTATGTACACAGATGTATCCAGACCACTCTAGAAACCATCTCTTCTTTGTGCTCTTCTTTCCCCCAGCCTCTCCTCTTTTTGCAGGCTGCAGGACTGCCTAGCTTCGAGGGAGCTGAGAGGAAGGCTGTATTCAGGTGATCAGGAGTGGTAACAGATGGTTGGATGCCCTCATTTTGCAGATGCCTCTATATTTGTGCTGCTTAAAAGCATTTTAACTAGCATAGGGCAAAACATGTATTATCTTTTAGTTGCAGCCCTAGTTTCTAGAATCCCGGATTAGTGCGTAGCCCCCTAAACCTCACAGTCACTAATCCACTGCGATGGCTCCTCTGCATCTGTTGATGTTGGATGCTTTCAGCCCCTAGTGAATTCTGCGTCTTTAATCTTGTTTGGTGCTGGTTTCTTTTTCCTACCATTAGCTCTTTGGATTGGAATGTGGTTGTCTCATATTTTTTTTGTCAGATTCTTTACAGACAAGTAAATAAACTTGAAGAGGGTAAGTAAGGTGACACAGGAGATCTGAGATAGAGCTAGGACTTTTGCCATCTATCCTTGTCATCAAAAGCACTCATTAACCTTATTGTCATTCTGTGGCAGGGTGGTGGAACAGCACAGGTCGATTTAGAGATTCAGGACAATGGGGAACAGTCACTTTCTCCAGTTCTTTTGTGCAAACAGCTGACCTAAGAGTAAAACTTAAGCATCCAGAATGTCAGGCAAGCACAGTCTATGTTCATATTTAAGTTTATCTATAGCATTTTTGTCACTTTTAGCTACCATTAGGATGCCTTTAAAGCAGTTATTGTCCAACAGATTTCCATTTAAAGGAAAGGATGTTTGTCATGGTAAGTAATTAAGCAATAGAACATTTCTTAGCTTCTAAGGGAAACCTTTCCAGGTTAAGTAATATGCACAGGGGGAAATGTCATTTTTTATTCTTTTTCTTCAGAAGGAATTGATTAGACAGAACAACTACAGGAGACCCCAAATGTTGAAATCACCAGAAGACCTTTAAATTGCATAGAATCAAATTTCTAAAAACATAATTCCACCTGTATTGTTGAAAATAGAGAGGCCAGGCACGGTGGCTCACGCCTGTAATCCCAGCACTTTGGGAGGCCAAGGCGGGCGGACCACAAGGTCAGGAGATCGAGACCATCCTGCCCAACATGGTGAAACCCCATCTCTACTAAAAATACAAAAATTAGCTGGGCATAGTGGTGGGTGTCTGTAAGCCCAACTACTCAGGAGGCTGAGGCAGGAGAATCGACTGAACTCAGGAGGCGGAGGTTGCAGTGAGCCAAGATCAGTGCCACTGCACTCCAGCCTGGGTCACAGGGCAAGACTCCATCTCAGAAAAAAACAACAACAAAAAAAGAAGAATTAAAGTCCGTTTTATTCAGACGTATCACTGAGGGCTACAGCCCAGAAGCAGACCTCTAGAGAGGTCCATGAAACTACACCGGCAGTGTTTCAGCTCACTGCTTATATACAGATGTGGAGATTTTGTTTCTGCAAAATCTCATCGAACTTCCTCAGAAGTTGCATTGGGTGTAAAGTGCATTTGGTTAGAGATTACATAGGCGTAATCACTAACTTGCCAGACATGATCTTAGGTGTAGGAAAAGGCAAGGACCGGGACCATTTATCTTTTTTTTTTGAGACAGTCTTGCTGTGTGGCCCAGGCTGGAGCGCAGTGGCACAAACATACGTCACAGCAGCCTCAACCTCCTGGGCTCAAGCAATCCTCTTTCCTCAGCCTCCTGAGTAGCTGGAACCACACGTGTGGGCCATCATGGCTGGCTAATGTTTTTCATAGAGATTGGAGCGAGGGTCTCACTTTGTCACCTAGGCTGGTTGGTCTCAAACTCCTGGGCTCAAGTGATCATCCCGCCTCAGGTCCCAAAGTGCTGGGATTACAGGCGGGAGCCACTGCTCCTGGCCTCATTTATCTTTTGAGGAATATAGTGACTCAGGCAAGAGAGTTGGGGGTCGTGTGCTCTAGCCTGTTTGGTCCTCAAAGCATCTTTCCCCAAGAGCAGCTAGTTGCCACGGGGCTGGGGCTTTGTGACATTCTGCTGCAGGCAGAAAGCAGCACACGTGACTTCTTACATTTGCTACTTTGTCTTACATTTCTATTGTTGTAATCCCTCCAGGCCCTCTTACCCGACTTGACCTTGAGACTAATGGGTGTGTTGGAAAGAGACTGGCAAGGTCTGAGGGCACAGCCTGTGGCGGAGGTGGGGCCAGGCAGGCCCAGCCCCTCAAGCCAGGCCCTGGGGCCCAGGGTCCTGCCGGATGGGTGCTCTCTGGGAGCTGCATGCAAAGGTGCCTGGTACCCCCAACCGCGCCCCACGGGACACCTGACCTCCAGAGGAAGGAAATGAGTCTGGAGACGCCGTAGACGAAAGAGACGCCGCTTCCTCCGCCTGGGATCACTCACAGATGCCTCAGGGAGGCGGCCGGCCCTGAGTCACGCTGAGCGCTGAGCGGGCTGTGACTCAGCGGGACCGCGGCCCCTTGGCTGCGCCTGGGTTGATGTGCGCCCCGCTTGTTTTCTGCAGAAGACAAGGCCGTCTCGGATTAGACTGCCCCTCCTAAACAACCAGCAACTGTTTTTCTTCCTCAAAGTGCAGTTTCCCTCTGGCACAACCAAAAATAAACACCAACCAGGCCCCTGCCCAAGGAGGAGGCGGGGAGGAAGACAGGCCCCGGGGCGCCCACCGCACGCATGTGAGAGCTGGCAGGTCACCTGCCAAGCATGAATCTGTGAAGCAAGCAGCCTTGCAGGCAGAGAAACCTCTCCCGTCGCACGCTGCCAGCACAGAGGCGCTGACTGTTGAGGTGGCGCTCTGTTTATTTCCCCAACTGCCTCCTCTCAGGTTCCGTCCTAACTGCTGGACTCACTGCCGCGTGGGCCTGAACACATTTCCTTGGCAAATTGTCCTCGGTGGAAGTTTTTTCTTCTCGATGTGGTGAGTCAGAGCTGGCTCACACACAAACACCAAGCAGCAGCCTCAGGGACTAAAGTGCTTTAAGGACACGAGGACCTATCCTCCCTCCCCCCATCTCAGTGGGGTGGGCCCACAGTTCCTGAAACCTGGCCCAGTGCAGTTCATTTGACAGGGAGAGGCTGAAAACGCAAATCACCCCAACACAGGTGAGTGCACAGCAGAGATCACGACCGGGCTGCAGCTTATCCTAAAATCCTGAAGGCAGGGAGCACCGTGCCCACAGGAAGAGCTGGGAAGCCTGAACCATGCTAAGATGTCCCAGGGTGAACCGGAGCCACTGGTTAGTCACACTGACTTCACATTTCCTTCGTGAGAAGGAACTGAAGACAGATCCCAGACTTGCTGTGCATAGAATGTATAGTTCATTGCATGTAAGTAAACTTATGTGGTTCCAAATCTGTAGGATCAATTCAGCCATTTTAGCGTTATGTCCATGACATCTGAATTTACAAAAATCTAAGTGTCCCTAGCTAGAGATACCTGAAACCAAACAGGCCCTACGTATTATTCATTTTATTTTTGAATAGATAATTCACTCATATATTCAGATATCAAATCCTCATAAAATGATATTCGTTAAGAATTCTCACTTCCATTCTGTTCTCATTCCTCTCTGCCCCCATAAGTAACCACATCTACTACTTTTTAATACATCCTTCCAGTGTATCATTATTGCAGATATAAACAAAAATCAATATACTTCTGTGGTTGTCAGAATAATGGCCTCCCAAAAATGTCCATGTGCTAATCCCCAAAACCTATTAATTTGTTACTTGATGTGGAATAAGGACTTTGCAGATGTGATTGAACTGAGGATCTTGAGATTGGAGATTATTCTGGATTACCCCAGTGGGCCCAATGTAACCACAGAGGACCTTCTAAAGGGGGAGGCAGGAGGGTCAGAGTCTGAAAAAAAAGAGAGGTTGGCAGATGCTATACTGTTGGTTTTGAAGATGGAGGAAGGGGCCATGAACCAAGGAATGCGGGTAGCCTCCAGAAGTTAACAAGGCAAGGAAATGGATTGTTTCCTAGAGCCTCCAGGAAGGCAGCGTTCCTTAGACTTCTGACCTCCAGAACTAGCAGTGAATAAATTTGTGTTGTTTTAAACCACTAAGTTAGTAGTAGTTTGTTACAGAAACCACAGGAAATGAATACAACTATTTCCACCTTTTTCTTTTTCTTTTAACTGTTATTTGAGGTTCAGGGATGCATGTGCAGGTTTGTTATATAGGTAAACTCGTGATATGGGGGTTTGTTGTACCGATTATTTCGTCACCCAGGTACTAAGCCTAATACCCAGTAGTTATTTTTTCTGATCCTTTCCCTCCTTCCACCCTCTGCCCTCAAGTAGGCCCCAGTGTGTGTTGTTCCCCTCTTTGTGTCCATGTGTTCTCATCATTTAGCTCCCACTTATACATGAAAACATATAGTATTTGGTTTTCTGTTTCTGCATTAGTTTACTAAAGATAATGGCTTCCAGCTCCATCCATGTTCCCACAAAAGACATGGTCTCTTTCTTTTCATGGCTGCATAGTACTCTATGGTGTGTATGTACCGTATTTCCGCTGTTCACAACAGCAAAGATACAGAATCCACTTTTTTCTTAAATGAAAGTTAGCATACCCTGTATAGGGTAACCCAAAAGCCTTGGTGGAACTTTAGGCATTAATAACTTCAGAATTATAAATGCTACAAACATCACTTGGAAGTTGTATTATATAAATCTCTTTTATGCTTATTTAGTTTTGTGAATTTTAAATAGCACATTTTGTTTTTTGTTTCAGTATCTCTGATCAAAGATAGAAAACAATAATGAAACAAAAACACTAAGTTTAAAATTTATTATTCCAAATTCACAAGACTAAGTGAATAAGAAATGTATACAAGGCTGAGCATGTTGGCTCACGCCTGTAATCCCAGCACTTTGGGAGACTGAGGTAGGTGAATTGTTTGAGCTCAGGAGTTTGAGACCAGCCTAGCAACATGACAAAACCCTGTCTCTACCCCCCAAAAAAAGAAAATTAGCCAGGTGTGGTAGTACATGCCTGTGGTCCCAGCTACTTCGGAGACTGAGGTAGGAGGGTCACTTGAGCCCAGGAGGTTGAGGCTGCAGTGAGCTGTGATGGCACTACTGCACTCCGGCCTGGGCAACAGAGACCCTGTCTCAAAAATTAAAAAAATAAAAGCTCTTTCCTTGCCTAACGCAGTCATGGTTGTGGTCCCAAGAAGCATCTGAAGCGGGCAGCAGCTCCATAGCATTTGATGCTGGATAAATTGACCCATGTGTTTGCTCCTCATCAATCCACCCATCCCCACAAGCTAAGAGAGTGTCTCTCCATCATCTTTTCCTAAAGAGCAGACTTAAGTATGTCGGACACGAGATGAAGCAAAGAAGATTTGCATGCACAGTTTCATTAAGATCAATGGCAAAGTCTGCACTAATGTAACCTACCCTGCTGGATTCATGGATGTCATGAGCACTGACAAGATGGTAGAGAATTTCCCTCTGATCTATGACACCAAGGCTCCCTTTCCTGTACATCATACTGCACCTGAGGAGGCCAAGTACAAGTTGTGCAAAGTGAGAAAAATTTTTGTGGACACAAAAGGAACCCCTCATCTGGTGACTCATGATGCTCATACCATCTGCTACCCTGATCCCCTCATCAGGGTGAATGATACCATTTAGATTGATTTGCAAAATGGCAAGATTACTGGTTTCATCAAGTTCGACACTGGAAACCTGTGTATGGTGACTGGAGGTGCTAACCTGAGAAGAATTGGTATAGTCACCAACAGAGAGAGGCACCCTGGTTCTTTTGATGTGGTTCATGGGAAAGATGCCAATAGCAACCTCAACAAACCCTGGATTTCTCTTCCCCAAGGAAAGGGTATGCACTTCACCATTACTGAAGAGACAGACAAGAGACTGGTGACCAAACAGAGCAGTGGGTGAAATGGTCTCTGAGTGACATGTTAGATCTTTGTACGTAATTAAAAATAATATGGGCCAGGTGTGGTGGCTCAAGTCTATAATCCCAACACTTTGGGAGGCCAAAGGGAGTGGATCATCTGAAGTCAGGAGTTTGAGACCAGCCTGGCCAACATGGCAAAACCCCGTCTCTACTAAAAATACAAAAATTAGCCAGGCGTGGTGGCTTGTGCCTGTAATCCCAGCTACTCGGGAGGCTGAGGCAAGAGAATCACTTAAACCTGGGAGGCAGAGGTTGCTGTGAGCCAAGATCGAACCACTGCACTCCAGCCTGTGTGTCAGAGTAGGACTCTGTCTCAACAATTATTTAATTAATTAATTAAATAATAATAATTATTATATGGCATGATTAATCTAAAAAAGAAAGAAATTTACACAATTAAGTTTTCAAGTCGTGTTTCTTCTATGTTTATAGTACTTGTACTTCTAACATTATAAAAGTTTTGAACTGCACTAAGACTTTTGGGATACAATGGATATTGCTCAGCACTTTGATTTTTGTCAGTCAACAGTATATCCTAGGGTTTTTGTGTCGATATGCAAGGGCTTCTTTTTTTCTTTTATAGTTGCACAGTGTCCTCTCCTGTTGGTGTACCATGATTTATTTAAGTAGTCCTCTATTAATGGATACTTGGGTTGTTTTTAATTATGAAGTGTGCTACCTGGGTAATCTTGTACATAGATCATTTTGTGTTGTGCAGGTAGATCTGTAAGTAAATTATCAGAAGTAAGGATGTTGGGTCAAAACCCTACTCTTCAGAAACAAGATTTGCATGAGCTTATTTGCAGGAAAGTTAAAAGAAGCAATAACAGGATGTTATAGATTGTTGGTGGATTGTGGTGGAGAGTGGTAGACTCTGGCAAAGAGGGCTACAGTTATTCCCCCCGTCTCTCTGCCTGCTCCGGTTCACTGTGACTTTGCCGCTCGTGTCATCAAGAGGTCACGTTTATTTATTTACACATTTCGTTTTATTGACACATGTTACATGTATATATTTTCAGAGCACGTGTGATAATTTGATACATTCATGTAATCAAATCAGGTAATTGGGATATCCATCACTTTTTTTTTTTAATTGAAACAGAGTCTTTCTCTGTCACCCAGGTTGGAGTGCGGTGGCACGCTCATGGCTCACTGCAGCCTGGACCTCTCAGGCTCAAGCGGCCCTCCCACTTCAGCCTCCCCAGTAGCTGGGACCACAGGCTTGTGCCACCACACCCGGCTAATTTTTTGTATTTCTTGTAGAGAAAGAGTTTTGCCATGTTGCCCAGGCTGGTCTCAAACTCCTAGGCTCAAGCAATCAACCTGCCTTGGCCTCCCAGAGTGCTAGGATTATGAATGTGAGCCACTGTGCCTGGCCAATATCCATCACTCTAAACAGTTATCTTTTCTTGATTCTAAGAATGTTCAAATTATTCTCTTCTAGCTATTTGGAAATACATAATCAATGAATGTTAACTATAGTCACCCTACTGATCCATCAAACATCAGGTCTTATATCTTCTCTCTCATATATATTTGTACCCATTAATCCAAGGTCAAGTTGACTTCCTGACTCCTGGAATCTGGGCTGGCTAGTGACTGGCTTTGGCTAATAGAATGTGGAGAAAGTGATATTATAGAACTTCCATGCTGGAGCTTTGAAAGGCCTTGCGGCTCCCTCTGTCTCCTTCTGAACCCTGAGTCCTCCAGGAAAAGCCTGGGTGCCTCCACAAGGATGAGACAGCCAGAGAGTCAGAGAGCCAGCAACCAGCACAGGTGGGAAGGCTGTCATGGGCCATCCCGCCCCATTGGAGCCTGTGGACGACATGCAAGTGACCCCAGGCCAGACAGCAAGAACACCGAGCCAAGCCCAGCCCAATCATCAACCCAGAGGCCTGCTGTTGTTGAAAGTTTTGAGGTGCTTTATTATGCAGCAGTAGAAAACCCATGCCTCAGGGAAGTAGTTTCTCTTCACAAAACTTTTTTGAAAGGATATACAGTATGTTAGTCACAGCAGGTAAAGAACTTTCAGAGTAGCCTGTGGACTGTCAGAAATTTTCTGAGCAAGTCCAATTCAGCTCGTCTCGTTTAGCAGGGAGTGTAGGAACTATGGATCCACACCTCAACCCTGAGCATGCCAAAAGCCTGGCTGACTCAGCACACTATCTCATTTCACAAAGAGACAATGGAAGGCTGAGTGTGTGTTGAGGGTGGCTAGGTGAAGGGGTCCCCCACTCCCCGTGAGGCATTGCGTTTCACTGTTGGGCAGCTTCCAAAGTGAAAGGGAAGGAAATCCACTCCTACAGCTTCCCTTCTGAGGCACACTAAGTCTCTTCTCAGTTCAAAAAATCAGGGAAATGAAGAGTCTGAAAGTGGCCTATTTAGCTTAATCAGGCTCAAAGGAAAGAATATGTTTGATTTCCATTTTTGAACTAATACACCAGAGTTTTCAACATCAAGAAAATCAATTTAATGTGTTGCAACTAGTATTTTTTAAAATGATATTTATACACTCATATTCATAGCAGCATTATTCACAATAGCCAGAAAGCGGGAGCAATGCAATGTCCATTGATGAATGAAAAGATAAACCAAATGTTATATCTATCTATCTATCTATCTGGATACATATGCATCCAGTGGAATATTACTCAGCCTTAAAAAGGAAAGAAATTTGGACACATGCTATAACATGGAGAACCTTGAGGGCATTATGCCAAATGAAAGAAGCCAGTCACTAAAGGACAAATATGATTCCACTTATATGAGGTACCTAGAGTAGTTAAGTTCAGACGCAGGAAGTAGAATGGAGGTTACCAGAGGCAAAGGAGGGGAAATAGGGAATGACCGTTTAATAGGTATGGAGTTTGGGATTAGGAAGATGAAAAATGTGCTGGAGATGGTTGCTGATGATGGTTGCACAGCAGCGTGAATGTAATTAATGCACAGAATCACACACTTAAAAGTTAACATGGTTCTTTTTATGTTATAAATATTTTACAATAAAAAAATAAAAAGAAGTAGAATAAAATATAGGTTACATAGATGTGTTTATTGTGTGAAAATTTATCAAGATCTACACTTATAATCATGTCCTTTTCTGCCTATTTGCTATGCTTCAATAACAGAATTATTAAAAATCCAAACATAGTAGAAGTCAGAACGCATTGTCCATAATAAGGGTAAGTGTTGTTTTGTGAAACTTTTGTTATGGTTAGAAGTGTGTGTGTGTGTGTGTGTGTGTGTGTGTGTGTGTGTGCTGCATCATGATGTTAAGTATATTTTGGATTGTGGTTTTTAAAAAATTGAAGAAACATTATTCTGGGGCTAGTCTCCATTTCTTAGTGCGTGGTTCCTTCCATCTTGAATTTGATATGCTTTTCCCAGTGGAAGTAATTTAATTTTGACATTCATCTATTCAAGCAGAAAAATCCTTTCCCTGGGGTCTTTTCATCATAATCATTTTTCTCCATCTGACTGCTCACAGTAACTAGATTGTATATGCTAGATTAACCAGTAAATTCATGAACAGACTTTCTATCATTTTGCTCCATGGACTGTTCATGAAAGCATTAGCAGCGTACATCACGATGAGAGATGATGATATGAGCTTCATGCTTCAATTCAGAAAAACTACAGTTCCTTTAAACCATAGGGTGTTCGAATTTTCAGAGTCCTTGGTGGTTGTGGTTCTAAAGCTCTTGTGCTCATAGGAATCTCGTCTGTATCATCTGAAACAGTGCTTGAGTGTTCATCCAGTGCTTGAACACTTCTGATGGCCATAAGGCATCTCAGCCCATTGATCCATTGCTGGGTAGCCTCCGACTCTAGAAAGCCTGCAAGGGTAGTTTCATGGCAGAATTGGGTGGTAAGTCACCCTGGAACCAGAAGAGGCATCTGTGATCAGCTAAGCCTTGGTCAAACAGGTGCCTGGAACCATTTGTCATCCACATTTAAAAGGCATCCTTCGTGGGGCATGTGTATTGGTTTAAAAGGGTGCACTTTAATTTTCTGTGTGTTTTAGTAGAATGGAGCACTTAATGCCAGACACTTCTAAAACAGGAGAGGAGGCATTGATTTAAGTATTGTGAACACGGGATCAGTGACTGCACACTGATGATTCCATTCTATCTTTATGATCCTGGGGAGAAGGCTCTCACGACTGGGGGGCATCTTTCTCTTGGGTCCAAGTGGCCCTGCTCCCCACACCCTCCCTGTTATAGGCGCCGCCTCCAGTGGGGAATGAGGGCCCTGAGGTGCCTCAGCAATGCCTATGGCTGATGGGTGAGTCTAATTCTAGGGATCAGTATTTGGAAGTCCACTTGATTATATAAGCCACATCTTCAATTATCAGTTTTATCGATAATGATGGTAGTATTTTGACCTTCCTTTGCTTTTTGTTTTTACTTTAAGCATGTTACTCATTAGGCCACTGGAATGCAACAACATAGACTTCTATATCCAACTGGCTAAAGAAAGCTGCACAACTGGGCAGATTTGTGAAACTCCAGGTTAGACCCCAACCCTCTATGGCTATTCCTCAGCACTTTTACCTGACTGTAGCCAATTTCCTTTCCCATCCTCCTCATCACTGAAGTCAAGCCGCTTCTTTCTGATGTCCAACTGTAGTCTGTGACGTCCAGCTGCTTATCCTCTCTGCTGGCTGAGTTCTGAGGTTCTTATGGGCGCAGGATAGGGAGTGGGGTGAGCCAAGGGTGGTTTTGGAAAAGGCAACATTAGAGCGGGAAAACAGGGATGTAAGTCCTTGTTTTGGCCACAGTATTAAGCTTTTCGCCTTGAGGATGGGGCCTTTGTCAGGGACCCACCCTCTTCTGCCCAGAATTTCCCTGCCTCCTGTCCCTGTCATTATTATAAACTGAATGGATTTAGAAATTACTTTTTGTTGGCCAGGTGCAGTGGCTCATGCCTATAATTCCAGCACTTTGGGAGGCTGAGGCAGGTGGATCGCTTGAGCTCAGGAGTTAGAGAGACCAGCCTGGGCAACATGGCAAAACTCTGTCTCTACAAAAAATATAGATAGATAGATAGATAGATAGATAGATAGATAGATAGATAGATAGATAGAGATATATAGATGTACGAAAATTAGCCAGGCATGGTTGCATGGTGGCATTTGCCTGTATTCCCAGCTATCTGTGGGGCTGAGGCAGGAGGATCACTTGAGCCGGGGAGATCAAGGCTGCGGCGAGCCGTGTTTGTGCAACTGCACCCCAGCCTGGGTGACACAGTGAGACTCTGTCTCAAAACAAGAAAATCAGTTTTTGCTGCAGATTTGACAATGTGTCTTCATTAAGTCAAGCTAAAATTACAAGGCAAAACAGCACTTCTATGCAAATATTACACTGTGGTAAAGTCATTGTAATTGTTAATTTTAGTTGTCAACCTTCTAAGTGGGTTAAGGAATACCCAGACAGCTTATAAAGTATTTTTTCTGGGTATGTCTGTGAAGGTGTTTCCAGAAGAGGTTGGCATTTGAATCAGTGGACTGAATAAGGAAGATCTGCCCTCATCCAGTATGACCAGGCAACATCCAATTGGCTGAGGGCTTAGAGAAAACAAAAAGGCAGAGGAAAAGGAAATTTGTGCGCTCTCTCTCTCTCTCTCTCTCTCTCTCTGTTCTGGAGCTGGGACACACTTCTGCCTTCAGACATCAGAACTCCAGGCTCTCCAGCCTTTGGATTCCAGGACTTGCATCAGCAGCGCCCCTGCTTCTCTTGGAATTTGGACTGAGAATTACACATCAGCTTCCCTAGTCCTGAGGCCTCTGACCTGGACTGGGCCATGCTACCAGCTTCCTTGGTTCTCCACGTTGCATGTGGCCTATCATGAGACTTCTCAGCCTCCATAATCTCATAAGCCAATTCCCCCAATAAATCCCCTTTTATATATTTATATCTACATCTATATCCTATTGGTTCTGGTCTCTGGAGAACCCTAACGAATGCAGATTTTAGTGCTGAAAATGAGATGGTGCTATAACAAATACCTAAAAATGTGGAAGCAGTTTTGGATCTGGGTAATGGGTAGAGGCTGGATCAATTTTGAACTGCATACTAGAAACATCCTAGATGGCCATAAATGGAGTATTAAAGGCAGTTGTGGTGAGGGCTCAGAAGAAGAGGAAAGCTTAGAGAGCCTCGGTCTTCTTAGAGATTATGTAAGTGGTTGCAATCAGAATGCTGGTAGAGATGTGAACAGTAAAGCCCATTCTAATGAGATCTTAGATGAAAATAAGGAATATCTTATTGGAAACTGGAGGAAAGGCCATCTTTGTTACAAACTAGCAAAGGAACTTGGCTGAATTGTGTCCGTGTCAGTACTTTGTGGAAATCAGAATTTAAGCGTGATGAACTAGGATATTCGATAGAAGAAATCTCTAAGCAAAGTGTTTCAGGGTGCTGCATGGCTTCTCCTGACTGTTTATAATGAAATTCAGAAAGAGAAAAATGAATTCAAAATGGAATTTATGTCAAAAGGGGAACAAAGGGCTGGGTGCAGTGGCTCATATCTATACTCCCAGCACTTTGGGAGGCCAAGGCAGAAGGATCACTCAAGCCCAGGAGCTTGAGACCAGCTTAGGCAACATAATGAGACCTCATCTCTACAAAACATAAACAAAATTAGCTGGGCACGGTGTGCATACCTGTAGTGCCAGCTACTTGGGAGACTGAGGTGGGAGGATCACTCAAGACTGGGAGATCAAGGCTGCAGTTGAACCGAGACTGTGCCACTGCGCTCAGCCTGGTTAAAGATAAGGAAAATTATCAGCCTAGCCATGTCGTTAAAAATGAAAAAGTGTGTTTGAGCAAGAACATCAAGGGTGTGACCAAGCAAAATATTGCTAAGGAGATTAGTATGGACAGAAGGAAGCCAGATGCTATTCATCAAGACAATAGGAGAATGATCCCAAAGGCACTTCAGAGATCTTTGAGGTTGCCACTCTCATCACAGGCCCAGAGTGCCAGGGCCTTGAGGGAAGAACGTTTCAAAAGGACGATCCCAGGGCACCCATGGGACCTTGGGGCTCACTGCCCAGGGGCACCCCAAGCTTCTGCTCCCTGAATTCTGGTGCCACTGGAATGCAACAACATAGACTCCTTGACCACTCCAGCTGTGGCTCAGGGGGCCCAGATGCAACTCGGGTCAACAATCCAGAAGGCACAGTATGTAAACCTTCATGGCATCCATGTGATGCTAACTCTCCAGGCATGCAGAACGCGAGAACGGTGGAAGCATGGCTACCTCCACCTAGATTTCAAAGGATACCTCACAACCTCAGTCTCAGAGCTCTGAACTGCCACAAGGCAGGGTGTGGCAGAGAGTCCCCGCTATGGCAATGCCCAGCAGAGCCACAGGGTCAAGACCACTGCAGAGAGCCCCCAGTAGGGCAATGCTTAGTGAGGCCATGCAAGACAGCCACTCCTAAAGGCCGCAAACCTGTAGAGCCACCAGCATGCAATGCCAGCCAGGAAGAGCCATAAGCATCCAACTCCAACTCCTGAGAGCTGCAGCGTGGGCTTCATCCAGCAAAGGCATGGTCGTGGGGTCCCCTGGGGGACTGGGGACCCAATCCCCACTCCAGTGTGTCTGGAAGCTAAGATGTGGAGTCAAAGATTATTCTCAAGCCTCGAGATGTAATGTTGTTTGCCTCACTGGGTTCTGGGCTTACTTGGGATTTATTACCCCTTGTTTCTTGCCTTTTTCTCCCTTTTAAGAATGGGAATGTCTACGCCATGCCTGCCCCATTACTCTATTTTGGAAGTATATAACTTGTTTGATTTCACAAGCTTACAGTTAGAGATAAATTTTTCTCAAAATGAGTCATATTTTGAGTTTCACCCTGAGTCTTATCCATATCTGATTTAGATAATATTTAGATGAGACTTTGAACTTAGATTTTAAAGTAGATTCTAGAATGAGTTAAGACTTTTGGGGGCTGTTGGGATGGAATTACTATATTTTGAATATGAGAAAAACGTGAATTTGAAGGGGCCAGGGTGGACTGCTACTGTTTGAACATTTGTATTCCCTCCCAAATTCATATTGAAATACAATCCCCACTATAATGGTATTAAGAGGTGGGGCCTTTGGGAAAGTGATTAAGTCATGAGGGCTCCACCATCATAAATAGATTATTGCCTTATAAAAGGGCTCAGGGAATTAGCTTAATCCCTTTTCGCCCTTCCACCTTCCAACAGGTGAGAGCACAGCAACAAGGCACCATCTTGGAAGCAGACAGCAACCCTCACCAGACACCAATTGCTGGTTCCTTAATTTTGGACTTCTCAACCTTCAGAAGTGTAAGAAATAAATTTATCTTCTTTTTTTGTTTGTTTGGTTTTCTTTTGAGACAGTTTCGTTCTCATCACCCAGGCTGAAGTGCAATGGTGCAATCTCGGCTCACTGCAACCTCCGCCTCCCAGGTTCAAGCGATTCTCCTGCCTCAGCCTCCTGAGTAGCTGGGATTACAGGCACCCATCATGCCTGGCTAATTTTTGTATTTTTAGCAGAGACGGAGTTTCACCATGTTGGCCAGGCTAGTCTTGAATTCCTGACCTCAGGTGATCCACCTGCCTCAGCCTCCCAAGATGCTGGGATTACAGGCTTGAGCCACTGCACCCTGCCAAATTTCTCTTCTTTATACATTACCCACTCTATGATATTTTGTTACGGCCACACAAATAGACTAAGACAGTCATTTTGACCACGACTAATGTTTGAATCATAAGTAATGTTAATCTGCTTTGTCTACTTCTGGTACTAACAAAAGCTAAAATAAGAAGTGAGATCTTCATCCTGACACAAGTTTGCACTGGATATATTATTCAAGTTCAAACTATAGTCCCAGTAGTATGTTGTAGACCTCAGTGCAAGTACAAAGGAAATTTACATCTTTCAAAAACCATTTAACTGTGTAATCCTGAGCTTCCACATAACCTTTAATTTGAAGAGATTGTCTACAATGTAATGATTTGCTAAAAAGCAAATATCAAGAGGATAATCTAATAGAATTTTGTGATGCCTTCCAAGTGATTAATATGCTCAATTAAAATCACATGCTCATCTAAGACCAAGAATAAGGCAAAGATGCCCACTATCATCACTACTATTCAAGATAGTACTGGAAGTTCTAGCCAGAGCAATTAGACAAGAAAAAGAAATAAAGCAGTGGAGGTTTGAGATGTTGGCCAGTTAGATATGAGGCACAAGTTCAAGAGATCTATTGTACAACATGGTGACGCTAACGAGTAACAGTGTATTTTATTCTTGAAAATTGTTAAAAGAGTAGATTTCAAGTGTTCTCACCACAAAAAGGATACGTAGGTGAGGTAATACATGTTAATTAGCTTGGTTTACGTATTCTGCAATGCATACATAATTCAAAAATCACGTTGCACATGATAAATATGTACAATTTTTATTTATCAATTAAAATAAGTTTAATTTAAAAAATAAAAGGCATAGAAACTGGAAAATGATAAAGTTATCCCTGTCTGCTGATGACATATGTAGAAAACACTAAAATTTCTAAAAAGTCCAGGTGCAGTGGCTCACACCTATAATCTCAGCATTTTAGGAGGCTGAGGTGGGTGGATCACTTGAGCCCAGAAGACTGAGACCAGCCTCGTCAATGTCTCTACAAAAAATATAAAAATTAGCCTGGCATGGCGGCATGCACCTGTAGTTCCACCTACTTGGGAGGCTGAGACAGGAGAATGGCATGAGCCCAGGAAGTCAAGGCTGCAGTAAGCAGTGATTGCACCACTGCACTCCAGCCTGGGCAACAGAGTGAGATTCTGTCTCATCAATAGACAAAAAGACACCAAAACATAGATCATTAAAGAAAAAAAATGACAAATAGACTTCAAAATTAAATTTTTTTTGCTCTTTAAAAAACACAAATAAGAAAATGCAAAAGCCAGCCATAGACTGAGAGGAAATATTTGCAGTATCTGACAGACTAATATTGAAAATATATGAATAATTCTTACAACTTAATAATAATAATAAATAACCGAATTTAAAATGGGTAAAAAAACATTTCAACAAAGAAGCTATACAAATACCAAATAAGCACAGGAAGTGGTGCACAAAGTCATCAGTCCTTAGGGAAAGGAAATTGAAACCATGGGAGATACCTCTATACACCCACTGGAATGTCTAAAATTAGAAGCTTGAGAGCCGGGTGCAGTAGCTCATGCCTGTAATTCCAGTACTTTGGGAGGCTGAGGCAGGCAGATCACTTGAGGTCAGGAGTTTGAGACCAGCCCTGCCAAAATGGTAAAACCCCATCTGTACTAAAAATACAAAAATTAGCCAGGCGTGATGGTGTGCACCTGTAGTCCCAGCTACTTGGGAGGCAGAGGCAGGAGAATCACTTGAACCCAAGAGGCGGAGGTTGCAGTCAGCCAAGATTGCGACACTGCCCTCCAGCCTGGGCAACAGAGCGAGACTCCATCTCACAAAACAACAACAACAAAAAGAAGCTTGAAAATACCAAGTGTTGAAGAGGCTTTAAGGCAATCAAAACTTTTATACATTGCTGAGGAGTATGTAAAGCAGTATAACCCACTCAGGAAAATAGCTTGGCAATTTCTTATAAAGTCAAACATACACTTACCATCTAACCTAGCTATTGCAGTTTTGTTTTGTTTTGTTTTGTTTTTTTGAGACAGCGTTTTACTCTTATTGCCCAGGCTGGAGTACAGTCTCAGCTCACTGCAACCTCCGCCTCCCAGGTTCAAGCAATTCGCCTGCCTCAGCCTCCCAAGCAGCTGGGACTACAGGCACCCACCGCCATGTCCAGGTAATTTTTTGTATTTTTAGTAGAGACGGGGTTTCATCTTGTTGGCCAGGCTGGTCTCGAACTCCCGACCTCAGGTGATCCACCCGCCTCAGCCTCCCAAAGTGCTGGGATTACAGCTGTGAGCCATTGCGCCCGGCCCTATTGCAGTTTTAAGTATTTTCTTTAAGAGAAATAAAAATTGATGTCCAAGAATCTGTATACTAATGATAATAGCATTAGCCATAATAGTCCCAGACAGAAAACAACTCAAATGTTTATCAGTAGTTGAATAAAAAGTTGTATATATCCCTGCAATAAACACATCAGCAATAAAAAGAACCAAATTACTGATACCTAGATGAATCTCAAGAATATTGCAACGAGCAAAAGAAACCACAAAATAGTACATACTGTGTGATTCTATTAATATGAAATGAGAAAAGACAAGTCTAATCTTTAGTAACAGAAGACTGGGCAGAAGGGAACTTCTGTGGAGTGACAGAAATGCTCATGTTAATCACAGTAGTAGTTACATAGCTATATACTGTCAACAGACAAAATTACCACAAATTTGGTTATAGATCTGTTTAGCTTTGCTCAAGACTTGTGAATTGGGACAGCCTCCATTCTACAAAATATGATGAGAACTCCCACCGAGCTAAGGCAGAACACTGGGGTTTGTGAGATGAAAACAAGGAAATAGAACAATAGCACTGATTAATATCAGGTTACTTTTTTTTTCTAAAAGTTAAAGCAGAGGAACTTCCTTATTATGCTGACTCAGGTAGACTGGAATCTCCTGTTCTCAAAAAACTGGTCTGGCTGGGGATCTATCTGCTTGCTTCCTTGAAGTTTCAGTGTGGTTATGTGGCATTTAGCATAAGTGACTCTATTTTGGTTTGGTCTGGTCTGTTGGGGCCTAGCACAGGAGCTCAGCCTAAAACAACAGCCTCCCATAATATTGTTTAAAAGTACGATTGTCAAAACTCATCAGATGGTACATTTATAATGGGCGCATTGCAGTGTATGTAAACTTAAAGAAATTCTCCACCAGGAGCAGTGGCTCACGCCTATAATCCCAGCACTTTCAGAGGCCAAGGTGGGTGTAGGTTTCAGCCCAGGAGTAGGTTTGAGACCAGCCTGGGCAACACGACGAAACCCTGTCTCTATAAAAAGTGCAAAAATTAGCCAGGCCTAGTGGCTTGCGCCTGTAATCCCAGCTACTCAGGAGTCTGAGGTGGAAGGATCACTTGACCCCAGAAGGCGGAGGATACAGTGAGCTGAGATCATGTCACTGCACTCCAGCCTGGGCAACAGAGCAAGCCCCTGTCTCAACAAAAAAAAAAAAAGAAAAGAAAAGAAAAATCCTTTCTTCCCTATACTTTTCCATCTCTCCAAATCAGCTTCATTGGGTTTCTGTTTTCACTCCTCCTTTCATCTGTTCAGAACCATTCCTCTCTGAGGAATATTGTATTTGTTTCTTTCAAATGTAAATTGTTTTGGCCTTTTTCAACTCCATCCAACTCTCTCAACTTCATCCTTTCAGGGGTATGCATAATACAACTCCAGTCTGTATAAAGCACCCTTCCTCCTTGGAAGGTGGAGCCTGAGAACTGCAGATACTTATAAATTGCCCCTCACACACACACACTGAAATACATTGCTATGCCAATGGCAGTGCCAAAGCCAGGACTATAATCCAGATTACCCAATTTTCTGATAGAATGAATGTGTTTCTTATGCCAGCTGCAGCTTAACATGCAAAATCCCTTTCTTGTCTTCTAGTTCAATATACACTATTTGAATAGACGTTAGGTAAATCCCATATTTTCTTCAGAGATAGAGGCTGAGGAGGCTGGGGTGGGAGTGAGGGTTTAATTTGCACCCATGTTAGATGTCATGCCTCCCAGGCTCACTGCTTTGCAGAGGAACTTAGGTAATTATCATAAGGAACAAGCACACACAAATCAAAGGTCAACTGAGCTGAAGTTATTTGATTTAGGATTTTGGTGATGTTCTTTGCCCTTGTTAATGCTGCTGCCGCTTTTTGTTTGTTTTTGTTAAAAAAATAGCCATTTAAGATATTTTCATCACAAGTTTACTGAAGAGCAACTCACATACTGTCTTTCTAAGAATTCAAGCTACATTCATTCTTCTCCTTGCCTGTCCCCATGGCAACAGTACCCAGGTGCCATTTTAGCAGGTTTTACTTAGTAACTTTCAGTATCAACACGATTTTTGCATTGTTCTTCTTGTATATACTAAATTAGAAAAGTTAACAGCAAAGTGATGGACAATAGAAAACACTTCCAAACTCATTTTGTGAAGCCAGCATTATCCTGATGCCAAAATGAGACAGACACCACAGTAAAAGAAAAAACTGGCCGGGCACAGTGGCTCACGCCTGTAATCCCAGCACTTTGGGAGGCCGAGGCGGGCGAATCACTAGGTCAAGAGATCGAGACCATCCTGGCCAACATGGTGAAACCCTGTCTCTAATAAAAATACAAAAATTAGCTGGGCATGGTGGTGCGTGCCTGTAGTACCAGCTACTCGGAGGCTGCGGCAAGAGAATCACTTGAACCCAGGAGGCGGAGCTTGCAGTGAGCCAAGATCGTGCCACTGCACTCCAGCTTGGTGACAGAGTGAGACTCCATCTCAAAAAAAAAAAAAAAACTCTTAAAATGGTAGGTCTCATGTTAGGTATTCTTACCACGGTAAAATAAACATAATTTTTTTTAAATGACACAGACAGAAAACAGGGTAGGATATACTTCAAAGTACTTGGAAACAACATTTATGTACATCCAAATGTTCTAGACTTTTTATTCCAAATTCCATAGGAAAAGTCTCAATACTGAATGTTAAGCAGGGAAACACTCAGAATAAAATACATAATTTATTCTTTGTAGGAGCTAAATCTGATAGGACAGCTATTAATTATATTAATAAAATCGAATAATGCACATTCCTAAATATTTTTTAAACGATTGTTTTTTTCTCTTAATCACTAACTAAGTAGAGTTGTAGACTCCTCAAGTTTGAATATTTAAAAGCTTTTTCACTATCTGGCAGTTTTGTTTTCAGATATTCTGTTTAAGAAATATTCTTCTGGGCACAGAGGCTCACACCTATAATCTCAGCACTTTGAAAGGCCGAGGCAGACAGAACACTTGAGGTCAGGAGTTTGAGACCAGCCTAGCCAACATGGTGAAACTCTGCCTCTAATAAAAATACAAAAATTAGCCGGGCAAGGTGGCAAGTGTCTGTAATCCCAGCTGCTCGGGAGGCTGAGGCAGGAGAATCGCCTAAACCCCGGAGGTGGAGGTTGCAGTGAGCCAAGATCACGCCACTTCACTCCAGCCTGGGCAACAGAGCAAGACTCCGTCTGAAAAAAAACAAAAAAAAATATTATTCTAAATATTGAGGCTAATTAACAGGTACTAACAATCTCCCCCTCAGTGCTTCTCTCGGGTATGACGTGAAGGAAGAAAACAACTCAGGCCTAATTGTCTCTTAAAGTAGGGCTGGAGAACGTTTTTCTAAATCAAGAATTATTAATCCACAGGAAGAGAAAGAGAAAAAGTTACAAGCCACCTGGTTTTGTTTTTCTGCTTCTTTTTAAAAAGAAATTTTATTTTTAAAAGAAAAAGTTTATCATCTTCTACTTGCCTGCCTTTTATATTAATAACAAGAAATATACACAGTAAATGATTACATAAATTAAAATATGTTTTGTTTTTATATTAAAAACAGTTATAGAGGGGCCGGGCACAGTGGCTCACATCTGTAATCCCAGCACTTTGGGAGGCCGAGTTGAGCAGATCACCTAAGGTCAGGTGTTCGAGACCAACCTGGTCAACATGGTGAAACCTCGTCTCTGCTAAAAATACAAAAATCAGCCAGGTGTGGTGGCATACGCCTGTAATCCCAGCTACTTGGGAGGCTGAGGCAGAAAAATCGCTTCAACCCGGGAGGCAGAAGTTGCAGTGAGCCGAGATTGCGCCACTGCACTCCAGCCTGGGCGACAGAGCAAGACTCTGTCTCAAAAAACAAACAAACAAACAACAAAGACCAATTATAGACAAACGCCGCAGGGAAGAAAAGTAAGTCAGAGAAAGGGACAAGGATTCAAATACATCTATCGGGAAAGGGCAGACAACACGCATACAGAAAATCATGCCTGGAAAATAGCACAGCTTAGACTGTCATGGAACAATAGTTGTTTTTACCTCCCTATCTGGATATTTCACCTGAGACATTTTTTTTTTTTTTTTTTTTTTTTTTTGAGACAAGGTCTCACTGTCACCCAGGCTGGAGTGCAGTAGTATGATTATGGCTCACTGCCGCCTCAACCTCCCAGGTTCAAGCAATCCTCCCACCTCAGCGTTCTGAGTAGCTGGGACCACAGGCATTGCACCACCTTGCCCAGCACATTTTTGTATGTTTCGTAGACATGGGGTTTTGTCACATTGCCCAGGCTGGTCTCAAACTCCTGGACGCAAGTGATCCACCTGCCTCGGACTCCCAAAGTGCTTGAATTACGGGTGTGAGCCACTGTGCTCAGCATCACCTGAGACTTTAAAAATCTTTGTTGCATTGGTGCAGATCTCAGCACAAATAGCAGTATCACCAGGACCCAAAGGAACTACAGCATGAAGATGGTTCTACTCTCTAGAGCTCTGAAATTTCAAGTCTATGAAGCTACTGGCTCCACTCATCTGGGGATTTAATTTATCTTTAATCTTCATCTTTTGGCATTTGGTAAATCAGGAAATCCAAAGGCAGCCACAACCTCAGATCAAGTCCCAGGCAAAACTGGGAGAGGAAACAAAAAAGTTGCAGGTCCTTTCCTCCTTTTGGACACCTATCCCAGGAGCAATCTGAGCGTCCCAGTGTCCTAAGAGACCGTATCCCTTGGGGTAAGAGCAGGAACTCTAGCCACCATCACAGAGACTTCATAAAGGTGAAGACAAGTGCCACAACTTATTAGGTGACCTTTGGAAACAGCTTCAGCTGTAAAATCCAGACAAGAATCATAGTACTGGACTTACTGGTAAGATTTTGTTGCATTAGAAGGAAAAACTATTTAAAATGCATAGCATGGTGCTTAGCATTAATAAGCACTCATTAGGTATTAGCTATTATCCTCACTAAGCCTACCTTCTCTTGCCCTGGTCTGTGTTGTCTAGACAATCCAATATGGATTATAGGGAGACACAGTTTCAGCTCCACAAAAAGTTCACAGCCTCTCAAAAGGAAGCACACGTTTGTGAGAAGTGTCACATGGAGCGAATATGGATGAGATGATTCCTAAGGTTGCCTGCCACTAAATGCCCCCAAGATTCTGTGAAATCGGAGATCCTTAGTAAGAGACCTGGAGATGCAGTCATTCTGCCCCCTCATGGAATCACAGCTGCCTCCTACCCTCTCTTCCTCCTTCCACTAGCACAGGGGTCCCTAATCCCCAGGCCATGGACTGGTAGTGGCTGGTGGCCTGTTAGGAACTGGGCTGCACAGCAGGAGATGAGCAGCGGGCAAACGAGTGAGTGAGTCTTCCTCTGTATTTCCAGCCACTCCCCACTGTTTGCATTACCACCTGAGCCCCGCCTCCGGTCATAAGAGCAGTGGCAGCGTTAGATTCTCATAGGAGCACAAACCCTATTGTGAACTGCGCATTCGAGGGATCTAGCTTGCATGCTCCTTATGAGAATCGAATGCTTGATGATCTGTCACTGTCTCCCATCACCCCCAAATGGGACCGCTAATTGCAGGAAAACAAGCTCAGGACTCTCACTGATTCTACATTACAGTGACTTGTATAATTATTTCATTATGTACTACAATGTAATAATAATAGGAATGAAATGCACAATAAATGTAATGCACTTGAACCATGCTGAAACCATCCCCCAACCCCTGTCCATGGAAAAAATTGTCTTCCATAAAACGGGTCCCTGGTGCCAAAAAGGTTGGGGACCACTGCTCTAGCACAAAGCTGGAGGAACCCTATTAAGGTTCCTCTTTAATGAAGGACATAAAACAAAAGTTATGCTTTGCTCTGGAATGGGAGGATTCACTCCTTTGTAGCAAGGTGCTGACACAGCCAATCTTACAAATGATGTTAGTTGTATCTCCCTTTTTTTTTTTGAGATGGAGTCTCACTCTGTTGCCAGGCTGGAGTGCAGTGGTGCGATCTCGGCTCACTGCAACATCTGCCTCCCAGGTTCAAGGGATTCTCCTGCCTCAGCCTCCCAAGTAGCTGGGACTACAGGTGCATGTCCCCATGCCCAGCTAATTTTTGTATTTTTATTAGAGACAGGGTTTCACCATGTTGGCCAGGAAGGTCTCGATCTCGACCTCATGATCCATCCGCCTTCACCTCCTGAAGTGTTGGGATTATAGGTGTGAGCCACCACACCTGGCCTGTATCTCCTTTTAGAGGTGAAGGCAGTAAGTCACTCTAGATAAAATGTTTACTATTATAGACAAAATCACTTTGGTGACTTCTGTGCCTTTGCATTAGACCAACTTATCTAACAAGTTTGACACTGGGGTGGCAGTGGATACATTTGCATACAGACTATGGAGTCTCCTGGGAGGAAAGGTTCTGGGCCTTTCTCTTTTGAGTTCAATGTTAGAACAGCTCTAATAGGTTGAAGGCCTTCCAAATGATAAATGTTAGCAAGAAAGAACACGAAGGACTCTTTCTTGAAGGGCCTAAGGGAGGTGACTCAGGCTTGGGTGCTGTATTTGCAGAATGACTGTAGCACATGAGTGTGAACTAAAAGAACAGTATCCTTGTGGCTCTGGCAAAGAGCTCTCTTGACCAAATTGGACCAGTAGGAATGTCACTGCAGGGAAGAATAAGAATACATCAAACTCATATGATATGCAAGAGACCCCAACTAGCCAAAACAACCTTGAAGAAGAAGAACAAAGTTGGAAGACACACTTCCTGATTTCAAAACTTACTACAAAGCAATAATAACCAAGACGGTGTGGTACTGGCACAAAGATAGACATATAGACTAATGAAATAGAATAGAGTTTAGAAATAAACCCATACATGAATGGTCAATTGAATTTTAACAAAGGTGCCAAGATTATTCAATGGGGGAAAGAATGGTATGTCAACAAATAATCTTGGAAATAACTGGATATCCAAACGCAAAATAATGAAGTTGGACCCTTACCTCATGTCACATAGAAAAATTAATTCAAAATGGACCCAAAACCTAAATTTAAGACCTAAAACTGTAAAATTCTTAGAAGAAAATATAGGTAAAATTTTCATGATATTGGATTTAACAATACTTTCTTGCCAAAAAACATAGACAATAGCAACAACAACAAAATAGATATATTAAACTACATCAAAATTTAAAACTTCTATGCATCCAAAGCACAACAGACTGAAGAGATAACCCATGGAAAGACAGAAAACACTGGCAAATTATCTATCTTATGAGGAGTTAATATCCAGAATATATCAGAACTCCTACAACTCAACTGCAAAACAAAACAAAACAAAACAAAAATCCTGATTTAAAAATGTGCAAAGCCCATGAAAAGATGTGCAACATAATTTGCCATAAGAGAAATGCAAATCAAAACCATGAGATACCACTTCACACCCACTAGGATGGCTAGAATTTAAAAACTGAAAATAACAAATGTTGGCCGGGCATGGTGGCTCGTGCCTGTAATCCCAACACTTCAGGAGGTCGAGGCAGGCAGATCACAAGGTCAGGAGATGGAGACCATCCTGGCTAACATGGTGAAACCCCCATCTCTACTAAAAATACAAAAAATTAGCCGAGCGTGGTGGTGGGTGCCTGTAGTCCCAGCTACTTGGGAGGTTGAGGCTGGAGAACTAGGTGAACCTGGGAGGCAGAGCTTGCAGTGAGCTGAGATGGCACCACTGCACTCCAGCCTGGGCGACAGAGCGAGATTCCGTCTCAAAAAAAAAAGAAAGAAAAAAGAAAAATAACAAATGTTGGCAAGGTTATAGAGAAATTAGAACCCTCATATGCTGCTGGTGAAAATGTAAAATGGTGCAGCTATTGTGGAAGACAGTTTGGCAGTTCCTCAAAAAATTAAAGAGCCGGGCATGGTGCCTCCCACCTGTAATCCTAGAACTTTAGGAGGCTGAGCCCAGCGGATGGCTTGACCCCAGGATTTTGAGACCAGCCTGGGCAACATGGTAAGACCCCGTATCTACAAAAAATATAAAAATTAGCTGTGGTGGCACACACCTTTTGTACCAGCTAGTTGGGAGGTTGAGGTGGGAGGATCACTTGAGCCCAGGACGTGGAGGCTTCAGTGAACTGAGATCATCCCACTGCACTCCAATTTGGGCAACAGAGTAGGGCTCTGTTTCAAAAAAAAAAAAAAAAATTAAAGATAGAGTTAGCATATGACCCAGCAAGCCCACTCCTAGATAGATACCCAAGAGAAATGGAAACATATGTCTATACAAGAACCAGTACATAAATGTTTTTAAATACACTATTCAGCCTAAAGGTTGAAACCCGAATGTCCAACCACAGACAGATGAATAGACAAAATGTAGTATAGTCGTAACTGTCTGCCATAAAAAAGGATGAAATATTGATATGCTCTATGACATGGACCAACCTTGAAAACATTATTCTAAGTGAACAAAGCCAGACACAAAATACCACATATTATACAATTCCATTTATATACATGTCCAGACTTAGCAAGTCTATAGAGACGGAAGGTAGATTCGTGGTTACTTCTGGCTGGGGCTGGATGGGCCATCAGGAAGGTGAGAGCTAAAAGGTATAGGGTAAAGCACCGTCCTGGGATTGGGTGCTCCATGCCTGGAACCCTGGGTGCTAAATAAATGTCTGCTGACTTGTATTCACTTTAAATTCTAGTTCAAAGAAATAAGCATCTGACATACTTACAGTGAGAGAAAAATATCAATCTGAACCCTAAACACATCCACCCTCTTCAAAGATCTGTTGCTTAAAATGCCAAACCGCTGTAGGTCACTTCCTCACCAGAGAAAATGAAAACAAACACAGCTCTGATCATAAACTAGGTAGATGTTGTGTTACATAAACGTTTTCACATCACCCTAGCAAAGATGCTGTACCTGCTAAATTCACATGTGTAAAATGGAAATTTAACACCAGCCTAATAAAGTTAAATTGAGGATTAAACTAAATTTTTATATAAAAGGACTTAACAAAGTACCTGAAACAGAGTAAGTCCTCAATGAATGGTAATTACTGCATTACTATTATTGTCCCCTACTAGAAAAGTTAAATGCACCTTCACTATGGATCTGCCTATCCGAACAAGAACCAGATAGCGAATTGCCTTGATGTAGCATCATTTCAATTTCTTCCACTTTCTGACTTGAGATAATTTATTGAAGCAAAATGGTAAGCAAAAAAAAAAAAAAAAGTATTGAAAAAGTATTAATAATGGGGGAGAAATAAGATATGTAACACTTTAATAAATTTATGTCTTTTCATTGAAGTGTCAATAGAGATCCAATTTTACAATTGTGCCAGCAGTTGAGGAGCTTTTCAATATTTGTGACAAAATAATGTTCACCTAATTGTTTGGCCACAGCTACATAAAGCCCTCTTTTAAAAATTCTATACAATTTGCAAGTATGGAAGTATTGGTTTTACATATGTAGAAAGGATACAAGAAAGGGCTTTAAGGCTACTAGCCCTGAATATTTTACTTCAAAAGCTTATTTCAAAACACTATGCTAAGGCCAGGCACAGTGGCTTATACCTGTAATCCTAGCACTTTGGGAAACTGAGGTGGGTAGATCACTTGAGGTCAGGAGTTTGAGACCAGCCTGGCCAACATGGTGAAACCCCATCTCTACTAAAAATACAAAAAAATTAGCCGGGCGTGGTGGCACGTGCCTGTAGTCCCAGCTACTCAGGAGGCTGAGGCAGGAGAATCGATTGAACCTGGGATGTGGAGGTTTCAGTGAGCCGAGATCGCACCACTACATTCCAGCCTGGGTGACAAAGTGAGATTCTGTCTCAAAAAACGAAACAAAACAAAACACTATGTTAAAAATAAAATGAATGAGATTCAGAGGAGTGTGTTGTTATTTGGAGTCTGCTGTGAAGGGCTATCACTGCTGCAATAGCTACATGATCGCTAGATGACTCTCAAGGGAAGATCAGCCACCTGCTGTGAAGGAAAGCAGCCGCATGGTTATGTTGCCCTCGTTGGCATCTCCCTCATTAAAGTTGCGTCCAAAATGTTTCTAGAACATTGATTTCAATTTCATGAAATTTCAGTTATGACCTCCTCTCTGTTCCTCTCTATCCACAACCAACTCCTTACTCAATAAAATTGAAAATTTAGCTCAGTTCTCTTCCTTCCCATTCTGCCATATGGAAGATGGTGATTTATCAGGCAATGAACCAATGACTGGCCTTTTGTGTCTTAAAATATAATCCTGGGCAGAGATTCCTTCAAGTTTGTACTTTGATGGTATTGTTCCCCAGTTATTGAAACTAAGGCCAGTATTTGCAGAATGGAAGCAGTAAAGAATGGTGGGTAGGCCGGGCGAGGTGGCTCAAGCCTGTAATCCCAGCACTTTGGGAGGCCAAGACGGGCGGATCACGAGGTCAGGAGATCGAGACCATCCTGGCTAACACGGTGAAACCCCATCTCTACTAAAAAATACAAAAATTAGCCGGGTGAGGTGGTGGGTGCCTGTAGTCCCAGCTACTCGGGAGGCTGAGGCAGGAGAATGGCGTGAACCTGGGAGGTGGAGCTTGCAGTGAGCTGAGATCCGGCCACTGCACTCCAGCCTGGGCGACAGAGCGAGACTCCGTCTCAAAAAAAAAAAGAATGGTGGGTAGGAGCTTAGACACTGCCATTATGCACCTGATGCTGAAGGTCCAGTTTCCTCTGATCTGTCACCTCACCACTCCCACAACCTCTCAACCTCTCCCACCCTCCTCTGCTGAAGCCACATCCTGAGGCTGAGATTTTTACATGGGAGGTTGTTGGAGAACACCGTTTGTAAGAAGGAAGAGGAAGAGGATTAGACGGAGAAGTCCAGTTACAATTTATTTGCAGTAGAGGCCTCAGCTGACCTCACAGGAAATTATGGAGCTCTTCTCACTCTTCAGGGTTAGTCTCCCTTTGATTCTTCTTATAAGAAATTTGAATTGGCAAAATCGATCAGTCACAGAGACTTGTAGCTCAAAGAGGTCACTAGGATTGTAGGACCTCAAAAGTCTGCCGGTTTCCTAGCACCTTTGACCTGGTAGATGCACGAACCGTATAGTCTATCTGAGTGCATGGGGACACCAAAAAGAATTCAGCTCAAACCGGGTCCAACAACAGTACACTGACTTGGTACAAAGTGCCCCATCCACAAGTTCCTGTTAGGTTTCTTTTTCCAGTGAGAACCCTGCCCACACCCCATCAGGTGAATCCTTTTGCCCTTCCCCCTACAGAACTGGGTATGATAATCACCTTCGTATCTGTATTCAACAGAGCCATAAAAGTTTGACTAGCCTCCACCCATCACCTAAGTTCCCCAGTGCACTTAGAAAGGTGTGTGTGACCCAGCACTTCCTCCTGCCTGGAGGAGAGTGAGCAACAACTAAAGCACCATTTGGAAGGTACTTGTTTCAATTCTTGCCATATAGCCTCTAAACCATTCATTAAGAGCTAAGAACTGGGAGATCTTACTCCCTACCCACCAACACTTGGGCAAGAGCATTCACAATCAAATCCCAGGAATTATTCTCATGTCACCTATCCTAACCAGGGACCTTTTTCATTCCCCTTCCAGAAAGCCATGACTCTTTCTGAATCACATTTTCATCACCAGAACTGCAAGAAGTGGGAAGAGTCTGAGATTTTGCACTGATTGTACAAGTTAACAAGTTAGCCTGTTACTATTTCATGGATGCTGGCAGAAGACACGAGACTCCTGAGTCAGAGAAAAAGGACTTTATTACTCAAAGCATAACAGGAAGCTAGAGCTTCAGGTTTGTGTCAGTTCCCCTTGCCCACCAAGTCCCACAGGGGCAACTTGCATGGATCCAAACAGATGTTATGCATCTATATGTTATACAGTGGGTTTGCGTCACATCTGAGGAACCCTAAACTGCAAGAAAATCTAACTGACCTTTGTCCCAGGGCGAGGCAATATCTTTATTATACTGGACAGCAAACAACCTTGTCCTCTATGCTATCTTCTAAGATCCTTGAAAAGATAATCCAGAAGAAAAGCCATCAGTACTTATGCTCACAAGACATTCAGAAATGTGAGGGACCCATGGAGAATTGTCTTCCAGTTGTGACACATTCCACCTCTTGATGAGGAAATGGCAAATTTCCAGAAGAGCATGTATGATAGGTGATATAGTTGGGCTGTGTCCCCACCCAAATCTCATCTTGAATTGTAGCTCCCATTATTCCCAAGTGTTGTGGAAGGGACCTGGTGGGAGATCATTGAATCATGGGGGCAGTTTCCTTCATACTGTTCTCATGGTAGTGAATAAGTCCCACGAGATCTGATGTTTATAGAAAGGGTTTCCCCTTTTGCTTGGCTCTCATTTTCTTTCGTCAGCAACCATGTAAGATGTGCCTTTTGCCTTCCACCATGATTGTGAGGCCTCCCAGCCATGTGGAACTCTGAGCCATTAAAATTCTTTTTCTTTATAAATTACCCATCTTGGGTATGTCTTTACCAGCAGTGTGAAAATGGAGTAATACAGTAAATTAGTACTGGTACAGTGGGGCGCTGCTATAAAGATAACCAAAAACGCGGAAGCAATTTTGGAACTGGATAACAGGCAGAAGTTGGAACAGTTTGGAGGGCTCAGAAGAAGACAAAAAAATGTGGGAAAGTTTGGAACTTCCTAGAGACTTGCTGAATGGCTTTGACCAAAATTCCGATAATGATATGGACAATGAAATCCAGGCTGAGGTGGTCTCAGATGGAGATGAGGAACTTGTTGGGAACTGGAGTAAAGGTGACTCTTGCTATGTTTTAGCAAAGAGACCGGCAGCATTTTGCCCCTGCCCTAGAGATTTGTGGACCTTTGAACTTGAGGGAGATGATTTATGGTATCCAGCAGAAGAAATTTCTAAGCAGCAAAGCATTCAAGAGGTGACATGGGTGCTGCTAAAAAGCATTCAGTTTTAAAAGGGAAACGGAGCATAGAAGTTTGAAAACTGCACCCTAATGATGCAACAGAAAAGAAAAACCTATTTTCTGAGGAAACATTTAAGCCAGTCACAGAAATTTGCATAAGTAACAAGAAGCTGAATGTTAATCTCCAGGATAATGGGGAAAATATCTCCAGGGCATGTCAGAGACCTTTGCGGCAGTGCCCCCATCACAGACCCAGAGGCCTAGGAGGAAAAAATGGTTTCTGGGGCCAGGTCAAGAGCTCCCCTGCTGTGTGCAGCCTAGGGACTTGGTGCCCTGCATCCCAGCCACTCTGACCATGGCTAAAAAAGCCCAAGGTACAGCTTGGGCCATGGCTTCAGACGGTGCAATCCCCAAGCATTGGCAGCTTCCATAAGGTTTTGAGCCTGCAGGTGCATAGAAGTCAAGAATGGAGGTTTGGGAACCTCTGCCTACATTTCAGAGGATTTATGGAAATGCCTGGATATACAGGCAGAAGTTTGCTGCAGGAATGGGGCTCTCATGGAGAACCTCTGTTAGGGCAATACAGAAGGGAAATGTGGGGTTGAAGCCCCCATACAGAGTCCCCACTGAAGCACTGCCTAGTGGAGCTGTGAGGAGCAAGCCACCATCCTCCAGACCCCAGAATAGTAGATCCACCAAGAGCTTGCACCATGTGCCTGGAAAAGTCACAGACACTCAACACCAGCCTGTGAAAGCAGCTGGCAGGGAGGCTGTACCCTGCATAACTGCAGGGGTAGAGCTGTCTAAGACTATGGGAACCCACCTCTTACATCAGTGTGACCTGGATGTGAGCCATGAATTCAAAGGAGATCATTTTAGAGCTTTAAGATTTGACTGCCCCACTGAATTTGAGACTTGCATGGGGCCTTTAGCCCCTTCACTTTGGCCAATTTCTCCCATTTGGTATGGGTGTATTTATCAATGCCTTTACCCCCATTGTATCTAGGAAGTAACTAACTTGCTTTTGATTTTACAGATTCATGGGCAGAAGGGACTTGCCTTTTTTCAGATGAGATTTTGGACTGTGGACTTTTGAGTTAATGCTAAAATGAGTTAAGACTTTGGGGGACTGTTGGGAGGGCATGATTGGTTTTGAGATATGAGGACATGAGATTTGGGGGAGGACAGGGGTGGAATGATATGGTTTGGCTGTGTCCCAACCCAAATATCATCTTGAACCGGAGCTCCCATAATTCCCACATGTTGTGGGAGGGACCCAGTGGGAGATAATTGAATCACAGGCAGTTCCCCCCATACTGTTCTTGTTGTGGTAGTGAGTAAGTCTCACGAGATCTGATTTTTTTTTTGAGATGGAATTTTGCTCTCGTTAAATGTGAATATTTAGACCTACTATATAATATGTAAACCCAGCGATACGAATATTTAGACCTACTATATAAACATTAAAAGCTACTTAAGTGCCTAAGTATCAACTTTAAATATGAATTGTGAATTTCACAACTCTTGTCTCTACTGGCTCTTAAAACCACCCAAGCTACCTATTGTGGGGAAACTATTCTATAAGATGGGTGAGGAGATTTTAAAAATGGTTTACTAACTTCTTAAGCATAAAAACAATGGGAGGAAAGACTGAGAAAATAACTCAGTACATTTGACTAAACATTTTTCAATTTTTTTAATGCTAAAAGTCAAATGGCAGGCTAGGATGATTTTACAGTGGAATAGGAAGTCCAGCAAACACTGTGGAAAGTGTAAGACTGGAGGTTGACAACAAGGGGAAGCACAGGAATAGGGGCTGGGAAAAGGAGGCACTGGAAGACCAGGAAAATTGGCATTTTGGATGGCAGCGGCAGAATATGGTGAAATATGGTAGGCTTCATATCCTCAAGTTAGTAATAAAATGGGCAGAGCGATGACCTGTGACTGTGCATACTAGGGCCCCAATGAATGTTTTGGGTCTAAATGACCTTAGAAGTGTACCACCTTCACTAGCTTTAGCTCAGAGTTGGGAATGGAATACGAAACAATGCCATGTTATCTTATACCCGAGAAGCTCGTTCTCTGACAGTAAGGGAAGGAGAATTTATTCACTCTGAAAGCCTTCACCTTTTAATGGAACTAATAACCACCCATGGAGAAATGGAGAGCTGAGGCTTCTGAAGAATACTAAATGTCCTTACAATGTCTTAATGAACAAAGAGAAATATCCATGGTAACTCACAGCTTCAGGATGGAAGATCTCCCAGTACTGGGATTCCCAACAGCTCTGACATAATTTTTGCTACCTTCACCATTTTTAGATATATTCTTGTTTGTCCACTCCCCCTTTTCCTCTGCTGAGTTAATATCTCAACAATAAAGGTCCCTCATATTCTCCAAAAATCAGGAGAAAAAACATCCTTCCAGTGTACTTTTCCTCTTCTTTTTTAGCAGGGAAACTGGAGCTGTAGCTGCCCAACAGGTTCTTCGCACCTGCTGCCCAGATAAAGCCAATTTAGCAAGACAAGGGAATTGCAATAGACAAAGGGTTCAATATACAAAGGGCCAGCTCAACAGGAGACCAGAGCTTTATTATTATTCAAATCAGCCTCTCCAAACATTCAGAGGCTAGGGTTTTTTCAAGGTAGTTTGGCGGGCAGGGGGCTAGGGAATGGGTGCTGCTGATTGGTTGGGGATGTAATCATAGGGATGTGGAAAATGGTCCTCATGCTTTGAGTCTGCATCTGGGTGGGGGCCACAGGACCCATTGAGTCATAAGTCCAAATGGAGTCATCTTGGCCATCAAAAAAGCTAAAGTCTGAAAAGATACCTCCAAAGGCCAATCTTAGATTCTACAATAGTAGATGTTATTTACAGGAGTAATTAGAGAAGTTACAAATCTTGTGACCTCCAGAACGATGGCTGGTTATCCTTTAACTATACCTACATCTTTGAAGAACTCAGATTCTTCTCATAACCCTAACCTTGTGGGCTTTCATTAGTTTTACAAAGGCAGTTTGGTTTGGGGAGGGGCTACTATCATCCTTGCTTTAAGGATAGATTTCTCCCAAAGTTAGCTTGGCCCACCCCCAGGAATGGAGGTTACAGGCAAGATGGAGTTGGTTAAGTCAGATCTCTTTCACTGCCATAGTTTTCTCACTATTAGAACTTTCACAAAGGTGGTTTCAGATGTGCAATGACATAATAGTTATGAACCCAAACTCCAGAGGCAGTCTGCTTGGATTTGAATCCTAGGATTTTCATCTAGCTGTGTGACCTTGGACAAGTGACTTAACACCTCTGTGACTCCAAGTCTCCTGCTGTAAAATAGGGATGATAGCATCTTTTCTTGGTGATGCTGTGAGGAAAAGGAGTTAATCTGTGTAAAGGCATTTAGAAAGGCCCTGGCATAGAGTAAATGTTAGTTACTGCTATATTTGTTCCTAAAGGAACAGAATATTTATAGACATACAGCCTATTTATTTTCTTCGATTGAGCAGCCAACAGTAATAGTGGATGTATATGTTTGTCTTCTTAATAGGAAAGAAGTAGACTTAGGTTAACAGAGTGCCTACTTTTTGCTAAACACAGTATAGATATATTTTCACCTTATTCTCCAAACAAGACTGAGAAGTAGGTATTTTATCCCCATTTTTCTTAGGCAGAAACTTGCCCAAAGTTGCACAACTCACTCCAAATCACAGTGCCTAGCAAGGTCTAGGCAGGAATTCAAGCCCATCTGACTACAATATACAATGTGTCAACACAGATGCCCACAAGTTTGCTTTGTATGTAGCGACCTGAAAGAGAATGAATTAGAATCATTATTTTTGAGGGAGTTCAGCACCATCAGGAGCCAAATTATTTATTGGCTATGCCAAACTGTATGGCTTTCTATTTAAACAGAGATTTGGTCTAGGTGTAATTGTAATGTTCTAGATAGAATATTACTTATCTAGTGGCCTATCTCACAAGAAAAGAAATAAATAAAAGAAAAATATGGCTGGAACTTAAAGGATAAATCAATACAGATGCCTCAGAAAAGATGGAGTAGGGTGAGTGGAGTAATAATTTTGGGAAATGTAATGATCAGAAAACAAACTATCACTATTGCTACATTTTGCTTTTGTCCAATATTCTCTTGGCATGTATGGACATGAACTACCATTCAGTGAAACTTACATGTTCTCTCTCCTTTGGGAAAGATCATGGAGGTTTCTGGTGTCATCGTTTTAAATGTTCTAAATAGAAGCAAACATCTACTGTTAGAAAAGTAAACCAAGTGAATAAAAGAAAAGAAAATGACTTGCATTCTTTTGCGTAGATACGGCTATATCAAGTAATTAGGGTTGTACTAAAGAGGTTGCAAATATATTTTATTTATTTGCTTATGTAATTTTTACTCACTATTTTCATTTTGTGGTGAGTAAAGGGAAAAATGTAATAAGAACAAAATGACCTTTCCATTTTGTCCTAAAACCAAACAGGAAGAGAGAGTACTGCCATCTTTTGGTTACACAATATAATAATTTTACATCGTTACACTTAACAGCCGGATGAATGCCAGTATTAGTCATCACCAGATAAACAGAAACAGACTTACCTGGCATGAAGTAGTGCATTAGACTATTTCTTTACAATAGCTTTCCTCTGCAAAGCAAAATCACAGAGACTCCAAAGAGAAAGTACTGGTGGGCTAAGCAGATTATCTTAAAGACCACTGACAGGTCTAATATTTGCATTTAATGAATCTAAAGCATTCAGAGTAGACAAAGATGAAAGAGAACTTTTGTGTTTACTTACTAAAGTCAATTTCACAATTGCCTCGGGGTGAAGAACTTGAGTGCAAGGCTGAACTCCCTTAGACCAAGGAAACACTATGGCAAAGGCTGCCAGGTATTCACTACAGGGCTTCATCTACACCAAGCAAGACAAAAAGTACAGCAAACACACAACTGGAGCACTCCTAGAATGTTCTTTCTTTTTCTTTTTCTTCTTTTTTTTTTTCTTTTGTGAGAATGGAGTCTCGCTGTGTTGCCCAGGCTGGAGTATAGTGGTGCAATCTCAGCTCACTGCAACCTCCGTCTCCCGGGATCAAGCAATTCTCCTGCCTCAGCCTCCCAAGTAGCTGGGACTACAGGTGCCCACCACCACGCCTGGCTAATTTTTGTATTTTTAGTAGAGATAGGGTTTTGCCATGTTGGCCAGGCTGGTCTCGAACTCCTGACCTCAGGTGATCTGCCTGCCTCGACCTCCCAAACTGCTGGGATTACAGGCGTGAGCCTCCACGCCTGGCTGATTTTTTTTTTTTAAAGGAAATATGGTACTACAATAGAAGGAAACTAAAGAAGTTTATCAGAGTGTACTATAGGGGGCCGCCTCTCAGTGAGCTGAATTGGCTGCCGGGAGGCCATAGACACTGTTGTTACAAGACATGTTTTATTAACAGGCATCCTGAAGAAAAGACTTTGAATAGCTTGAGGGTATATATTTTAAAGAGTAAACATTAATTTGAAAAGGAGAGGAATCTGGAAAGGAAATATCCCCTCAAATCATGTCTGGATCCAGAGAGGCAGTTATCCAAATGAGGTTTTTTTAAGACTCATCAAGGTGGCAGAAAATAGAATATAAAGCCTCAAAGGGGAGTCTTAAGAATATTTGGAATAAAAGGGAAATATGGAAGTGTCATGGCAGTTGAGTGAAAGGAAGTGAACTGAACTTGACATTTATTTGGATAATATCACTTTTCTATATGTGCAGTACTGATATGTTTTTAAAAATAAAAGCATGAAATTCTTATATGATATTCTTATTAAGAAGAGAAATAAGCAAACATTTTCACAGGGTACCAGAGAGGAGAGCAGGCTAAGGGAGGACCTGGTTTCTAGTCGTAGGTCTCCACTGACTAGCAGGGTGCCCTTATGCCTCTTAGACTCCCTCAGTCTTTGTTCCCTCATCTGCAAAGTAAGTTCGCTGGATGCCACCATAGCTTCTCAAGCTGAGTTCTGAGGACTCCTCTACATCTCTATGAATTATTTTCAGAAGCTGATAGGTTCTCTGCTTTGAGACATATCAGACTCAATCATTTCTAATGGCTTTGCTAGCTCTAAAATTCTAAGATATAAGATATATTTTTCTTCTCTAATTCCCTCAGGACCCAGAAGAGGAAGAAAAGTCAGCATACTTATTTTTTTCCTGTTTTCCTTCTCCCTGACATGCAATTATTCTATTTTTCTGAATTTCTAGAGCAGTGCTTTCCCATAGAAATACATCTAGCTTTAAATTTTCCAGGCCAGACACAGTGGCTCATGCCTGTAACCCCAGCACTTTGGGAGGCCAGGGCAGGGGGATCACTTGAGGTCAGGAGTTCAAGACCAGCCTGGCCAACATGGTAAAACCCAGTCTATACTAAATATAGAAAAATTAGTCAGGCGTGATGGTGGGCACCCGTAGTCGCAGCTACTTGGAAGGCTGAGGCAGGAAAATCGCTAGAATCTAGGAGGTGGAGGTTGCAATGAACCGAGATTGTGCCACTGCACTCCAGCCTGGGCAACAGAGTGAGACTTTGTTTAAAAAAAAAAAAAAAAAAAAAAAAAATTATAGTAGCCACAGTTTTAAAAGCAAAAAGACATGGGTGAAGTTCATGTTAATTATATATTTTATTTAGCCAAATATATCCAAAATATTCTCATTTCAACATGTAATCAATGTAAAAATTAATGAGATGGTTTACATACATATTTTTTGTATTAAGTCTTAGAAATCCAAAATGTATTTTACATTTACAACACATTCCAATTCAAAGTAGCTACATTTCAGGTTCCATAGTCACATTATAGCACCAGACCCATCTGATTCATCTTTTATATAACAAAGTTGCGGATTGTTTTTCAGCTGCCCTGGACCCTTGGGTCACATGACCTGGGCATGCCCAGATGAACCAAGAATCACAGGGAGAACCTAAGTGCTCAGGCTGAGGATGAGGGACTGGATTAAGAAATGGACACAACATGGCAGGATCCAGGATCCAATCAGACTGAGCTGTGGCGTCACCCCATGGCAGGATCCAGTGAGATCATGCCTCATTACCCTTTGCTTATAAAAACCAGATCCAGCTCCCAGTCCAGGGAGGTACTGCTTTGGGAGCTGTCCCAGGTGTTCTTCTGCTCTGTTGCAAGTAAGAAAATCCCTTTGTTAACAATCCTCTTTGGTTCTGGTCATTGGGCTGTCACCCACCAAGCAACCAAACCCACCCACTGTATGGGAAACAACACATGACTGATGTGGGAAGGTCCTATGTCCTGGAGTGGACAGCACAGTGACAACCCTATAGTTAGAGGGCTGATATGTGGCTGTTCGGGTACCCTGAAAAATAGGCCTGTTTGGTTACCCAGTACCACAACCTAGGGATGGTCTGGAATGCATAGGAAAAGCTGCGGACCGAGAGGAAACATTTCTCTACTCAAAAACCTGCAGTGTACATGCTTCCTTCTCAGACCATCAGTCCTTCCCTTCCAGAACACATGATAATCGATATTTCTTTTTTTTTCCAGCCCTAATACTGCTTCTCAGCAACAAAGCTGAAAGTGTTTTTCTCAACAGACCACTCCCCAGAGAAGAATGTAATTATATCTCTGTCTTTGGACTCAGGCGGATAATGATTACCCACAAAAATCCCTGCTGTAGAAACAATGAGCATTTGTACTAGTGCTCTTCGTTTTTTAAATGATGCAGAAACATCCATTAATTCACCAACCCTATTGCAGGAGCCTGACTTGGAGACTGTCTGCAATTAATGTATTTTTTTGTTGTAAGACATGAGAGCAAAAGAGGATAGAAATAATTAGAATCTAATTTGGAAGTCGGTGATGTAGACTTCAGTTTGAGATATCATGTTTGTCCTTTTATAGAAACACTTGGAACAGTGAGTAAGAGGAGTAATAAGAAATTTTGCACATTAAAATAAGACAGACTATTCTGTATGGGGGAAGATAAAGTTTTTTTAAAATTCAGCCAACACACTCTGTGAAATAAGAGTATTATCTATGTATAGAAGTACAGAGCTTCTACTTCTTATCAAAGTGGCTTCTGGCATCTTTTAATTTCATCATCTTTCCATTTTCTTATCTTTTTCTCTTGGGGATGGCAGTGTAGTTCAAAGGAATAAAAGGAAATATAGGAATTAAGTATTTCCTGCTTTCTTTTTGAGACAGGGTCTTGCTCTGTCGCCCAGGCTGGAGTGCAGTGGCATGATCAGGGCTTACGGCAGCCTCAACCTCCTGGGCTCAAGCGATCCTCCCACTTCAGCCTCTCAAGTAGCTGGGACCACAGGCATGTGCCACCACGCCAGGCCAGGCTGATTTTTTTTTTTTTTTTTTTTTCCCGCAGATGGGATCTTACTTTGTTGCCCAGGTCTCAAACTCCCAGGAGTAAGTGATCCTCTCACCTCAGCCTCCCAAAGTGCTGGGATTACAGGCATAGCCACAGGGACAGCCTTCTACTTTCTTAAGGGGGCAAGGGAAAGACAGAGTATGTCTGTCAACATCAGGCACTTATGTAACATTTGTCACAGTGTGTCAAACTAACCCTCTCCTCATCCCTCTAGGAACAGACTTGGCAAGCCAGAGGGCTGAAGAAGCTAGAGGGGCCACGGGATAAACCACTGATGAAATCACTGGTGGGAACATGAGATTTCCCTGTGTCTCACTCAAGCCCGTTGCTGCAATACTGATTCATCTGTGTGCTTTTTGTGTCAATGGTTCCAGACAAACGCCGTCATGCACTCTCTCCCTTTTTCATCATTGGTATCAACTCAAAAAAGATGGGCTCCAACAGAAGGAAGAAGGATTATACCACATATAGTATAAACAATAAATTTGGGGCCAGGTGTGGTGGCTCACACCTGTAATCCCAGCACTTTGGGAGGCCAAGGCGACCAGATTGCTTGAACTGAGGAGTTCAAGACCAGCCTGACCAAGACAGTGAAACCCCATCTCTGCTAAAAATACAAAAATTAGCCAGGTGTGATTGTGCGTGCCTATGATCTCAGCTACTCGGGAGGCTGAGGCAGGAGAATCCCTTGAACCCGGGAGGCAGAGGTTGCATGAGCCGAGATTGCGCCACTGCACTCCAGCCTGGGCCACAGAGTGAGACTCTGTCTCAAAATAATAATAATGATGATAATAATAATAATAAATTTGCAGATCTTCAGGTATTTGGCACATTTCTACATTATTACTGTCCATTTTTAAAAGGTTGATGCTTACTGAAATGGTGTCTCCTTCTGGTGTTCTCATAGACAATAAATAAACTCTTCTAGGCCTTTGTACTTCCCCGAGCACTTCCACAGGCATCTGCTGGCTGGTCTCTCACTGGGCATCAGTGCCACAGAGAAGGGAGGTGGACTCGACAGTAATTAATGTGAATGAGGAGGGTCAGCACACCAGTGGGCTAGCCAGGCTAAAATTTCTTAAAAGGAAATGGCGAATTGGTTTTCTTTGTAAAAGTTCAGGTCCTGCTGTTTTTCTTTTTCTTTTCTTTTTTTTTTTCCTTTTTTTGTAGCCTGGCCAACTGTCTCTTCCTAGGTGAAAGTGGACTTGGATTTCTTTTGTTTCAGCAGCCACTATCTGCTATCTTTACCCTGAAAATGCACTTTCCACCTGTCCCCATCTTCCACTCAAGCCTCAGGGATTATAAAAAGGACTCATGTTTACCACTGTATGTTGGGTCAAAGAGTATCAACACATTGGAAATTAGCCTAATCCTTTAAACTCCATATAATCTGTGTCCTTCATTTTGCTCCCATCCCCAAATATTTCATTCAGTACCAAAGTCCCCAAGAGAAAATGGATTTCTTCCTAGCTGGACCTGGGGCATCTGGCCAGATCCCCATCATGTTTCACCCCAAGCTACCCCTTAATCCCAGATGGGGCTTTAGACTCCTTTGAGAGAGATGAGGCCTGTCAAGAACTGTAAAAGCTCTGGAACTTTCTCCAACTTACACTGTTAACTGTTTCATTGATGCTGGCAGAAGCCTCTTGGGTCAGAGACAAAGCACTTTATTACTAACAGCACAGCAAACAACATGAGCATATTTGCCCTAGTTCTCTTCCCCATACACAACATAGGGATGACATCATAGTCCGAGATGATACCTGCGCATGCAGTGGGTTGCGTTACAGGAGAGGAACCCAGGGCTAAGGGCCCGACCCTTGAGCAAGCAACAAATGAGCCAGTCTTTCTCCACTTTGACCTGTTTAATTGCCTGTGTGACTAATCAGAGAAACCATTCGGTATCAGGAGACAGATCAGTCTTAACATTCAGTACACTCGGCTGGGCACAGTGGCTCACGCCTGTAATGCCAGCACTTTGGGAGGCCAAGGCGGGCGGATCACCTGAGGTCAGGGTTTCAAAACTAGCCTGGCCAACATGTCTCCACTAAAAATACAAAAATTAGTCGGGCATGGTGGTGGATGCCTGTAATCCCAGCTACTCGGGAGGCTGAGGTGGGAGAATAGCTTGAACCCAGGAAACAGAGCTTGCAGTGAGTTGAGATCATGCCACTGCACTCCAGCCTGAGTGACAGAGTGAGTAAGACTCCGTCTAAAAAAAAAAAAAAAATCCAGCACACTCAGCAAGAACAGGCAGGGACCTTCAGGGTCCATGGTGGGCTGCCTTTCCCAATAGGACCCACATACTTCTCATTATTCCAATCTTTCCTTCAGAATTACCTAATCCAAGGTGGTACAACACTGAGAGCTAGTGGCCCTGGGCTAACTGTTAAAGACTGCATGAAAAGTACTACTAGTTGCTGAAGGAAAATGGATTGTGGGATGTAAATTTGTCTCCTTATATTTAAACAAAAACCCTCAAAACCCTCTTCCCCATCCCTTCTACGGTTTCAGTTCCTACTGGTCTGTTATGTAAGTTCTCAGTTCCTGTTAGATTGTAACACTGAAAAAGAAACCCTGTCTACCCTCTAAGTTGGATGGAGAATTCAACATAAATAGGAAAGATATGTCTACTAAGCAACTGAAACGTAATATGTCCAAAACCAAACTTCTGGACTTCTTCACACACCACGCTGTCTTCTCCCATAGCTTCCCCTCCATAGAGAAGGTAACCGCTACCCTTCCAGGGCCTCCCGCCAGCAGCCTTGGAATCAGGCTTGATTCCTCTTTTTCTCTCCCATTTCATAGCTTGCTCAACCCCCCAGGCCATCCAGAACCTGAGTGGCTCCCTTCCTCCATGCTGAAGCCACCATCATTTCTTGCCTGGATTGTTGCAGTAGCCTCCAAACTGTTTTGCTGCTTCAGTCTTTACTTTCTCACGCCGTTCTCAATTCAGCAGCCACAGGGTCCTTTCAAAATGGAAAACCACATCATATCACTTCCTACTCAAAACCTCCCATTGACTCCTAACTCATTCAGATTAGAAGACCAGCCAGGTGTGGTGGTGAACACTTGTAGTCCCAGCTACTCAAGAGGCTGAGGGGATGATGGCTTTGGCCAAAGAAAGAAGAACAAGGAGGAGGAAGAGGAGAAGAAGGCGGCTAACTTCTTGTAGTGACGTGCCAGGTTCTATATCTCTTTGATCTGATATCTGACTACTGTCCTCTCATGGCCTCCCCATCCCCCTACCCCCAATACCTGGAACACAAATGCCTGTGCCTGGCCCTTGGCATGTACACAGCCCCTCCCTCTGCCCAGGTGCCCCCTCCACCAGCTGTCCATGGGGCTTGCTCCTGCTGCTCCTTCAGGGCTCCCTACCCCAGCATTCCCCATTCCTTTGTTTGTTTGTTTTGAGACAGAGTCTCACTCTGTCGCCCAAGCTGGAGTACAATGATGCAATCTTGGCTCACGGCAACCTCCACCTCCCGGGTTCAAGTGATTCTCCTATCTCAGCCTCCTTACTAGCTGGGATTACAGGCGCCCGCCACCACACCAGGCTAAATTTTTGTGTTTTTAGTAGAGACAGGGTTTCGCCATGTTGCCCAGGCTGGTCTTGAACTCCTGAGCTCAAGTAATCTTCCCACCTAGGCCTCCCAAAGTGCTGGGATTACAGGCATGAGCCACCGCGGCTGGCCCCCGTGTTATTTTTATCCACAGCACTTATCACTGTCTGAGGTAGTACAGATGTTTATTTCCTTGTTATGATCTGTTTCCTCTGACTACAATAAAAACTCCATGAAGTCAGGGATTCTATTTGCCATTGTGCACCAAACCCCAATGCCTAAAAGGTGTCTGTCATACACTAGGCATCTAATAAATTGTCGAATTCATTAATTCAACTCATATTTATCATCACTTTTTTCATTTGCAGTTCAAGGCGGAGAGAGAGACAAATCAACAGGTACTTATAATACGGTGGGTAAGTGCTATATTTGGAGAAAATATAGGGCATTACAGAGTCACAAAGGAGAACCAGATGCGAATAAAGAAATAAGGAAATATGGCCAGGCACGGTGGCTTAAGCCTGTAATCCCAGCACTTTGGGAGGCCGAGACGGGCGGATCACGAGGTCGAGATCAAGACCATCCTGGCTAACACGGTGAAACCCCGTCTCTACTAAAAAAATACAAAAAAAAAAAAAAAAAATAGCCAGGCGAGGTGGCGGCGCCTGTAGTCCCAGCTACTCAGGAGGCTGAGGCAGGAGAATGGTGTAAACCCGGGAGGCGGAGCTTGCAGTGAGCTGAGATCCGGCCACTCACTCCAGCCTGGGCGACAGAGCGAGACTCGTCTCAAAAAAAAAAAAAAAAAGAAAGAAATAAGGAAACATAAGCGCGCTCAGAGAAGTCCTCTGATACCCTGCATGCTCCGATTCGGCATAAACAGCCTCCTATCTGACCTGGGGAGTTCTGGTGCTTTTGTTTGAATTTGTGATTATAAATGTGTCAGATATGTCAGTCATTGCCTTCCTAGGCAAATGCAAAATGCCAAAACATTCTCTTATCAAAAATAATAGCCTGGGGCCAGGCGCCACGGCTCACACCTGTAATCCCAGCACTTTGGAAGGCGAGATGGGCAGATAACTTGAGGTCAGCAGCTCAAGACTAGCCTGGCAAACATGGTGAAACTAAAAACACAAAAATTAGCCAGGTGTAGTGGCGGGTGCCTGTAATTCCAGCTATTCAGGAGGCTGAGACAGGAGAATTGCTTGAACCCGGGAGGCAGAGGTTGCTGTGAGCTGAGACAGCACCCCTGCACTCCAGCCTCTGACAATAAGACTCTGTCTCCTAAATAAATAAATAAATAAAATAAAATTGTAAAAAAAAGTAATAGCCTGGGAGTCAACAAAAACAATGTTCCTATGGGAACATAGTGTTTTGTTTTGTTTTGTTGTTTTTTTTTTTGAGACAGGGTCTTTCTCTGTCACCCAGGCTGGAGTGCAGTGGCACGATCACGGCTCACTGCAGCCTCCACCTCCTGGGCTCAAGCAATCCTCCCACCTCAGTTTCCCGAGTAGCTGGGATCACAGGCACGCACCACCACACCTGGCTAATTTTTTGTATTTTTTTCTTCTAGAGATGAGGTTTTGCCATGTTGCCCAGGCAGGTATCAAACTCCTGAGCTCAAGCGATCCACCTGCTTCGGCCTCCCAAAGTGCTGGGATTACAGGCTGTTTTATATTTTTTATGAATTAAGTATCTTTAAATATTTACTGAAGAATTTATTTTAATTATTCTAAATTTTCTTCTAATTATTATGAATGTAGATACATGTTTCACAAAATTACAATTATATGCACATAAAATCTATAGTACATAAAATCTATACGGGGGTGGCTCACACCTGTAATCGCAGCACTTTGGGAGGCCAAAGTGGGCGGATCACCTGAGGTCAGGAGTTCGAGACCAGCCTGACCAACATGATGAAACCCTGTCTCTACTAAAAAGACAAAATTAGCCAGGTGTGGTGGTGCACGCCTATAATACCAGCACTTTTGGGAGGCTGAGGTGGGTAGATCTCCTGAGGTCAGGAGTTTGGGACCAGCCTGGCTAACATGGTGAAACCCTGCCTCTACTAAAAATACAAAAATTAGCCAGGCATGGTGGTGGGTGCCCATAATCCAAGCTACTCAGGAGGCTGAGACAGGAGAATCGCTTGAACCTGGGAGGCAGAGGTTGCAATGAGCCGAGATTGGGCCATGGTACTCCAGCCTGGGCAACAAGAGTGAAACTCCCTCTCAAAAAAAAAAAGCTATAGCTTTTCATGGAATATCTGCATTTGCACATACCTCTCCTCTGCAGGACATTCTTTCATTCACCCAATTGTTTTCTGCTCTTTCTGGTGCCTTTCTTTTCTTCAGGCAACAGTTATTCGAAGAAGTCATCAGTGTGGGGGCTTTTCCTATATGCTCAGGGTTACAAAATCAGCTTTTCCCATCATTTTCCCCTTGGTATCTTCCTCCTCCCCCTCCTTCCTCCTTTTGTCTTCTATTCCTAGAAGTCTGTGTCTTTTCATAGTTTGGGGATTTTGTTGTTGTTGTTTTGACAGAGGAATTAAGGTCACACATGTACTTAATCACCTGAGCCAAGTAGCCTCTTTTCCCAAAGGCCACGGAGCTTTGCCCAGGTGCCTCTGCACTGTCATCGCTCACTCATTGGCCTTCCTTTCTCTTCCTCCAGGTCCAGGGGAAGCAAAAATTCCCTTAATGCTTCATAAAAATTAGAGCTAGAAAGAAAAAAAAATTTTTTAATTAATTAATTAAGAGCTAACAGCTAATATTTATGAAGTGCTCGCCATGTGCTCAGCATTCTGCATAAATTCTGTCACTCCCACTTCACAGTACCTCCACAAAGTAGGTAGCAAGGCAAAAATCTCAGCCTCAGAGAGGGCAAGTGACTGGTGTGAGGTGCTCTGAGTTCTGAATCATGGAACATTCATTTCACGTGTACCTAAACAGTCTGACCATGGAGCCACTTCCAGCCGCAATGCAACGCGCAACGCTGGTCGGGGAAGCTACCAAGGAGTTAACAAGGCAGTGAGTAACACTGCAGCTGTTACAAGAATCACTAGAAATCGTGGATTTGTAGAATATCAACCATATTTTGTCCTTGTCTTGAAGGAAAGGGACTAGGGCTAGGATTACCTTTTCTTTTTGAGACAAGGTATCACTCTATCACCCAAGCTCACTGGCTCACTGCAGCCTTGAATTCCTGGGCTCCAGCAACCCTCCCGCCTCGGCCTCCGTAAGTGTTGGGATTATAAGCATAAGCCATGGCGCCTGGCCTAGGGTTACTTTTCGAATGTCTTCTTTCTGGATTCTCTAGGTTTTACTCTAGGATGGATCCCACCCGGTTTGGCTTGAGTAGAATGCTGGTAAAGCTATCTAAGGTTTAGGTCCCCGGGTGATTCCCAGTAGCGAGATTCTCAGCAACTTTCAGAACTCACGTCTGTGCTTGCTTCCTTTTTGCTACATCAGCCCCTGACCCAGGACCAAGCTTTATTTGGTCTCAGCAGCCACCTGAGAACAGCAGACGCTCAGGATTCTGCCCTGATTGCTGGTGTTTCTACCAAAGAAGGGCCGTTCCCTGTCTGGTCGCAAAGGTTCCTCCTCTTGGATTCAAGCTAACCTTGGCCTGCATTGATTTGAATGTTACCTTTTCCCTATACTGGCTCCACCCTAGAAGTTTCTTTGGCTCAGACTCCTAGAAAACCAGAAGCTGCCCTTGCCTTTGCCTTCTGTCCTTCTCAGTTTGTCCAAAATATTCCTCGCCAAGCCATATAGGCTGACTTGACCTTAAATGAATCTCAGCCCCTCTTCACTGTGCTGTTCAGTTGGCACCTGGCCTGTTCTCAGTGGGGCCTGGTGACCGCGATGGCAGGTGCCTTTCTTGGGGAACCCAACTGCCTTGCATGGGATCTTCCAACCCAGCTGTTACTTCCTATTTGAAAGCTTTAGACCCAAGTAGGTCCACTACAAACTCTGTTTCCAGCCCGGAAACAAACTTTTCTAATTCTCAGTTCATTTGCATAACAGAAACGACACCAAACCCAGTGGGTGTTCATGTCCCTCCCAGATCAGGTGACCCACTCTGCAACCCCACTCTCTTCCCCTGGTTCCTTCTGATGATTCACCTGTGAGTTACATGCTTTCCCCTGTGCTAGGGCTGTCCTCTAGCCTAGACCCGACCGGGATATTTTGACAGTGTTGAGCAGTGCTTTTCACATTTCAGTCTTTCATTTACAGTGGTCACGATTGTTGTCATAGATAAATAGATTTTGTCATAGATAAATAAGTATCATCCATACTATTAATTATTTAATGTATTTTTCTTTAAATCAACTTAGTTTTTAACTTTAAACCCAATATTCTTCAGTGTTGTCCTAAATAATATTACCTTCAAGATCAGTGGTTGGATGTGCTAGTTATATATTTACTTTTTTTCTTATTTTTTGTTTTGTTTTTTATTTTATTTTAATCATCCACCTCAAAATGTCACTAGTTATATATTTTCTTTTCTTTTCTTTTTTTTTTTTTTTTTTTTTGAGACAGAGTCTCACTCTGTCGCCCAGGCTGGAGTGCAGTGGCACAATCTCAGCTCACTGCAACCTCCGCCTCCTGGGTTCAAGTAATTCTTGTGCCTCAGCCTCCCGTGTGGCTTGGATTATAGGCAGGCACCAGTACACATGGCTAATTTTTGTATTTTTGGTAGAGACAGGGTTTCACCATGTTGGCCAGGCTGGTCTTGGAACTCCAGACCTCAGGTGATCTGCCCACCTTAGCCTCCCAAAGTGCTAGGATTACAGGTGTGAGCCACCTCACCTGGCCTAGTTATATATTTTCAAACACACATTAACTAAACAAATAATTATGAGAACTGAGTCCATCTATATCAATATGATATAACTTTTTGTTCCAGGAAACACTCACCCAGGAAAATAAGAGTGTAAGCCAATATGTAACTTGGCAATTTGCTTCAGAAAATTCCTGCAAATCAATGTATTTGGGCAGGCGGTTTGCTTACCTGGGCAAAGAGCTCGTTTAGTAGACAAGATTACTCCTAAGGACCCTCGCCTCACATGCCTTCAAATCCTCAACGATTGTCAGAAACCGGGCCCAACCCCAATCTGTTCTTACAGTTTTGCCGCGTTGCCCAGACTGGTCTCAAACTCCTGAACTCAAGCGATCTACCTGCCGCAGCCTCTCAAAGTGCTGGGATTACAGGTGTGAGCCACCATGCATGACCTGACATTTTATTTCTTTTTTAAACTTACTTTATTGTATTTTTATCTTTTTTCATTTTTTGGCCTGAAATTTCATATGTTCAACTGTTTACCACCTAAAATCATCTCCTGCATTAGGAGTGGTAGGCACAGCAGCCTTTGATGAAACATTCCTCTAAAAACACAATCAGAAAGTTCCTCTTCCAGCACTCCACCGTCTCCCCCATGCCTCCTTTCTCCTTCAGTCTCTGATGTTCCTCCTCCTCCCACACCTTCACCATCAGTGCCTTTTGCACCTGAGGTCTGCCTGCCTTCTGTGACTCCGAAGGACATAAACTAAGGGAGACAGCAATTTCCAGCAGATGAGCAGACAGTATTACAGCGAGACTTGCAAAGTGATAAGCAACCTCTGTGGTTTGAAAACACTGTTAACTGAAAATGGAATACTAGACCATCACGGAGCTCATCGTGACACTGGCCACTCTGAAGCCAAATTTCAAGTTTGGAAATTCACCCGATACGGTGCAGTGTCACTGCAGTTGACGCGATGTGATATGAGGGTCTGCACCAAGAAGGCTCCTCTGCCCCAAATTTCTTGCCTTTCCTCCGTTTTCCCCACAACTCACGAGTCTTAAAGGGCATAACATTTTAACTATAACTTAAGGGAAACTTTAACTTTTTTTGTTTTGTTTCGTTTCTTTTTGAGATGGAGTTCTGTTCTTGTTGCCCAGGTTGGAGTACGGTGGCACTATCTCAGCTCACTGCAACCTCTGCCTCCCAGGTTCAAGCTATTATCCTGATTCAGCCTCCCATATAGCTGAGATTACAGGTGTGCGCCACCACACCTGGCTAATTTTTGTATTTTTAGTAGAGACAGGGTTTCACCACGTTAACCAGGCTGGTCCCAAACTCCTGACCTCGGGAAATCTACCCACCTCAGCCTCCCAAAGTGCCGGGATTACAGGCGTGAGCCACCACACCCGGCCAACTTCAACTTTTTAACTTGAACTTGAGCAACACTTTTCTGGTCCTTCAAAGGCAGCAAATCTGAGGAGATATGATTATAACCACCATTGGGACCAGCATGGTGACTTGTGCCTGTAATCCTAGTGCTTTGTGAGGCTGAGGTAGGAGGATGGCTTGAGGCAGGAGTTCGAGGCTGTAGTGAACTATGATCACACCACAGCACTCTAGCCTGAGGACAGAGCCAGACCTTCTCTAAAAAAAGTAAATAAAACAATTAAAAAAATTTTTTTTAACTCAACCATTGGTATTTATGGATCACTTATAATGGCTAGGATGTTTTTAAGGTCTCCACTACCTTGCCTGTGTGCTTTGATTCTTAAAGAACCCTGAGAATGGTAGGTATTATTTTCCAGTTTACAAAGGAATTAACCCAGGCTTCAAAAGGTTTGATGATTTGCCTGAGGTCACACAGCTAGTAAGGGGCAGGCCACGGCTGCCTCACCAAGTCCCTGCCCCTAACATTACTGGGAGTGGATCCATAACATAAAAGCAGCCTCTGGTGTTTGTGTAGCCCTTGTTGGTCTTATAGACTGCTCGTTCATTTTCTCGTTTCCTCACGGGACACCCCCTTAAGGAGGCAAGCTGGGGGTATTTTTAGCAATGGTTTGTCAGTTCCACTTCCTCTGGGATAAGCTGCAGCAGGTTAGCAGAGGAAGGAGGAAGCAGAGTGGGACGACGGAGGAGGAGAGAGACCACGCGGAAGGGAAGGCCCTCACTCCTCTCCAGGCCCGTCCCACTCCCGCAGAACACTGTCCTGACATTTGGGCGACAGAAGGGTGCCCTGCTTCGAGAAGGAAAACTACCGGGGACCCATGTGCTCTGTAAAACATATAAGGCGCTACACAGGGAAGGAAAGCAGTTCCACTGAGATTGGTAATAAATAACAGCTGTAAACAGCGTAAAAGAATAGCGTTAAGGGTCTTGTCAGAGTGCCCCACAAAGGTAAAAAGTCCTTGTTGGGGTTCAGGCTCAGCTGTAGGCTTTAAATTGTTTAGAGATATTTACAATTCTAAGATAGAGAAATCTAGGGCAATGAAGGCGCCTGCAGCTATTAAATGGTGTCACTAATCACTGTGAATTAGTGATTTATGTTATTTCTTTTTTTTTTTCTTTTTCTTTTTTGAGACAGGATCTCGCTCTGTGGCCCAGGCCAGAGTGCAGTGGTGCAATCATCAGTCGCTGCAGCCTTGACGTCCCACCTCAGCCTCCTGAGTAGCTTGGACTACAGGTATGAGCCACTGTGCCCGGCTAATTTTTATTTTTTGTAGAGACAGGGTCTCCCTATGCTATGTTATGCAGGCTGGTGTCAAACTCCTGGGCTCAAGTGATTCTCCCACCTCAGCCTTCCAAAGCACTGAGATTACAGGCATGAGCCGTGGCACCTGGCAACTCATGCTGTTTCTAATAGCTACCTACCTAATGTTGAGTATCTACCATGTGGTGGGCACATCACCTATTGGCTTCTCATTTTCAGATTAGGATGCTGAGGTTCAGCTAGCAAGTTTATGCATCGAAATTCAAAACTAGGATTGTCTTGCTTGAATGGCTTGGCATCATCATGATGGAACTTCCAGAGATCAGTCATGTGTTACCCCAACATCAAAGAGAAAAGAATAGACTGGACTGGCAAGCATAGGGTTCCCATTTATGTGCCTCAAATTCCATCCCATTTACTGCCATGGGCATTTTAACTGCCTTTTAAAGAAATATGGCCGGGCACGGTGGCTCATGCCTGTAATCCCAGCACTTTGGGAGGCCATGGCAGGTGGATCACCTGAGGTCGGGAGTTCAAGACCAGCCTGACCAACATGAAGAAACCCCATCTCTACTAAAAATACAAAAATTAGCCAGGCATGGTGGCACATGCCTGTAATCCCAGCTACTCCGGAGGCTGAGGCAGGAGAATCGCTTGAACCGGGGAAGCAGAGGTTGCAGTGAGCAGAGATCACGCCATTGCACTCCAGCCTGAGCAACAAGAGCGAAACTCCATCTCAAAAAAAAAAAGAAAAAAAGAAAGATATTTAGAAACTGGCTGGACATGGTGGCTCACTGTAATCCCAGCACTTTGGGAGGCCGAGGCGGGTGGATCACCAGAGGTCAGGAGTTCGAGAACAGCCTGGCCAACACTAAAAATACAAAAATTAGCCAGATGTGGTGGTGGGCACCTGTAGTCCCAGGTACTCGGGAGGTTGAGGCAAGAGAATCACTTAAACCCGGGAGGCAGAAGCTGCAGTGAACTGAGATAGTGCCACTGCACTCCAGCCTGCACGACAGAGCAGTACTCCGTCTCAAAAAAAAAAAAGGAAAAAGAAATATATAGAAACCTGTTTATACACAAGAAAACCTATTTGAAATACAATGTGGATTTTAGCTTTAGTTTGATTTTTTTAGAGCAATAGAACAGAAGCTTTTGAACTTTTTTTACCTTGACCTACAGAAAGAAAAGCCCTTTACATCATGCCCTAGTATACACAAATACACACGTGTGCAACAGAAATTTCACAGAGCAACATTTACTCCACCTGTGAGAAGCACTCTGACATTTTATTTTATTTTATTTTATTTTATATTTTATTATTTTATTTTATTTTATTTTAGACGGAGTCTCACTCTGTCACCCAGCTGGAGTGCAGTGGTGTAATCTTGGCTCACTGCAATCTCCGCCTCCTGGGTTCAAGTGATCCTCCCACCTCAACCTCCCTAGTAGCTGGATTACAGACATGCACTACCATGCCCAGCTAATTTTTGTATTTTTAGTAGAGACAGGGTTTCACCATGTTGGCCAGGTTGGTCTCAAACTGTTGACTTCAAGAGATCCACCCGCCTCAGCCTCCCAAAGTGCTGGGATTATAGGCATGAGCCACCATACCCAGCCCCTTCTGACATTTTAGATTCTAGTCTAATCTTTCTCTTTTTTTTTAAATTTTTGTTCACAGTCTTCCTTAATTATCTTAAAAAAAAAAAAAAGTGGTAAAAATGTAACATGAGTTCGGCCTCTTCAAATCATTTTAAATATATCTGGCCAGGCACAGTGACTCACACCTGTAATCGTAGCACTTTGGGAGGCCGAGGCAGTCGGACCACCTGAGGTCAAGAGTTTGAGACCAGCCTGGCCAACATGCTGAAACCCTGTCTCTACTGAAAATACAAAAATTAGCCAGGTGTGGTGGTACGTGCCTGTAGTCCCCAGCTACTTGGGAGGCTGAGACAGGATAATCACTCGAACCCAGGAGGTGGAGTTTGCAGTGAGCCGAGATCGAGCCACTGCACTCCAGCCTGGGTGACAGAGCAAGACTGCGTCTCAAATAAATAAATCAAATAGATCTTTCCTTTTTTTGATGCTGCTCATGACCTGCTATATTGATATCAGGATTCACTAATATATTGTTTCTTTTTTTTTTTTTTTGAGACAGTGTCTCACTCTGTCGCCCAGGCTGGAGTGCAGTGGTGCTGTCTCGGCTCACTGCAACCTCTGCCTCTTGGGTTCAAGCAATTCTCTGCCTCAGCCTCCCAAGTAGCTGGGATTACAGGCACCTGCCACCACGCCCGGCTAATTTTTTGTATTTTTAGTAGAGACGGGGTTTCACCATCTTGGCCAGGCTGGTCTTGAACTCCTGACCTCGTGATCCACCCGCCTCGGCCTCCCAAAGTGCTGGGATTACAGGTGTGAGCCACTGCGCCTGGCCAATATGTTGTTTCTACAACAATGGAATCTGAAACCTGGGTCTAACATTGTTTTTTTGCCTGAAATGACACAGTAGAGTAGTTAAAGGTTCAAAAGTAAATAGGAAAGACAGAGAAGGAGAAAAAGAGAAATTTTAAAACTTAGTTATTGATGGCTACTCAGTGGGAATATTACCACCCTTATGCTTTTTTAATTATTGAAAAGAGATGCCATTTATAAATGCTGCTTATTTTTTCCTACAGACTGATCGAAGATGTTGAAATGCCACATTCGCTTCAGTAAACAGATATTTCAAAGTCCAGAGGAAACAAACTCAAAGGTTAGTTCATTTGTGTCTCAAATAATATTCATCAGCTGGTTTGCTAACTAGGGCAAGTCTCTCTGAAGCAAATGCACGAAGGAACGCGGGTATCATCATCCACTAGGTGGCAGTATAGAACAGGAATAGCCTTAGCCTTAGCCTATTTACTGACACGTGGGTGGTGTGAACTGCAAAAGAATTTCGAAATCCAGGACTCCCCAGTAATTCACAAAGATTCCGCCTGAAAGTTTACTTAATGCTCCTGGCATGTTTCTGCCCTTTCTTGGAACATCCCTGAATTTCAGCTTCATTCTTGCTGACAGGCTGGTATTTAAAATTAGTAATATCCCTGGCTACTTCCTTGTGGCAATGTAGATGAACTGTTGCTGTGTAAAGTCAGAGCCATAGTGTTGTCTGTGTTTATTCATGACCTACAAGGTAAGCGTATGCCGTGAAGGTTTTATCTCTCGCCCCCTACCATCTAACAGCTTAAAAATACTGAGTTCCTCACGTCATTCCCATTGCTAACAATTTCCATATTTTTCTTTTTTTGTTGTTGTTGTTTTTTTTTTTTTTTTTGGAGATAGAGTCTCACTCTGTTGCCCAGGCTGGAGTGAAGTGGCACGATCTTGGCTCACTGCAACCTCCACCTCCCAGGCTCAAGCGGTTCTCCTTCCTTAGCCTCCCGAGTAGCTGTGACTACAGGCACGTGCCACCATGCCCAGTAATTTTTGTATTTTTACTAGAGATGGGATTTCACCATGTTGGCCAGGATGGTCTAAATCTCTTCACCTCGTGATCTGCCTGCTTCAGCCTCCTAAAGTGCTGGGGTTACAGGCATGAGTCACCCCACCCGGCCTTTTTTGAGACAGAGTTTCACTCTTGTTGCCCCAGCTGGAATGCAATGGCAAGATCTCAGCTTGATGCAGCCTCCGCCTCCCGAGTTCAAGTGATTCTCCTGCCTCAACCTCCCGAGTAATAGGGATTACAGGCATGTGCCACCGTGCCTGGCTAATTTTTGTATTTTTAGTAGAGACGGGGTTTCTCCATGTTTGCCAGGCTAGTCTTGAACTCCTGACCTCAGGTGATCCACCCGCCGTGGCCTCCCAAAGTGCTGGGATTACAGACGTGAGCCACCCCTCCCCCAGCCCAATTTCTGTATTTCTTAGTTGCTCTGAAAATTGTAAAGTCACTGAACATATTTGATTAACATTTTAGTTCTTGTTGTTCAACTGAAAAGGATGGTCTTCTCAAGTACACATTGGCAAGACATTTTCTCTGCAAGAACTAATAGCTGATAAGTTGGAAATGTATCATAAACAAAAATGTACGCTTTATGCAATGTGATCATATTCTTTTGACATAACCACACATATGAGAGATTAAAATCCCCACAGGTAATATTTGTTCATAAAACTTCTTTATATTAACTTAGAAGTTTTACTTATTTTAAAATATTTTTTGAAGTAGCTAAAGAGAAGACATTTATGAATGATTTTCTCTTGCGAATTTATGACATTTTTGTGTCATCTGAATCTGAATATGTATTACTTTTACAAACAGAAAAATAAAAGTGTTTTGTTATAGAATAATACATAGCTATCAGAGAAAAACATAAATTTTAGTATAGCACAACCTAGAAAGTTATTACTAATAGGTCACATAACTTATGTGCTAAGTTCATCTTGACCATGAATTGCCGATTTTGGAAATATTTTTGAAGTTAGGTCACTTCTACCTATTCTTATCTATAATTAAGCATTCTTCTCAAAGTAGAGAGATCAAGTTGCTCATTATTCTCACCATGAATACAATTAGTAAGATACCTAATAGTAGCACCTTCAGTTGTTAAAAACAGCAAAACCAGTATATCTAATATTTTTTGTCATTCTTTACACCACACAGTAACACATCCATGTGGTGGTTCACAGGTTTAGAGTGTAAGAAGCACTCTCACTTACCTCTGCACATTTCATATTCCTAACAGATGCGTGAAATGGGTGCGGCATCTATAGGGAGACACACTTCTCCGTGTAAGACCATACATCTCCATGTAAGACCATACATCTCCGTGTAAGACCATACATCTCCGTGTAAGACCATACATCTATGCAGTCACAGAGCCAGGGAAGAACTAAGCATTGATTCCGAGTCAGGCTATTTGCCTTTCATTTCTGTGAGCATGGCGTGAATGCTCCATCCATGTTGATGAGGAAGAGGATGCCTTTTTACCAGGCATTCAATGTACTAGATGTTCTTTGTTGCTTTTTCTTCATCTGCACGTGGGGAATGAGCTGGAGGAAGCACAGAAGGACAGGAGTAGCCCAGAACAGCCTGTGAGCACCCGTAATGCTCTCACTCCCAATGCGGAATGGGTTCTGGGAGGATGGCAATACAGGTATTATTCATGCTGAATCTTTTTTTTTTTTTTTTTTTTTTTTGAGACTGGGTTTCACTCTGTTGCCCAGGCTAGAGTGCAGTTGCACAATCGTGTTTCACTGCAGCCTTGACCCCCCAGGCTCAAGCAGTCCTCTCACCTCAGCCTCCCAGGTAGCTGGGATACAGGCACGCACCACCACGCTCAGCTAATTTTTGTGTATTTTTTGTAGAGACAGGGTTTCACCATATTGCCCAGGCTGGTCTCGAACTCCTAGCATCAAGTGATCTGCCCGCGTCAGCCTCCCAAAGTGCTGGAATTATAGGTGTGAGCCACTGCTTCCAGCCCATGCTACATCCTAATACCACATTCATTTATCACATTGTCCATTACCTTTCAAATTCTGTGGCAACATAGCCGTGTGTTCACTCAATTGTTAAGTATTTGTTGAGCATCTCCTAAGCACCCGGGACTACGTTAGATGCTGAGTCCAAAGCTGAGAGCAGCAGACAGGCTCCCTGCCTACGTGGAGTTTGGAGTCTAGCAGGAGAGAGACATTACATTGAAAAGCACAAAGACAAACACATCATTACTAATTCTACGGGGAAACGAAAGAAGAGACTTTATGAGAGACACTAGCAGGAAAGAGACATAATTAGGATGGAGGGGGGGTGTGGCAGGAAGTTTTTCTCAAGAAGTGTCATTTAGGCCTGGCGCAGTGGCTCACACCTATAATCCCAGCACTTTGGGAGGCCAAGGCAGGTGAATTGCCTGAGGTCAGCAGTTCGAAACCAGCCTGGCCAACATGGTGAAACCCCATCTCTACTAAAAATACAAAAATTAGCCAGGCATAGTGGTGCACTCCTGTAATCCCAGCTACTTGAGAGGCTGAGGCAGGAGAATCTCTTGAACCCGGGAGGCAGAAGTTGCAGTGAGCCGAGATGGTGCCACTGCACTCCAGCCTGGGCAACAGAGTGAGATTTCATCTAAAAACAATAATAATAATAAAAGTATTATTTAAGCTGAGACCTAAATGATGAGTAGGGATTTACAAGGAAAGATTTCAGGAATGGTTTCAAGAAGAGGAACTCCCCGACACCAAGGCCCTGAGGTAGGAAAATGCTTAGTTTGTTGGAAGAATTGAAAGAAAGCTCATGTGGGCAGAGCAGACGATGCAAAGGGGTGTGTGGCCAGAGACCAGGCGAGAGAGGCCTTGCTGCCCATCTTAAGTACTCTATGTTTATCCGAAGATCAGTGGCAAGTCATTGCTGAGTTATAAGCAGAGAAGAGACATAATCAGACCTTTTCAAAGATGGCATTGGCAGTTTCTGTTGGGTTAGAATGGAGTGGGAGTCCGCGTGGGAAATCAGTGCAGAGGCCCCAGGGACAGATGGTGGTGACAGCACTGGGGCGGTGGCTGAGGAGGTGACAGGAAAGGGAAGCATCCAGACTTGGTGCTGGATGGGATGAGGGGGGTGAGGGAGAGGGACATGCCTCCAAAGTGTGGCTTGATAAAGAGCTCGTGGGTTTGTCACTCGTGAAGGTGCAGAACAGGAGGGGAACAGCTTTGGTGACTGAGGAGGTGGCATCATCAGGAGCTTAGATGTAGACTTACTAGGGGCAAGCCGTCTAGGAGACATTCAAGTGGCGATGTCAGGGAGGCACTTGAATTTAAGAGTGTCGTTGAAAAGAGAGCCTTACGATGGAGCTAATTGCTTTGGGAGATGGTAATAAAATTCATCAAAACTGATGGGACCATCTTGGGTAAAAGAGTATGATGAAAAGAAAGGAAGATCCAGAACCAAGCCCAGAGAAACCTCTACTCTTACAAATAGATAAAAGGTGCTGGCACCATGGCTCATACCTGTAATCCCAGCACTTTGGGAAGCCAAGGTGGGAGGATCGCTTGAGCAACATGGTGAAACTTCATCTCTACTAAAAATACAAAACTTAGCCAGGCATGATGGCACACACACGTAGCCCCAGCTACTCGAGAGGCTGATGTGGGAGGATCACCTGAACTAGGGGAGGTCGAGGCTGCAGTGAGTTGTGATCGTGCCACTGCACTTCAGCCTGGGCAACAAAGTGAGACCCTATCTTAAAAAAAAAAAAAAAAAGGCAAAGGAGAAGGAAGCAGTTAAAGAGCTGGAGCAGGACCTACCGGAGAGGTAGGAGAAGAACCAGGAGAGTGTGGTGTCTAACAAGTCAAGAGAAGAGAAAGTTCCATAAAGAGGAAGTGGCCAGCAGTGCCCAAGGCAGCTGGGAGCACAACCCATGAGTAAAGCATACAAAGCGCTCAGCAGCAGTTCAAAGAGGAGAGCACTGCACATGAGAAAGGGAAAAGATACCTTTGTAGAAATTTCAACTGTGAGTAGCTGGTTTATTTTCAAGAGCACCTTTTACCCACATTCTGTAGCAGCCAGATAAGTAGGAACTGTCAGTACCATTTTTATTTTCCTAATATTTATTTATTTATTATTTATTTTGAGACAGAGTCTCGCTCTATTGCCCAGGTTGGAGTGCGGTGGCGTGATCTTGGCTCACTGCAACCTCTGCCTCCCGGATTCAAGCAATTCCCCTGCCTCGGCCTCCCGAGGAGCTGGGATTACAGGTATGTGCCACCAAGCCTGGCTAATTTTGTATTTTTAGTAAGGACGGGGTTTCTCCATATTGGTCAGGCTGGTCTCGAACTCCCCACTTCAGGTTATCCACCCGCTGTGGCCTCCCAAAGTGCTGGGATTATAGGCATGAGCCACTGCGCCTGGCCGCCCAGTTGATTTTTTTTTTTTTTTTGTATTTTTAGTAGAGACGGGGTTTCACCATGTTGGTCACCAACTCCTGACCTTAGGCAATCCACCCACTTCGGCCTCCCAAAGTGCTGAGATTACAGGCATGAGCCACCACACCCAGCCTATTTTCCTAATATTTAATTAGGAAAATTTTCAGACATAAAAGTTGAATGCATTACACAATAAGCACCCAGGTGTCTATCACCTGGATTCCACAAGCAACGTTTTATTATACCTGCTTCATCACGTTTCTATCCATCTAACCATCCCTCTAACCGTCCAACAGTCCATCTTAATTTTTGGATGCATTTCAAAGTAAGTTTTAGACATAAGAAGATTTCACAATGAAGCATTTCAGCATCCATGTAATTAACTAGAGCTCAATATCTGTTTATGGTTCTTTTTCTTTTTCTTTTAGGAGATGTGGTCTCACTGTGTTGCCCAGGTTGGACTTGAACTACTCCCCAAGCAATCCCCCTGTCTCAGGCTCAGTAGCCAGAACTACAGGCACTGCCACTGCCCCCAGCCAATGGTTCTTTTTCCTTTAGGGTAAAATTTACAAAGAGCAAACTGCGTAAATCTTCACCGTGCCATTTGATGCCCCTTCCTTCCTTCCGTCCTTCTGTCCTTCCTTCCTTCCTTCCTTCCTTCCTTCCTTCCTTCCTTCCTTCCTTCCTTCCTTCCTTCCTTCCTTCCTTCCTTCCTTCTTTCTTTCTTAGACTGAGTCTCTCTCTGTCGCCAGACTGGAGTGCAGTGGCGCGATCTCAGCTCACTGCAACCTCTGCCTCCCGGGTTCAAGCAATTCTTCTGCCTTAGCCTCCTGAGTAGCCAGGACTACAGGTGCGCGCCACTGCGCCCGGCTAATTTTTGTATTTTTAGTAGAGATGGAGTTTCACCATATTGGCCAGGATGGTCTCGATCTCTTGACTTTGTGATCTGCCCGCCTCGGCCTCCCCAAGTGCTGGAATTACAGGTGTGATCCACCATGCCCAGCCCTTTCTTTCTTTCTACAGACAGGGTCTCACCCTGTCACCCAGGCACAGTGGTGCCTCATGGTTCACTGCAGCCTTGACCTCCTAGACTCAAGTGATCCTCCCATCTCAGCATCCCAAGTAGCTGGGACTACCGGCACACGCCACCACGCCCAGCTAATTTTTTTATTTTTTGTAGAAACAGATTATCCCTGTGTTGCCCAAGCTGGTCTCAAACTCCTGGGCTGAAGTGATCCTCCCACCTCTGCCTACTAAAGCTGGGATTTCAGGTGTGAGCCACTGCACCCTGCCTGATACTTTTGACAAATGCATATCTTGCACGCGTCCTATTAAGTTATAGATTATTACATCGCCCCAGAGTTTGTCACTGCTGCTTTTTCTTTCAGAAAGTGCAGAGAATGGAAGGAACGAGCTCTGGTCCCAGGCTCATGGTAAGAACACAGCCAGTGTTCATTCCCTGCTCCCTTCTGCAAGGGGATTCTACCACCACACACACAGATTCACCCACATTTTCACCACGATAGAAATAGACATTGAACTCCTCCTGAAAGTGCTTTTGTAAACGTTTCACAATAAACCCTTTGTAGAGGACAATGGTATCCAGTGAACCAAGCCCAGCCTGGGAAATCATAATTCCTCACTCCGAATCCTGCTCTGGGCGTGCTGAGCAAGCTTCTGTTGCAGTTCTCTTACTTGTAAAACAGGAACAATAACCATCTGCATCAGAGAAGTGTAACAATGACACTGGCATTTTCATATATTAATGAAAATAGCCCCAGAGAAAAAGGTGAAAAGATTTCAATACCAGGTTAGGAATATTTTCACCAACCTGCCACATTGTCACAGTTTACCCCCTTTGGTGCCCTAACCTGGCCACACTACTACACTGGCATTTTCATATATTAATGAAAATAGCCCCAGAGAAAAAGGTGAAAAGATTTCAATACCAGGTTAGGAACATTTTCACCAACCTGCCACATTGTCACAGTTTACCCCCTTTGGTGCCCTAACCTGGCCACACTACTGAGGAGAGGCCTGCTGGGCACCAGTTTGAATCAGGGATGTTCTGTGTGGGGTGCTGGGTCTGCTCAGATTTGGCACTGGAATCAGGACTGTGGTTGCTTGTGATGTCTTCCCAGGTCCAATATCGATCGCTAACAACCCCTGAAAGAGGATGTAGACTTTGTTTATTTGTTCATTTTCTTGCTTTTGTTTTGTTTTCCTTTGTTTTGTAACTCAGGGCTTTAAGAAGATAGTATTAGAAACTTATTGGTTGGAATGAGGAGAGGGTTTCCAAATTACTTGCCCTAAATCTGGTTTTAAGGAAATCGGAGACATAAATTGAGATAAGAGTACCTTTCTTTTTTTTTTTTTTTTTTTTTGAGATGAAGTCTGGCTCTGTCCCCCAGCCTGGAGTGCGATGGTGTGATCTCGGCTCACTGCAACCTCCGCCTCCTGGGTTCAAGGTATTCTCCAGCCTCAGCCTCCCGAGTAGCTGGCATAACAGGTGCCTGACACCGCGCCCAGCTAATTTTTGTATTTTTAGTAGAGACGAGTTTTCACCATGTTGACTAGGCTGGTCTCGAACTCCTGACCTCAGGTGATCCACCTGCCTTGGCCTCCCAAAGTGCTGGGATTACAGGCATGAGCCACTGTGCCTGGCCAGTAAGAGTACCTTTTAAGTTTTAATTAAAATGTGCTTAAACCTTCTTCCCAAGCTCTGTAAGAAGTCTAATGATTTCCCTGGGTTTATGTTAATTCCTGAGGTTTTGCAGACCCATGTTCACTTCCAGTTCCACAATTCTGCCCTTGCTGAATGCACGCCTGTGTTGGTGTCTACTTCTGCTGTTGTCATCTTTTTCTGCTCTGGGACAATCTTGTCCTGGAATGTAACCTCTTTTCTTTGATTTCTTCCAAACCACTTTCCCAAGGCAAAGCCTTGTATAATCCCATCTCTATATCTTTAATTTCTCTCCCCTCGCCTTTTTTTTAATTAAATTTTTTAATTTTTTAATTTTTTCGTTTTTTTGAGACCAGTTTCCGAATTTTGCTCTTTCACCCAGGCTGAAGTGCAGTGGTGTGAGCTAGTCTCCTGCAACCTCCGCTTCCTGGGTTCAAGCGATTCTCCTGCCTCAGTCTCCTGAGCAGCTGGGATTACAGGCATGTGCCACCACACCCAGCTCATTTAAAAAATATTTTTAGTAGAGACAGGGTTTCACCATGTTGGCCAGGCTGGTTTCAAACTCCTGACCTCAAGTGATCTGCCTGCCTTGGTCTCCCAAAGTGCTGGAATAACAAGCATGAGCCACCGCACCCGGCTCCCTTTCTTCTCTTGACTGTTCTACTCCCACTCACAAATTATTGTTGATGTTTAGACGTGGAGTGGTTTAGCTATAACTTTACTACCTTATATTCTTTCATCCAATGGCCCCAGGGTCTTACTTTCCACCCACAAGTGGCTAATCAAGGCATTTTTCCAGACAAAGATAGTTCTCTAAGAGGAACTTTGGTATAAATTCTTTAAAAAATATATATACACATGTATGCACATATACACATATATACACACAAACACATACCTATATACACATATATAATATATATGCATATACATACATCATATATCATGCATCATAGATATGTATATAATATATAAAGTATACAGATAATTACACGAATACATATTTATTTATTTATTTTATTCATTTATTTTTGAGACAGGATCTCAACTCTCACCCAGGCTGGAGTGCAGTGATGCAATCTCGGCTCACTGCAACCACCACCTCCTGGGTTCAAGCAATCCTCCCACCTCAGCCTTTCGGGTAGCTGGGACCACAGGCACGTGTCACTATGACTGGCTAATTTGTATTTTTGGTAGAGACATGTTGCCCACACTGGCACATAAATACATATGTATTTAAATCTATGATACATATTACATGTATACACACACACATATATATACTCCACTGCATAGATTCAGTCATCTACACATCCAAACCACCTTCACTGTGGAATTAGTGAACTCTTTAGCTCCTGCCTTAGTCTGTTTCTTATTCTCATCTTTATTTCTCATTAAACTGATTATAATATATAAATATATTTGTTATATTGATCTCATCTTTATTTCTTATTCTCACTCATCACTTTATTTCTGCATTGCCACACACCTTCCTTTCTGATTAAAATTAATCCCATCCAGTTTGCACTGTTGAGTTTACAAAATGGGAGACTGGAAATATCTGTTCAGTCACTCATTGATTCAATCATACATTCATTCAACATACAGTAATTGAGCACCTACAATAGAACACCATATTGGGTCCTATAGAAGAAATGGATAAAAGGGAGGGGGTCCATGCCTTCGGAAACTTAAAATCCAGCTGGATGCGCAGCACTCAACACACACGAAACAAAGCATCCTCAAATGCACAATTCTCATCAGAGGAACAGCAAATTAGAGCAGAAAGCTAAAGCTTTGCCGTGCACGCCAGTGCTGCTATATCAGCAGAATGAGCAGGAGGGGGAAAAAAGCCACTGCGGTTAAAAGAAACTGCTGGCCTATGGATTTTTTTAAATTACAATTTGCATGCTCTTCTAACAGTGTTAGTTCTGCTTAGGTGGCAGAGTGGCTTTCCTGAAAGTATGAGCTCAGCCTCGCCTTATGCCTGTTTAAAGAAAGAGGTCAGGTAAAGTGATTGTAGTAACAGCACCAAGCTGGTTGAAAACCACAGTATCTCTCAGATGGCACCAAAAAAACTCACACGATGGAAAATGTTTGCCTGCTAAAAACCTCTCGAAGGTGTTTCAGAAACACTTATGAGCAGTATTTGCTCTTCTCCTTGGGAGTGTTCTCGAGGAAAACAGTTTTCCAAACTTAACATGTTACGGTAGTAGAATAGTCTAGTAGCCTGAGTTAATTTTGGATTGAGAAGCAAGTGGGCCTCGGGTATTCAGGTAGCAAGTGGTTAAGGAGAATTTGGAGCTGGTCAGTGCCTGGCTAAATTGCATGTGCCTTGAAAAGAAGTCCTTCTGATCCACCTGTGTCTACACAAATTCATGAGTGACTGGTGCTTTGAATTCAGTCCCACTAACGCACCAGCTGTGCTTTTCGGTAGCTGTTTCCTTTTCTTGACAATTGGTTTTAGGTTGCGTCAAAAGGGGAAGACACAGAACTGACAAAAGGCAAAATTATAAGACATGTATCTTATTATTTAGCTTCTCTATGTGACTATATTTGAGGTGAAGGACTTAATCTTTATATAGCTCTTCCAAATTTCTTCATACAGTACCACAATTTATAACTGAACTCTATACTGAATAATCATTTAAAACATTTTAAACTACTTTGGAAGAGAAATGAGTGATGACTGAATATATTTGCAAAAACCTATACTGTATATATTGTAGGATGTCTACATAAAAACTAAATAACCCCATCAGTGTTCATTTGACATCTAAGTAGACCCGGGGGCAGAAAATAAAAGGACTCTCATCTTAAAGGTTGATAAATATAGTCTATGTGTGGTATTGATACTTTAATTCACAAATCAAATATATTTTAATGTGCACATGGAAGAATTTAACTATGAAGTTCATGAAGAATGGCAACTATTAACATCCTGAAAGATGGTATTCATGTGCAGGAGAAAGATAATTGTCTGTTTCTCAGTGATGACAACGTACAGTAAATGACTTCCTTCCATAGAACCTCCAAATTAGAGTCATTCAGGTATTTCCCGTTTCACATTCTAGCAAAGTAAGTTGCATCATGCTTTTCTAAGAATTGGTTGTTTTTCGTTGCATACTTCTATGACAAAGTTAAAAATAATTTATTTGTAAGATGATGTACTAATGGTCTTCATTTGAAAACATTTAGTGAGATGTACCTGGCATACTAGATGTGATACTAAAAGACTTGTGGGGCCAGGCGCGGTGGCTCATGCCTGTAATCCCAGCACTTCGGGAGGCCAAGGCTGGTGGATCACCTGAGGTAGGGAGTTCGAGACCAGCCTGACCAACATGCAGAAACCCCGTCTCTAGTAAAAATACAAAAATTAGCTGGGCATGGTGGTGGATGCCTGTAATCCCAGCTACTTAGGAAGCTGAAGCAGGAGAATTGCTTGAACCTGGGAGGCGGAGGTTGTGGTGAGCCAAGATCATGCCATTGCATTCCAGCCTGGGCAACAAGAGTGAGACTCCATCTCAAAAAAAAAAAAAAAAAAAAAAAAAAAAAAACTTGTGGCCAGGAGAGGTGGCTGACACCTGTAATCCCAGGTGTCTCTGGCTCTGGCTCTGGCTTTGTCGCCCAGGCTGGAGTACAGTGGCGCGATCTCAGCTCACCACTACCTCCGCTTCCCAGGTTCAAGTGATTCTCCTGCCTCAGCCTCCAGGGTAGCTGGGACTACAGGCATGTGCCACCACCATACCCGGCTAATTTTTTTGTATTTTTAGTTAGAGACAGGGTTTCACCATGTTAGCCAGGATGATCTCGATCTCCTGACCTCGTGATCGGCCTGCCTCAGCTTCCCAAAGTGCTGGGATTACAGGCGTGAGCCACTATGCCTGGCCTCTGGTGATTTTTAATATATTTCTCTCTATATATATGTGTGTGTGTGTGTGTGTGTGTGTGTGTGTATATATTTTTTTTTTTTTTCCTGAGACAGAGTCTTGCTCTGTTGCCCAGGCTGAAGTGCAGTGCTGTGATCTCAGCTCACTACAACCTCCACCTCCTGGGTTTAAGTGATTGTCCTGCCTCAGCCTCCTGAGTAGCTGGAACTACAGGCATGCACAGCCACGCCCTGTTAATTTTTGCATTTTTGGTAGAGACGGGTTTTTGCAGTGTTGGCCAGGTTGGTCTCAAACTCCTGAGCTCAAGCAATCCATCTGCCTCGGCCTCCCAAAGTGCTGGGGTTACAGGTTTGTGCCACCACGCCCAGCCAATTATTATTTGAATTTTAACAATGATCGTTATTTATTTCATCAGAAAGACCCATTAAAGATATTTCCATTGTAAAAATAACTGCATTTAAAAAATTGGCTTCCTGTACTTAAATAAATACTATTAGATCCATGACGGACACTATTCACTGTTAAGTTACAGATAGAACTGTAGAAAATATATGAAACGAACACTTTATATTATTATAAGATTATCTTCATGACCTCGAATGAAGCAAAATGTCTTCTTTTAAGGCAGGGTGTCACTCTGTCACCGAGGCTAGATTGCAGAGGCACAGTCACAGCTCACTGCAGCCTCTACCTCAGGGGTCCATGCAATCCTTCCCCCTTACTTTCTGGAGTAGCTGGGACTAGAGGTGTGGTGAGCTACCAGGCCTGGGTATTGTATTATTATTATTATTTTCTGTAGAAACAGGGTCTCCCTGTGTTGCCCAGGGTGGTCTCGAATTCCTGGACTCAAGCGATCTCCCCACCTCTGCCTCCCAAAGTGCTGGGATTACAGGTGTGAGCCACCACACTCAGCCAACGTCAACTTTTATTTTGGATTTAGATGTGCAGGTTCATTACATGTGTGTGTTGCATGATGGTATCAATCATTGCATTACCTGGGTAGTGAGCATAGTACCAAATAGGTAGTTTTTCAGCTTGACCTTCTTCCCTCTCTCCCCTCTCAAGTAGTCCCCAGTGTCTATTGTTCCTTCCCATCTTTATGTTCATGTGTACCCAATGTTTAGCTCCTATTTGTGAGAACATGTGATACCTGGTTTTCTGTTACTGCATGAATTCACTTAGGATAATGACCAGCTGTATCCATGTTGCTTCAAATAACAAGATTTCATTCTTTTTTATGGCTGCATGGTATTCCATGGAATATATGTACCATATTTTCTTTAACCAATACACTGTTGATAGGTACCTCGGTTGATTCCATGTCTTTGTTATTGTGACTAGTTTAAGCACATTTTATTAACACAGAAAAGACATGAATCATGAAGGAAAAGTTCTTTTCTGAGACGGGGTCTCACAGTGTGTCAGCTCACTGCAACCTCTGCCACCTGGGCTCGAGTGATCCTCTTGCCTCAGCCTCCCAAGCAGATGGAACTGCAGACATGCACCACCATGCCTGGCTTTTTTTTTTTTTTTTTTTTGTATATTTGGTAGAGACAGGGTTTTACCATAGTGCTCAGAGTGGTCTCAAACTCCTGAGCTGAAGTGATTTGCCCACCTTGGCCTCCCAAAGTGCTGGGATTACAGGCCTGATTCACCACACCTGGCCCATAAAGGGAAAGATTTATAAATTTGCTTGTATTTTGTAGATGACACTAAAATTAAAAGCTTAATTTAAAACTGAAGTTACAAAACAAGCCACAGAACCAAGAAAAGGTATAACACGTATAACAAAGTATTAGTTACAAGGAAAAAATTAATAAGCAAGGAAAAAATTATTAAGCAAAAAAAAATTTTTGTTTAATGACCAAAAATATGAACAGGAAGCAGAAAAGGAAAACAAAATCACCAAAATCACAAAAGTGTGCTCAGCCTCACTATAATTAGAGAAAAAAATTAAAATGAGATACCATGGTATATACATCTGATTATCTACAATATTTATCCAGACATATGAGATGTTGAAAAGGATGTAGACAATAGGAACTTACATATTCTAGCAGTGGGAGTGAAAGCTAGTACAGCCATTTTGATATCGAATTGCTGATATCCAACAAAAATGTATGTTATGACCCAGAAAATCTTTTTCTATAGAAACTTGCAAATATTTGCGCAGAAGACATCTACAGAAAGTTGGAAACAATCTAGAAGTCTATCAATAGGAAAATGAAAAATAAAGTGAATATTCCCAAGAACGTTAAAACAGCAGTTGATGCTGGATGTGGTGGTGTGCACCTGTAGCCCCAGCTACTCGGCAAGCTAAGGTGGGAGGATCCCTTGAGTCCAGGAGTTCAAGGCAGCAGTGAGCTATGATTGTGCCACTGTACTCCAGCCTGTACTCCAGAAAAAGCAAATGAAAAACCCCCAGCAGTTTAAAACATGAACTAGGGCTCTAGGTATTGATGTTATTAACATAGACCACCAAAAAGTCATTAAGAAGAAAAAAGAAGCAGGTTGCAAAAATATTTCCATAGTGTGATAAAATTGTTTTAATTGTAAAAACACCATATATATTGATAACGGATACATAGAAAATAATAAAGAGAATCGTGTACTAAAGGAAACTATTAGTTATTGTCTCTGGGGAGAGAAGCGGAGGAAAGTAATTTAAAAAGTTAGCAAAATGGACCTGATCTGAATATTATGTCACTTTTATTTAAAAAAATAAAAGCAGCCAGGGGTGGTTACTAACACCTATAATCCCAGCACTTTGGGAGGCTGAGGCAGGTGGATCACCTCAGGTCAGGAGTTCGAGACCAGCCTGGCCAACATGATGAAACCCCATCTCTACTAAAAATACAAAAACTAGCCGGCAGTGACGGTGCTTGCCTGCAATTCCAGCTACTAGGGAGGTCAAGGCAGGAGGATCACTCGAACCTGTGAGGTAGAGGTTGCAGTGAGCTGAGATTGCACCATTGCATTCCAGCCTGGGCAACAGAGTGAGACTCTGTCTCAAAAATAAATAAATAAATAAATAAATAAGTGAAAACATATTGCAAAAAATAACAGTGGTGTGTTTAGACTCTTGCTGCTCCTCGCCATAGATCCTCACAAGCCTCCTCTCTGCCCTCTGACCACCGAGCTGCAGAGCTCCGGGGCTGCAGGAGGAGGACCTGCAGGGCCTGCGGGTGCAACTGTACCCTAGTCAGCATGGGGATGGAGCAGGGCTCTAACTTCAATTTCCATTTACAGTCATGACATGCAAAAAACACGACTTGATGCCCAGCATGAACCTCACTCATAGACTCCCTGAAAATAGTCGCTGATCACACCAGAGCAATAAAACAGCTTTCGGCCTGAGGAAGATCACATTGAGATAAGCTGAAAGCATTTTGAAGAAAAACTCAGATTGGACACAGGATTAGTCAGGTTGGTCTGAACTCTTCCCCTTGTCTTAGTCTGTTTGTGCTGCTGTAACAAAATACCACAGACTGGGTAATTCATAAAGAACAGAAACTTACTTTCATAGTCCTGGAGGCTGGGAAGTTTGAGATCAAGGTGCCAGCATATTCAGTGTCTGCTGAATGTCCAGTCTCCACTTCCAAGATGGCACCTTGTTGCTGCATCCTCCAGAGCAGACAAACACTGTGTCCTCACATAACGGAAGGGACAGGAGGCAAAAGGGCCTAAGCTAGTTCCTTCCAGCCCTTTTATAAGGCATGAATCTATTCTTGATAGGGAAGCCCTCATGACTTAATCACATCTCACATCCAAAAACCCCTGAGTCTTAATACAACCACAATCAGAATCATGTTTCAAGATGAATTTTGGAGGGGACACATTCAAGCCATAGCACTTCCCAAAAGATAACTTCTTTAAACAAACATACAAAACACACAACATCTCTTAGCATGAACAACACATGTGTTATGATGAAAGGGAGTTCTTTTCTTCTTCCTTTCTCTTTCTCTTTCTTTCTTTCTTTCTTTCTTTCTTTCTTTCTTTCTTTCTTTCTTTCTTTCTTTCTTTCAGACAGGGCCTCCCTCTGTCACCTAGGCTAGAGTGCAGTGGCATGATCATGGCTCACTACAACCTCCACCTCCCAGGCTTAAGCAATCCTCCCACCCCAGCCTCCCAAGTAGCTGGGACCACAGGCATGCACCACTGTGGCTGGCTACTTTTTTTTTTTTTTTTTTTTTTGTAGAGACAGGATCTCACTATGTTGCCCAGGCTGGTCTTGAACTCCTGGGCTCAAGTGATCCTCCCACCTCAGCCTCCCAAAGTGCTGGGATTACAGGCACTGTGCCTGGCCAAAAGGGAGGATTTTCTAAAAAGAATTTTTGAAGGTTTTTCTTCCATCTCTGCTTCTGTCTCACCTGCTGGCCCTTGGATTGGGGATCTATGTCAGAAAGCATCTGACAACATCAATCAGTACCTTTAGATGAAGAATTGAAATCTGACTTGGTTCACACAGTGGAGCCTATCTACTGAAAACTGCACCTAACTCTGCTTTTTATAATTTTTTAAGCAGAAACTAGGAAACCAAGGTACAACTCCACAGTTGAATTTATGAATTTATGCACTAAAATGCCTTTGCCGATTTGTGTGCTCTTAAAATCAGCTTTCTTTTACTCAAGGCTGTGTCTGTCAAGAGACTGTGAAAAAAATAAATCTTTGCTAAATTCTTCAGAGATTGCGATATTTGCATATAGTTTAAAACCAAACCTTATCAGAGGTTTTTTGATTAAACTAGGAAAGAAAAAGTTGTTTACTTAAAAATAAACACTTGCACTTCCCCAGTGTTACTAGGCCCCTTGCAGGCTTGGTGTGGGTGGCTAGAGCTAGAGCCAGTTGCAGCAGTAAAAGTGACCCATATTTTTTGGCTTTTGCCATTCAAGAGCTGGGAGGGTTTAGGAGGTTGAGAAGCCACAACAAGACCATAGCCACTTCCTTGGGACTTCACTGGACCTTGCCTCACAGAAATGGGGCTTGTGGAATGACTTAAGCCTTCCTCCAGCTCGATTTCGAAGGAAATCGAGTTCTGTGTTGATTTATAGTTGTTAGCCACTATTTTATTTGTCAGTATTGTAAAAGTTGTTGGGAAGTCTACATCATTAAAAAATATTATCTGTCAGCCCAAAGATATGGAAAGTAGTTTGGTTTTGTTTTTTTGGGGGTTTTTTGTTTGTTTTTTGAGAAACACACAGCTTGAGAATTTTCTCCCCTAGATTTCTCCGTCAGTTTAAGGACATTTAAAGTTAGTGTTGTTATTTAAATAGCCACATTTCCGAGAAAGCTCCTGTGTTTTTTGTAACCTCCTCTCTTTTCTAACAGGCCTAATACAAAGTTAGCCTCATGTGTGTGAGTCCTGAAAATAAAACATTCAGCGGATTCTATGTAGTAATTACTACCTGGGGCACCAATAGATACGTACTCCTGGTACTATCTGGCAGACCCCTGGAGCCAGGGCTGAAAACACTGACGTACTGCTGGCCAGCATCCGTCTTAACTTGCTAGCACCTGAACCTTACCAGTAGTTCAGCATTGTGAATGTTACTCTGGCCCAGGAGGGCATTATTGCCCCAGGTGCAGGGGTCTTGGCATGTTTAGTGCCTCAGCACTGAAATCTGGCTTTGGACCCTTCGTACTCCACAGCTTCTCCAACCTTTCTCTTCTCATTGTTGGGCTATTTTCTTCGTCCTTACCCTTGACCTCTTCCAGTCTCTAGGACCCATCAAACCTTAGGCAGGAATTATTTGAACCTCTCTTCTCATCAACATGGATGTAATACCAGTTCCCCAGGAGCGAAAACATGATCTGACACCTTGAAGACCTCCCCATCCCACCCCCTGCACCCCACCTCTCTGGAACACATGCATGCACACGCACTCACATACACTCCTTGGCTCTTGCGATGGGCCAGCCTGCTTAACATCCCTGGTGATGATGTCTGAGTCACGCAGCTTCCTCTGCCTTCTGCCTGAAAAGCATCATCTTCAGCAAAAGTGGTTGCCTGGTACGAGGAAGTAACGTAAGAAAGGATATGCTAGGGTTCTTTGATCAATCATGTTTCTGAGAACATCATTATCTTCTATCTGTATTCAAAGCAAGTTCCGATTCCAGTGGAAAGCGTGGCCTCTCAGAGCCGTCCTTGTTTACTCAGATATAGAAGTGATCCACTGTCCTCGCGTTCTCTCTTCATATTTACATCATTAAAATTCTACCACAACCCTGTGAGGGAGGAACCACTGTCCCCATTCTCCTGATAAGGACACTGAGCTCGGAAAGACTAATCAAAATGTCCCAAGTCACACTTCTGGAAAGTTAGGAAGCCGATTCAAACCAAGGATTCTCAGATTCCAAAGCCCATGCTGCTCTCTCATCAGTCTTTATGCCTGGTCTTGGATTCAGCTTTCTTGCGTTTCTTTTGCGTGAGGCCATGTGTTGTTTCATGTTCAGCACCAAAGTCTCCCTAAGCACTGGGGTGCCACTCTGTCCCAGCAGCTCATCCTCAGAGGATGGAAAGCCCCCTCCGACCCTGACTGAAGCCAGAATCCGGCTCCCTGCTGATGACATTTCTCATCACTCCCTGGCTGCCTGGACATCCAAATCCAACCAGGATTTGCCAACCCAGTGCTCTCCTGTCTGATACGTTATCAGACTCCTGCAGGCCAGATCCCTGCCATAGCTGCTCCCATAAGCTACTTCCTCTCTCTCTCTCTTCTTCTTTGTCTTCCTTCCCTCTTTCCTTTCCAGCTTTCTTTCAATACACATATGTACTGTTTTACTGGGATATTCCATAAAAATGACAAACATATTCTGAGCGGTTCTCTTATTTTTAAGCAAAATCAGTATTCACAAAGATAGCCTACTTGCATAACCCAATTAAGCCTCAGTTGGAGTAAACTGATTTTTTTTTTTTGACACAGGCTTTCATTCTGTTACCCAAGGTGGAGAGCAGTGGTATAATCATAGCTCACTGCAGCCTCAAACTCCTGGGGTCAAGCGATCCTCCCGCCTCAGCCTCCTAAGTAGCTGGGACTATAGGCGTATGCCATCATGCCTGGATAATTTAAAAATTTTTTTTAGAGATGGAGTCTCACAGTGTTGCCTAGGCTGATTGTAAATTCCTGGCCTCAAGTGATCTTCCCACTTCAGCTTCCCAAAATACTGGGATTACAGGCACAAGCCGCCATGCCTGGCCAATACTTTTAATAGATAATTTCATATTGCGTTTCATGACTCTTCTTATTTAGATACACTATGACACTTGTTGCTGGAGGCTTTTAGCTGAACTTGGAATTTCTGTAACCAATGTACATGTTTATTAAATGATGCTAACCCTACTACTTTCCATTCCCCTGCGTCATATGCTTACACAAAGTCAAACTGGCCTGCTATGGTTATCTTAGAAGCCAGCCTTTCACACCCTGCTGTAGGTATGGTCCCTGAGAAAGTAAGGGCAGACTCTCTTTCCTTTGACAAATTTGTCTATCACCTCTGTCTTAGGAGGAGTGATTTCCTGATTCTATACATGTAAGATACTTGTGGAAAGTCACAAACATCGCCGGCCATTTCAATATTCTTATTCCGTTTTGGGTGACTTAGACCATACATATTAACACTAGCATTCCTTAGATGTTGATAGATGAGTAAGAATCAGATTGTGCACTTCATAACTACAACGGGGTGGTGGTGGGGGGGTTCCCAAGAACTACGGATACTGCAAAACAAATCCCTTAAGTAAATAGTGGAAAATGATCGTTTATTTTAAGCCCTTTGAGAAGTTGAAAAATGATGCAAAAGGAAAGAACTCGTCTGTTCTTAGTCAGCTTTTGACCTTTGACTATATAAACATAAGAAACACATGAACTAGAGCTAGGTAACTAAGCAGGACTTCTCTGCCAGCCAGATGAACAAAACAAATCTTCTCCTTAAGGTTTATAGAGACGTACTAGAGCAACGCTACACAAAATTATCACACTCAATAATTTATTCATGAAGAAGGCGGTTGCTAAGATCTTGGCATTCTCAGTAACTTTTTATTTTTTAACCTATAAAATGAGGAGATCGGACCAGATGTTTTCTAGTCTTTCCTGCTCTAAAATGTTGACACCAGGGTCCATCAAGTCAGGCTATCTCAGAATCCACACAACAGTTCCTGTCCTTCCACTGCCCTGATAGCAAAAGCCCCTTATTATCTGGCTTGAAAGTTCTATCGTATGTCATCTTGCCATTAGCACACAACAATTAACACACACAGTATGCGAGGCCCTGCCAAAAGCATCCACAAAGGACGATGAAAGCCTGGGCACCAACATCACATGCCTCTGTTACTATGCACTGAAATGACCTGGCAGGAAGTGGGCCCCAGAGGAAGAAGGGGAACAACGTCTCCTGTTACCTTTATTATCAGAATCTGTTTAGGTTTGTTATGTGCCACCTTGACCTTCTAGCTGCTCTCTAGCAATGCTTATCTTTCATTTCTTTCAGGTGAAAACATACCTCCAAGAAACTCTATTTATGGCAAATTCCTGTGTAATCTTCAAGTGTTACATGCCCTGTGATTATCACACATCTGACATCCCCAATAAGACTTTGGGATTCCTTCCTCTCTAAGTTCCCAATTCATGTTGCACATACACTAGAATCTTTTCCCTGCTAGCATGTAAGGTCTTCCCAGGAAGGGCTAGGTCTCTTGCCTTTGTATCTCCAGTACACTAGTGCCTGGCATATAAGAGGAGCTGAACATATATTTGCATAGTAAATGCATAAATGAAAGTCTTTTCTGACCAATTTCATCCTGCTCCGACCACTCTTTCATTATACAGCTTAGACTATTTACATCTTGCTACACAAGCATATGCAGCAAATGAACCACTGAGATGCATTATGATTTTTCTTAGTCAAGGAAAATTTTAACGTGCAAGAAAATGGACTATTTAAAGAAACTTTATGTGAATATTTTTGTAACTGGTCAAGGAAGACATGAATTCAAATATTTACAGGGATTTTAAGGAGCAGTCTGAGGGAGGGAGTCCAGAGCTATTCTGTCTAGAATGCAAACTGCCTGAAGAATCTAAGAACTGGCCTGTTTGCCTCTTCTCAGCCCACACTACCCAATACACTAAATTCAAACCTGAATAAAAATTCATAGCAGTCAAAAGAAGTATACTCTAAAGAGGTTTACATTCACTAAAAAGAAATGAGTATAAAAGAGAATTATTAAATTTTTCACTTTTGTTTTTCCTTTATTAGACTATTTCTCAAAATGAACATAGCTTTATTTTTTCTTACCATAAAATAGCATGTGTTAATTGAATTAAAATTAGGCAATACAAAAAGCATAAAGAAAAAAATGAAAATTACCTTTAATCCCATCACTCAGAGAGAATTCTCATTAACATTTTACCTTTCCATATTTTTTCCTATGCATATACAGAAAATGTAGTAATGTTATACGTGATGTTTTGTAATCTTTTTTTATTAAGCTGCCACACATTATGGGCATCTTTCCTTTACAATGAATATTGATCTTCATTATTATTTTTAAATCTGCAGAGCAATATCCCATTGTATGGCTGTACTGTTACTTAATAAATTCTCTGTTGATGTCATTTACATAGCTTCCAGGTTTTCAGTATTACAAATAACACCGTGATGAACATTTTTGTATACTTTTTCAGTTATTTCCTTGGGATAAATTCATATTAAGAAACCAAATACATATTGCCAAATTACCCTCTCCAGAGGCTGATTTTATCACACTCCTACCATCACCAATGAGAGCATGTAGCTCCACAACAACAGTGATCAGCAATCTGCAAATCTATCAGGCAAGAATTACATTCATTGTTGTTTAATTACTTTGACTACTTGCTAGGGAGGCAGGGATCCAATTCTGACAGAAAATTTCACTTCAGCCACGGAAGCTGCTAGGATCAGTCCCATGTTGGGGAAGTAACGAGCGATGTGAATCTGATAATGGTTTAGGCGACGTTCTGCTTATGTTATTTTTTTAAAACACTCTGTTCTTGAAGTCTACATAGTTAAGTTACTGGCTGTTTTGATTTTCATTTTCCCTTTTGGTCTTGCATATGCAAGAATAACTTGAGAAGAATCTGGAAGAATCATGCAGAACTCATTCGCCAACCTCATGTCCCTGCTCACTTCAGTGCGAAATGGGTCTAACACTTCAGTTTATCAACGTGACCAGATCATTCTTCTTTACATGCTCCAATTTCCTGCTGGAAATACTTCTCTCTCTCTCTCTCTCTCTCACACACACACACACACACACACACACACACACACACACACCCAGCAGTAACCTTATTCCATCTTTCCCTTCCATTGAGTTTTGACTTTATACCAACTGGCTCTCAGTTCTTCCTGCAAAGCAGGACTGGGCCTGCAGCTCACATTTTTCATTAGAAAACCCAGCAAGGCAGGCAGGTCAATATTGTTATGTGCGGGCATGCTGAGAGCCAGAGTGCACGATCTACCTGTGGCTGCTTTAATAAGTAGGATGTGACTTAGGAGATAATCACAATATAGAATATCTGACTAAACTGTTCCATAGATGGAGTGGACAACTTGTTAGATACTGAAAACAACAACAACAACAACAACAAAAAAAAAAACACCAAATAAAACCAAAGCTTTTCTGAACTCTTACTGTGTGCCAGGCACCATGTTCATCATTTTCCATAAACTGAATGATTTAATGTTCTAATTATACTTTCAGAAACTGAGAACCAAAGCTTCACAAAAGTGAGTAAGTGACAAGGTCAGAATTCAAATCCAATTACAAAGTTCATGGTTTTCATTATACCACATCCTTGATAGTGCCCGTGTGTGATGGTTTAAATGGCAAAGAAATCAGGAATGAGAGAGTCAAAGTTCCCACATTTGGTCATCCCTCTAGACTTTATCCTAGCTCCCCTGCCTCCAGTCCCTCACTCCCCACCCCCAACGCCCACACATTCTTTATTTAACAGCTTGACCATTATAGTTAAGTCCAATTTCCCTGGGCTTATGATACTAGTGCCAACTTAGAATAGTGCAATATATCAAACCAGGCAGCCATGATGTTCATTACAGGTTCATTACATGATCAAGCCAATTTCAATCTAGGGTTTCTACATTGAAACCCTACAATTTCAATGTAGGGTTAGGTCAGTAACTTGAAATCATCGATGTCCATGCTGGTCTGTGCCCAGAAATAATGACTTTGATAGTGGGAGGAAGAAGATGAATTTTCCAAACAGCTCCCACAATTCTATCCTAAGGACTCTGAGAATAGCTGATTGCACATGAGGTTACTTTCTAAGTGGAGTGGCTCCAGAAATTAACTTACGTTACTGGATGTTGAAAGATATTCATCCTGACTTTCTCACTAAATAAATATTTGGGCTAAGGATAAGCCAAAGTTGTGCTGGACATTAACAAGTCTTTTGACTTGGTGAGCAGTGTGGTGCCACACTTACTGGCAGTTGAATTGAAATAAAGTTGAATTGAACTAAAAGCATCTTACTTTCTGTAACATCTTCAAGAAGGTGTTAACAGGCTAGACGCTCCCTTAGCACTCATCCTTACTGTTTTAAACATTACTCTTTGCACTTTTTGGTTCTGCTCTTAGGTAACAGAAATTGGAGGCAACTGGTAAGTCCTTGATTAGTGTCAGGCACCAATGGGATATACACTTTCTCTATAGGTCATGAACTCAAAAAGAGGGTGGTCTACTGTGGATGACCCCATTAGTTGCCTACCTAGATTTACTTCTTCAGCCCCTTCCTTGCTGGCAGAGCTATTTTGTTCAGGAGCTAATGGGCCCCAAACTAGCCCTTCCATTCTCCTTTCTAATTAGTGGCTTAATCATCATAATATTGTAATGTCTTTTTCTGATGATGGTGATGATGATGATGAAGGCTAACACTTTCTAAGCGTTTACTCTGTGCTAGGTACTTTTTAAAGAACTTTGAAAGGTATCAACTCATTTCGATACAGGAGTTAAGAAGAAATTGCTTAGGCAGATAGTGAGGGTATGGGAGTCCTCAGTAAGGTTTTCCTTTTAATAAAAACAGCCCCCAATCATTTTCTTTTCTAACAAAGAGCAGCCTGTAAAATCGAGCTGCAGACACAGACAAGCAAACTAGGAGCTTGCACAGGTGAATTCCGGCAGTTGTGCCCATGGGAATATACTAGCCGGGATGAGGCATGTTCAAAGTGGCAGCACCATCTTCTCTTTTTGCCAGCCACATGTACAGTAAGAAGCAGACTAGATGGCACTGCCCAAGTGGAAAGCCCATTTGTATAATAAGATTAGGGTTGGGAGACCAGCCTTCCCCACGTCACACCTGGTCAAACCAATCTGTGAGTCCTACATAATTCAGACACTGCCTCCTCAAGCCTGCTTATAAAATCTGCTGTGGTCCGCCCTTGCCCCCTTTTTCAGACGTCTTACAAGGAGCTGCTCTCCTCTCCCCTTTCTTCTGCCTATTAAGCTCCTTAACCCACCCACGTGTCCCTTTCCTTAATCCTCTTGGCGGGAGATGCCGAACCCTGGATATTTACCCCAGACAGTGATGCCATTTCAGTTTCATTCTTGTAAACCAAAAGAGATAATTCTCAATCAATCTAGAAAGTTTATTTTGCCAAGGTTAAGGACACACCCTGACATAGCCTCAGGAGATCCTGCTGACATGTGCCCAAGGTGGTTGGCTTTTATACATTTTAGGGAGACATGAGACATCAATCAATATGTGTAAGATGTACATTGGTTCACTTCGGTAAAGCGAGACAACTTGAGGGAGAGCTTCCAAATCCTAAATAGATAAGAGACAAAAGCTTGCATTCTTTTGAGTCCTTGATCAGCCCTCCACTGAATACAAAATTTAGTCTGGCTCAGTGAATTTGCATTTTTACATGAACAATAGGGCAGAGAAAGCAATCAGATATGCTCTTGTCTCAGGCGATCCTCAGAGGGATGACATCGAGCTGCGTCTCTCCTTCGTCCATAAGGAATTTCCTTGTGGGCAAATTGTGAGGGAGGTATGTAGCTTTTTATCTTTGTAGCTATCTTATTTAGGAAAAAAAATGGGAGGTAGATTACCCAACATAGTTCCCAGCTTGTCTTTTCCCTCGGCTTAGTGATTTGGGGGTCCTGAGATTTATTTTCCTTTCACATTCTCATAATAAAGCCATGAGGAAGGTACCATTATTAAACCAAAGCCCAGAGAGACTAACTTGCCTAAAGTCACACAGCTAGAAAGCAGCAGCTGAATCCCCATAGTTTGATTCTAGAGCTTCCCTCTTAACCACTATGTCTTGTAAGCCAGTGAGACAAGAAGTCTGCTGGAGGAACATCTGGGACACTTTAGAGATGAGTTCTTTTTCTTTGGAATGTTGTCATCTGCATATGATATTTGGAACTGCTGCCGGTATCTTGTGTCTATAATAGGAGTCACGGCTGAGTATATTGGAGTAAAAAGATGGAAGCTGCTAAACATTTTGAAGACATCATTGGGCAAGGTTGAATTAACTAACCTTGGAACTCCTTTACCTCTGGAATTGTTTTTCGTGTGACACGATGAACTCAGTATCCTTTAATCTACTTGTTAGATCCCCTGTTACTTGTTGTGAAAAGCACTCTCACTGATACACATAGAAACAAGCATAATTCGGACCTAAGACAAATAGAAATGAGCATAATTCTGTTTTTTTTGTTGTTGTTGTTGTTGTTTTTTTTTTTGAGACGGAGTCTCGCTGTGTCACCCAGGCTGGAGTGCAGTGGCCGGATCTCAGCTCACTGCAAGCTCCGCCTCCCGGGTTTACGCCATTCTCCGGCCTCAGCCTCCCAGTAGCTGGGACTACAGGCGCCCGCCACCTCGCCCGGCTAGTTTTTTGTATTTTTTAGTAGAGACGGGGTTTCACCATGTTAGCCAGGATGGTCTCGATCTCCTGACCTCGTGATCCACCCGCCTCGGCCTCCCAAAGTGCTGGGATTACAGGCTTGAGCCACCGCGCCCGGCCGAAATGAGCATAATTCTAACCCTTTTAGGTAGGCACAATATTTGCACTATAAGCAAGATTTTCATTCAGCCAACAAATATTTACTGAATGCCTTCCATTTGCCAGGTATAGTGCAAGTTGCTGAACCAAACAATATGGGAAGGGCAGGTTTCTCCATCCATGGAGGTTATAATCTGGTCATAAATGTAGTGAAAGTGCGGGCAGGCATATTTTGGGACGGTATCTTGAGGACTAATCTGGATTGGGAGTCAGAGAAGGCCCTAATAAAATCCAGTAAAAGCATCCATTACAGATTCAAAAAGAATCCATATAATGTCTGTATCATCCATCAAGTATTTGTGATATGTTTTGGTTTTAGCTGTATAAGAGCAGTAAGAACTATTATGTGCACAATAGTGTTAGATGTATAAGTATTATTATTATTATTATTTTGAGACGGAGTCTCGCTCCGTCGCCCAGGCCGGAGTGCAGTGGCACTATCTCAGCTCACTGCAAGCTCTGCCTCCTGGGTTCACGCCATTCTCTGGCCTTAGCCTCCCGAGTAGCTGGGACTACATGTGCCCGCCACCACGACCGGCTAATTTCTTGTATTTTCAGTAGAGACGGGGTTTCACTCTGTTAGCCAGGATGGTTTACGATCTCCTGACCTCGTGATCCGCCCGCCTTGGCCTCCCAAAGTGCCGGCATTACAGGCGTGAGCCACGCGCCCGGCCAGGTGTATAAGTATTTAGGTAACTTTATAACAAAATACACTTACTTTAAGAGCCAGACTGTCTTTCCCTTTTAAAGGGAAATACTGAAGCTGATTTAGGAGAGGCAAACTAACATAAAATATAAGGCAAATGAGTGGGAACTAAGGCATTTGGTATCTATTTCTAGCTCACTGGGCAGCAGTCCTCCGTGTCTTGAATTCTATAATTTGCGAAATATGATTCATAGGGGTTGCAATGGAATATTTCTGAGTTTTTAGACTAATGAGGGATAAATTTTAAAAATCCCTGTGCTACTGTGAATGTTCCAGAAACTATTCACAAGTTTATTATAGCAAAGAAAATGGGCAAAAGAAAGGGGGTGGGTACAGGACTTGACACTCCAGAGAAGAAGGCAGTGACGTAAAAAATCAAGAGGTAGTCCACACCAGGAAATAGTGCTGTGCACATTAGAGCTGTTACTGAGTAAATACTTGTTGGAATTTCCAGAGATAACCAAACAAACATGAAGAAGGAAGTGGGTTTTTTTTTTTTTCAGCTTTATTATGGAAAATATCTAATGTGTACAAAAGTACCGAGAATAGTAAATAATAACGTCCATACGGCTTCTATGGCCGTACTCACGGCCAACTTGCTTTATTTTTCACCTCCCACTCCTCACTATTCTCAAGCAAATTCCAGACATCATACCATTTCACCCCTAAATATGTCGCACATATCTCTAATGCAAAAGAATGGGAACCAAGACATTTGGTGTCTATGGCTAGCACACTGGGTAGCAGCCTTCTGTGTTCTGAATTTATAACATGTAGAACAAGATTTATAGTTGGTTGCAACCCGAATTTATTTTTAAGTAACAGCAATATAAGAGGAGGTGGCTAAACCTCACAAGGCTCTCCACGGGGGAAGCTCACCCCTATAAATCCAGGCGGGCGCTTCGTTACCCAGGAGCCCAGGGCGCAGCTCCGGCACACTTCCTTTCAAGGCCGGGACCCCTGCGGCAGCCCGTGGGACACCGCCCTTTCTGAGCACGGGCTGGTCCCCGCCCCTCCCCCGGGAAGTCTCCGCCCACAGGGCCCCAGCAGCCCCCGCGCGCCCTCGCTCCCTCCCGTCGGCCACCGCCCCTCGGCGTAGGGAGCGGCGTGCCGCCCGGGACGCCTAGGCCTGGGGTCGGGAACGCGCACGCTGTGCGTCCTGGGCTCGCTCGGGATTCTCGCCTGGCGCGGCCGGGGAAAGGTGAACAGTGTGGCCCGCCATGTTCTTCTCCGCGGCGCTCCGGGCCAGGGCGGCTGGCCTCACCGCCCACTGGGTAAGGAGGCTCGAGCTGAGCCCGGCGCTGCTGCCGCCCTTCTCTTGCTCTCTGTGTCTCCCTTAGTTTTGGGCGCAGGAGAGCCCTGGGCTCTGCACGGGCCTGCAGGCGGCAGCAAGGACACTGCGGCCTTCGCCCTCTTAGGGAGGCCGCTGCAGCCCCACCGTGAGTGAGAAGCCTCGAGGGAGGGCTGCCAGACTGGAAAGTGTACTCCTAGTTTGGTCGAGGAGGACAGAAAAGAGGGGCTGCTTGGTGATGTGTTTTTGTTTTGTTTTGTTTTTTTGCTATTTCGCTGTAGCGCAGAATCTAGGCCTGCCCTGGCCAGATCAGTTTCGAAGACCCCCGCCCCGAAGGAGGCACCTCGCATTTCAAGCCTAGTGACCTGGATGCTGTTAGGTTGCAGCATACTGGAGAGCTCTGGCTTGCTTCGTGAAGGCTTACGGAGAACTTCCTTAGGGCTGGAAAAGGGTGACCAATGTTTGATTTACTGCAGTTGTGCTTTGCATATCGGAAATGCTGGGTAAATAAATGGTATCAAACTAACTCTGAAAGAACGGCGCCGCAAATAACTGCACCCAGTTAAAGAACCACAGGATTTTAGAGGTTATATGGTCTGTTTGAGATCCAAGTACATCTCATTGTAGGCAAGGAAATTGAATTGCAGAGAAGTTGAAACACTCCTTCATGTTAATCTAAAAATGCAGATTCCAGAAATGTCGATTATAACAACAGGGCCTGTTACACAAGTAATACTGGAAAGAAGCCTTAGTTTTGTTTGTTTTCTAGGAGTAAAATAGGTTAAGTCATTTCTCAGCAAGAGGGAGATAGTGTATGTTCGTTGAGAACGAATTCAGGGTTTTAGAGTTAGACTCGAGTTTGGATGGTAGCTTAACTGCCTTTTGTGGCTCTATGACTTTGTCCTATTAATCTTCCTTAGTTTCTTCAGTTGTAAAATGGGAATATTCCTTTTTGCAGAGTTCAGTCTTTCAGTAAACATTTGAAGTCTTACTGTAGGTCATGCACTGCTGAGCTCTAGGTAACAGTGTGGATAATAATGATAGTCATTTGATAACTGTTTTCTGTGTGCCAAGCACTGAGTTAAATATCTACATTCCCATTTTTGAGGTTGGTATTACTTTTTCCTCATGTTACAGATAAGGAAAAGACTTAGTTCCCGTTCTTTTGGAATTGATAGTCTCACGTAAGAGGAACTTTAAGATAAATATGAGACAGTGTAAAAGCACAGTATTAGAGATGTGAATAGGGTCATCCAATGTGGTTTCAAGGTGCATAAGATTTTTCCTGAAGGTAGTACTAACAGATTGGGCATGGGGTCAGAGGGTATTCTAGGTGGAAAGGACAACTTTAAAAAAGCCTTGTTGGCAAGAAAAAGATCGGTATGTATGAGAAGCCACCTCTCCTGTTGGAGGTAAGGTGTGTTCCCAAATGAAATAAGGGAGAGACAGGGGCCAGATATTGGAGCTCCTTGCGTGCCATACTAAAGAATTTGATTTTATCTTAGAGGCAGTAAGGAGTCAGTGAAAGGTTTTAGAGTACAGAAATAAGATCTGGTTTCTGTTTTGGTTGGGTCACTGGATAGGACTGAGGGTGGAATGGGTTTGATTTGGACCCAGAAACTGGGAGACTAAGTAGATAAGAGGCTCTTGCAGAATGCTAGGTGAAAGATGATGAGCGTCAGACATGGTAGAAAGAATAGAAATAAGAGTGCCTGTAGATTTTCTTTTGTTTTTGAGGCAAAGGGGCTAGAAGTATAAATTGAAAAGCAGTTTTAACAATGAAAAAGAGCAACTTGAGGTAGTGGAGGACCATTTTAATCAGGTTTAATGTTTCTACAACTCTCCCTCTCCCTCTCTCCCTCTCTCCCTCTCTCCCTCTCTCCCTCTCTCCCTCTGTCCCTCTGTCCCTCTGTCCCTCTGTCTCCCTCCCGCTCCGCTCTCCGTCCCCGCTTTTTTTAAACAAATAGTACCTGATATGCAGTATGTACACAATAAATATTTGAGTTGATGAATAAGTTTAATTTTTATTACACATGTAATACGTTATAGGAAAAACAGTATTGAGATTAGCACATAGAATAAGCTCAAAAAATAAAAATCATCCATTGTCTTGTCAACCTGGAAATTACCATTGTTAACATTTTGATGTCTACACTTAACAGACCTTACAGATAATTAGTTTTTACAAAAATGGGAAGATATTATTTATACTGTTTGGTAGCCTGCTTTTTTGTAATGTATTCTGATCAGCTTTCCTTATCAGTAGACATTTCTATACTGTCATTTTAATGCTACATAGCATTCCATTGTGAGGCTGTTCTATTGCTTATATAACCAGGCCCTTCTAACCTTTCACAAGTAGTGGGATTTCACATTAAACCGAGCAAGTATCAAGAAAAGTACAAGAAAAATCTACCTAAGTTCCTTTCCTAAATGAGAAACCTCTATTATTATTTTTTATTATTGATTTATTATTTTCTTTATTTAAATGGAGTCTGGCTCGTAACCCTGGCTGAAGTGCAGTGGCGCGATCTCGGCTCACTGCAAGCTGCGCCTCCCGGGTTCACACCATTCTCCTGCCTCAGCCTCCCGAGAAGCTGGGACTACAGGCGCCCACCACCATGCCCGGCTGATTTTTTGTATTTTTATAGAGACGGAGTTTCACCGTGTTAGTCAGGATGGTCTCGATCTCCTGACCTGGTGATCCGCCCACCTCGGCCTCCCAAAGTGCTGGGATTAGAGGCGTGAGCCACCGCGCCCGGCCTAAATGAGAAACTTTTAATGATTATGCTTTCAAATAAATTGCCTATTCTAATTTCTGCTTTGCTAGCTGCCATTCTCTTGAAGAGGCTTTTCAGCTCATTGTTGCTTAAAATATGGCCAGAATTAAGTACTAGTTTGTGTGACCTTGAGCCATCTCAATCTCTTTGAGCCTCATTTTTCTTTTCTGTAAAGTGAGATAATACCTCATAGGTGATTGTAGTAATTGACTAAAAGTTATAAATTATGGAGTAATAGATAATCAGAATAAGTTTATTCCCTTCTTCAGTAATTGCCCATGGTTTTTCTGTAATGTTGATGCCACTTTAGAACTTACCACTGCCTCATTCCCAAGCTGCTACTGTAGTTTTGAAGGTGAGAGGATTGTGGTGGCATTTTCAATTACAGATACTCCTTTACTTACAATGAGATTACATCCTGATTAAACCCACTGTAAATTGAAAGTATGTAAATTTCAATTTACAGTGGGGTTATCTGGACTTAATCGAGGAGCATGCTGAATATTCATCATGCTGTAAAGTTGGGAAGTTGCACCACAGGCCATTGTGAGTCAGGGACCATCTGTATTGTGTATTTTTTCATTCATTGAGGATATTTTCCTTTATGTCTTTAAGCATGATTATAGCTGTCCTGAAGTTTCTAGTTGATTCTTTCTTCTTGAAAATGTGTTTTCCTTTTTTGTTTGTTTCCCATATGTTGAACAGTTTTGGATTGTATGCTGAATTTTGTGAATGATAATGTTGTAGAGGTTCTAGATCCTGTTTTATTCCTCCAAATAGTGTGTTTTGTTGTTGCTATCCATATCCCTTGTGGGCAGCAGATCAAATACTGGTTCTGTTCTTTTAGCTAGGTTCCTTGGAGTCTGCAGCATGTACATGCATGGTTCAGGGTTCAGCCAGAGATTCCTGTAGAATTTATATACCGAATGTATAGGACTTCCTCCCCCTTTCTGACTCTTCCTTTTCTGGGATTTCCCACTTTACCATGTCTGTTGTTGTTCTAAACTCTAAGTGAGGCCTGCCTTCTGGCTAAAAGATGTAAAGGAAAAATAAAAACCTCATTGGCTTTTTATGCATGTAGACTCCCCTTCTGTGTCTGGCTGTTTGGTTGTTCCCCAGTGCCTTCAGAAAGCTTTTGTTTTTATAAAATATTTTGTCCAGAGTTTATAGTTATTATTCAGTGGTTTGCCCTGACAGTGTCTACTTAGCCATACTAGAAGTATGCCATCTTGTGTGGTGGCACTTTTCCTTCCAAATTTTAAGTTTTGTACAATGAAATGTTTTCCCCATTCCATTAGATATATTTTTTTTAATACAAATTTTAACATTTTATTGATTTAGGGGCCAAACAAAGCAGCATTTGGTCAGTTAAGAAAGGCACCTCAGTGAAAATAATACATCACAGTGCTGTTGAGTGATCCCAGTCACAGGATTTGATAATGGAAAGGAAGGACAATCTTTGGATGACATAGCTTAGGACACTTGCTCATTTATTTAAAAGAGTCCCTTCACACACTGCAGATAAAAGCAGCATAGGACTGTGGCATGTGCTGGGTAGCTGTGAGAGGTTACTCATGAGAGTAGGTAGCCTAGTAAATCAGTGGTAAGTCAGGGGAAGGGAATCAGCCTCCCTTTCCATTCCATTCCCTTCCCCCTCCCCTTGATTCCAGTATGCTTGATTTGTTGAGCCACCATCCCTGTGAATACACCTTACGTCTCTTTCAAATGTGGAGACGGTTTTTTGATCTTACAGTGTGTGGAACCAGGGTCAGTAATCAAAGCCTCCCTGTTGCAAGCTATAGACACACAGGACAACAATTTGATTTCCTGTACTCTTGGTCTGGAACCCATGGGGTTCTGAGATAAAAGTTGACGTCTTAGTGCACTGGCGTTAAAAAATACTTTCACCAGTCCAGAGTAAATGAAAACCCGATTCCTTAGAAACAATACTGTATCTCTCTATTTCTACCCCCACCCTCCAAGCATGGTATTTTTTAAAAAATTAATTTTTCCCTTACACTTTAAAAACTCCCACCTATGTATAAAAGAAACTGCCACACTACAATAACACTGCTGTTGTTCCCAGTATTCCTCTGAGCCCCTCACCAGCCCTCCCTCACCATCCTCACCCTGGCCACCCTTCCCTTCTGCCCAGCACCTACGAGCAGGGATCACGCCGCGGGGTGATGAGCAGTGGTGTAGTCTCGCCTGGCCGTCTGATACTAGGATGTGGCTTTGGAGAAGGCTGCTAGGATGCTTGCGAACACGACATCAGGGGTCTGGGATGCATCGATAGCAGAGTGGATCCCCTGTTTCCTGTAGTACTCTATGAGTGGGGTGGTTTGAGTGTGGTAGGCTTGCAAGCGGATTTTCAAGGCCTTCTCATTGTCATCTGATCGACGAATCAAGGGTTCCCCAGTGATGCAATCTTTCATGGGCTCTTTTGGAGGGTTGAACTCCTCATGGTAGGAACGGCCACTCTTGGGGTGAATCAGCCGAGTCTGGGATGCTGAATTCAATCACAGAATCAAGCTTCTCTTTCCGCGTCTCCATGAGGTTATCGAGCATTTCTGCCTGCCTCACAGTCCCAGGGAAGCCATCCAGAAGAAAACCATTTTTGTACAAGGGGGTCTCCAAATTCTTCTCAATGAGTTCCACTACCATTTCATCACTCACCAGTTTCCCACCATCCATAGTTGCCTTCAGCTTTATTCCTAGCTCTGAGCCAGAAGCCGCCATGGCCCTCAGCATGTCCCCAGTAGCCATATGGCAGACACAGAAGTTTTCAGCCAATCTGGGTGCCTGGGTGCCTTTACCGGCCCCAGGAGGCCCCAGCAGCATGGCCCGGATGCCTTTAGGATACTCGGGTTCTGCCGCTGGCACGCTGGGAGCCATGTCCACCGAAGTCTCTCACTCTCCATTAGAGATTCTTAAACTTGATTTTGTAATTTCCCAGTGTATCTCCATTGTGACTCAAAGGACTCTAAAGAAGTTAATGTAGGAAAAACACCCCAAAACATTTAGTTTTTTATTCCTGCTGTAACAAATTTCCACAAACTTTGTGGCATAAAACGTCACATTTTTTACCTTACAGTTCTGTAGGTTAAAAGTGACATAGGTCTCAGTGGGCTAAAATTAAAGTGTAGGCCAAGCTTCATTCGTTTTTGGAGGCTCTAGAGGTGAATCTCTTTTCTTGGCTTTTCCAGCTCCTAGAGGCTGCTCTTGATCCCTTCTTTCATCTCCAAACCCCGCAAAGGCAGGTCTAGTTCTTACATGCATCACTTTGACCCTACTTCAGGCATTCATCACATGTCCTTCCTTGACTCTCCTTCCTCTTCCACTTTGTAAGAATGCTGTGATTGATGACATTGGGCCCACCTAATCTAGGATAATCTCCCTATTTTAAGGTTGGCTGATTAGCAGCCTTAATTCTGCTTTGTTGTGTAAACTAATATTCACAGGTTTCCAGGATTAGGATGTGGTTATCTTTGGGAGACCATTATTCTGCCTGCCATAGTGATAAATTAGCAGTTTAAGGAGAGAGAGAATGAACAAACTTTATGCAGGGAGGTTCAGTAGGCCTTTTTATTAGAGACGTGACCTTTTTATTAGAGACGCGAACTCAGTTTCCGTTTCAAAGTTATAAATAGTTGGCTTTCCCTTCTCTTTGGGCACTGTTGAGTACCTTAGTGCTCAGTACGTTGAGTAATAAATTATAAGTCTATTGACCATAGTGTATAACCTATTAAGTGAAAGTCAGTCTGATTTTCCAATGGGGAACCTTGTCAGTAGTTTTTGAATCAGTTTGGGAAGCATGTTATAAATCAGTTGTAGGACATTCAACAAAACATTAAAGACAGTTTACACACATTTTGGTTAGGGGGAAGGTGGCTTTATCTGTGGGATATTTTGCTAGGTGTTACCCTATTTTATATGTAAGATATATGAAGATTGCTGGACAAATAAATGCCCAAGATCACACAGTAGTAAGGGCTGGGTTTATTTGCAAGTCCTGTTTTGTTTTGTTTTTAATCTACCTTTCTGAAGTTGCTGAAACAATTGAAGTTGCTAAGGGAAATCACTATGTATGGTGAATATTTAAATTTAATAGGCACTCTAATAATAAAAGGTGTACCAGTGTAAGCAGACTAGGGAAATGATTTCACTTTGCTTAGGGAAAAGAGATGGAGGTTTAGGGGCTTTAAAGGGGTAAGAGGAGGAGGTTAACCTTGGTCATGATGGATGAGTGGAAGGTGTAAGTTGAGATAATGCTGTAGGTATAGCTAGTTACATATACAAGGACAGTGAAGTGCATGAGATGAGACTGAACCCCAGGTCCACTGGATGGGCGTTTCATTTCTATAAATTATTCTTGTCCTTAGAACAATTGGTTGTTGCTTGTATCCATGTGGGATTTTAGATTTAAAGAATGTTTTCTTTAATGTATGGTCAAGATGACCGGAATCATTAATGTTGTTATCTTAATCTGTAATGCACAGTGCCTGTAATACCTGGGCTGTTCGTGCAGCTTTTCTATAATATAAAATTTAGCCAAATTACATTTGTTAATTCCCTCATAGTATGGTAAAAATTACTTACGTTTTAACCTGAATAACATTTTTAGCTAAGTTACTGATGGAATTTTACTTGGAGGATGTTTGTAAAAGTCCTCCTATGTCTATCTGAAAATACAGCAAAACTTAAATTTTAGTGGTTAAGGCATGTACTGAAGTCAGGAAAATCTGTATGTGGCATTTCATTTATTTAGCTGTGTGATCTAGGGAGAGTTTTTCCCCCTTCTTTGAGCCTTAATTTTCTCACCTGTAAAATAAGATAATACCTACTTGGTAGGCTTGCTGAGAGGATTAAATGAATTATAGTGTAGATTTGTAAAGTTTATACCATGAAATCTGACATAGAGTAAGCGTTTGTATTTACGATTATCCTTGAAATAGATTTCACAATTATTAACCCAGCATCAACTTTGTTAAAATAAAATGCACTGAAAAACTTTTGGTTTTCAGGGATTTTTTTTTTTTTTTTTTTGAGACAGAGTCTCAGTCTGTCCTCCAGGCTGGAGTTCAGTGGCGTGATCTTGGCTCACTGCAACCTCCTGGGTTCAAGTGATTCTCCTGCCTCAGCCTCCCAAGTAGCTGGGATTAAAGGCGCATGCCACCATGCCTGGCTAATTTTTGTATTTTTAGTAGAGATGGGGTTTCGCCATGTTGGCCAGGCTGGTCTCAAACTCCTGACCTCAGGTGATCCACCTGCCTTGGCCTCTCAAAGTGCTGGGATTACAGGCATAAGCCACTGCACTCAGCCTCGAGGATTTTTTTTTTTTTAATGTAAAAATACTTAGTCTGAATGAATGTATTACAGACGCTGACTTTTTGAGGAGGTTTCAGTTTCTTGCTTGAACTGGCAATGGGGAAGGCTGTAGGTAACAAGTCAGCAGATGATGTGAACAGTGAGAGGAAAGCACGGAGGGAGGGACCTCAGACCACTTTGGATTCACCGGAGATGTTTCACGTGTACACTGTGACTCTTGCATAGGCAAATACACATCTTGGTGGATTTAATCTGTAAATATTAGGGATCGTCTAAAAGATATATTCCTTGCCTTAGCTGGCCTCTGATAAGGGGGAAAAAAAGAGTTTTTGAATTGCCTGACCTTAGTCTTATCTTTTTTTTTTTTTTTTTTTTTGAGACGGAGTCTCGCTCTGTCGCCCAGGCTGGAGTGCAGTGGCGCCATCTCGGCTCACTGCAAGCTCCGCCTCCCGGGTTCACGCCATTCTCCTGCCTCAGCCTCCCGAGGAGCTGGGACTACAGGCGCCCGCCACTGCGCCTGGCTAATTTTTTCTATTTTTAGTAGAGACGGGGTTTCACCATGGTCTCGATCTCCTAACCTTGTGATCCGCCCGCCTCGGCCTCCCAAAGTGCTGGGATTACAGGCGTGAGCCACCGCGCCGGGAGTCTTATCTTTCTAATTAGATTACTGCTTCTGTCAGTTTTGTCTTATGGCTTCTGAGTCTCTTATTAACTTCTGTTAGCTGGATGGGTCCTTCTGTAATGCAAGTGTCTGATAGAACTGAAAGGAGAGCTTCGTAGGATGGTAGTATTGTTTGAACAACAGAAGAAATTCAGAAAAAGAGTAGAGCCCATGAAAAAACAATGAAGGAATCCTATTCTTGGGGAGAATATAAAACTTTAATTTTGGTCATTTTGAGCTGTTGGTATTGCCAGTGACAGTGAAAGGGAAAGGCTGGTAGAAAGAGCACAGGGTCCTTAGATTCAAAGAGCCTAGGCTCAAAATCCAGCTGTCACTAAATGTGCGGTATGGGGCAAGTTACTGTCTTTGAGCCTGAGTTTCTCTAAATGTAAAATGGAAATGATGACTCACTACAGATTTTTTAGGAATTGAAAAAAAGTATGTAGAAGAGCTTAAAACAGAGGCACTCAAGTTTACTTGAATCCAATGCAAAGGCAGCCACTGTTTTGGCCTGCTTAAATCTCTGTTCTTACTGAAACACACACACACAAAAGCTAGAATTCAAACCCACTGATAATTTTCAGTTGTATATTAGGCTATGATCTTATTTACTTAAAAAAGTTACTTGGTTCCATGCTTTTCTTCTTAAAAAAGGGAAGTTACTTGCATTTTCAATTGAACTCAATTGGAATTTCTTGAGGTATAGACATTTCAGAGTCCAATGAGAAGCCAGATTCTAGAGAAAAGACTATAGGTAGTCAGAGAAGGGGATGGGTGGGAACTCAGCTTAATCTTTGAATCATTCCAGCCTAGCTAAGTTGTTTTTTCCAGTTTTAAGCCTGGTCCTGGAATGCCTCTTTATTTCAAAGTGAAACAAAATTGAAATGGCCCAGTAAGTAGTGTAAAGATGTTAATGAGAACTTTTAATATTTTATTCCTTTATTGAAAGTGTCTGACATAGACATTACAATGAATGTAAAATAGGTGATATTCTTTAAACACACAAAAAAACAATTTTCAAAGCCATTTTCAGGCCACCTATAACTTGATAGGGATGAGTAACAGTTTGTGCCAGTTGAAAAAAACAGCGCTAAGATTTATCAGTTTATCTTCACTATTTAGTTTACTTCTTTCTTTATTGTTTGTTTACTTACTACTCTTTTAAGACAGCATCTCACTCCGTCTCCCAGGCTTGAGTACAGTGGCATGATCATGGCTCGCTGCGACCTCAACCTCTTGGGCTCAAGCAATGCTCCCACCTCATGGTGTGCCACCATGCCTAGCTAATTTTTGTATTTTTTGTAGAGACAGGGTCTCACTGTGTTGCCCAGGCTGATTTCAAACCCCTGGCTTCAAGCGATCTACGGGGCTTGGCTTTCCAAAGTTCTGGAATTATAGGTATGAGCTACCGTGTCTGGCCAGCTTCTTTTATTTTATAAACATTGTCTCAGCCCTTAACGCAGTTTTGAAGAGGTCGACTTCAGACTTTGAAATTAAGTTGCTCAAATGTTATGCTAGTGTGTATACATTCAGGTTTTTTGCAGGAATAGAAGAGAATGGTGGCAAGGATTAAAAAAAGATCAAATAATTTGCATCTTTCTCTCTTAACAGGAGCATTGTAAGCCAAGTAGGCAGGGCTTTTCATTTCTTATCTGCCTGCCTGTATATATGGAGGCCTAATTTTCTTCCTTGAACTCCTTGGTTTCTTAGACCTACTATGTTCTTTTAAAGCTTTGATGGCATCAAATAGTCAAGTGGCTAATAATAAGGTCATGGCCTTTGTAGTCATGTGGCCCTAGGATCTAACATAATTTCTGCCAATAATTAGTGATGTGACCTAACCTTGAGAAGTTTGCATAACTCGTTTAAATTTCTGGAAATTATACCCACCTTGCAGGAAACTTTAAGAATTAAATAATGTATAAAAAGCTTAGTGCCTGACATGTAGTACTTCTAATAATAATAGCTAATGATAGCCAGCACTAATATAGTACTTACCATCTGCCAGGCAGAATATTAAGCACTTTATATTAAGTACATTTTTTTTTCCCCCGAGATGGAGTCTCACCCTATTGCACAGGCTGGAGTGCTGTGGCGTGTGCTAGGCTCACTGCAACGTCTGCCTCCTGGATTCAAGCGATTCTCCTGCCTTGGCCTTCCAGTTAGCTGGGATTATAGGCACGTACCACCACGCCCAGCTAATTTTTGTGTTTTTAGTAGGGACAGGGTCTCATCATGTTGGCTGGACTGGTCTCGAACTCCTGAACTCAGGTGATCCATCCGCCTCAGCCTCCTAAAGTGATGGGATTACAGGCGTGAGCCACTGTGCCCGGCCTGAAGTACATCTTTTAATGCTCTCAAGAACCCTATGAAGTACATGCCATCATTTTTCTCTTTTTATAAATGAGGAAACAGGCTCTGGAGCTGAGCTTTTAGCCATTTTGCTGTATTGTCTCTCCATACATAGGGTATTTATGGAATATTAGATAACAGTGATACATCCCACCTTCAGAGTGCTAGAATGTGGAAAATGTGCTTTTTAGAAATGCTGAAATTGACACTTCCTATACTAGAACGTGTTTAGTGTTGGTTGTCTTTTACACCACACTCAACATCAGAAGGATTTTTTTTTTTTTTTTTTTTTGATAGAGAGTCTCGCTCTGTCGCCCAGGCTGGAGTGCAGTGGCTCGATCTCGGCTCACTGCAACCTCCACCTTCCAGGTTCAAGCAATTCTCCTGCCTCAGCCTCCCAAGTAGCTGGGACTACAGGTGTGCACCACCACATGCTGCGAATTTTTGTATTTTTAGTAGAGATAGGGTTTCACCATATTGGCCAGGCTGATCTCGAACTCCTGACTTTGTGATCCGCCCACCTTGGCCTCCCAGAGCGCTGGATTACAGACTGTGCCTGGCCAGAAGGATGGTATTTTTAAGATTAGTTTGGTGACATTAGACAGGATGTTTTGAATTGACAAAGGGATCAGCTAGAAGACTTACAGTAATGTACAGACATGAAATAATGTCTGAAATAGTGGTGATGGTAAGACAGGGACAGAACTAAAGACTTCATTGGGTTTTTTGGTTGGTTTTGTTTTCAGACAGGGTCTTACTTTGTTACCCAGACTGGAGTGCAGTGGCATGATCTCAGCTCACTGCAACCTTCACCTCCCAGGTTTAGGCAATTCTCCCACCTCATCCTCCTGAGTAGCTGGGACTACAGGTGTGCGCCACCACAGTCAGCTAATTTTTGTATTTTTTGGCAGAAATGCGGTTTCACCACGTTGACTGGGCTGGTCTTGAACTCCTGACCTCAAGTGACACTCTTGCCTTGGCCTCCCAAAGTGCTGGGATTACAGGTGTGAGCCGCTGTACCCAGCCCTTCATTGGTTTTTAAAAGTTTAAATGTAATACATATAATGGCAAAAAATTCAAACAGTAAGCAAGGCTACATATTATAGTATATATATATATAAAAAACAGTACAGAGTAGGGATACAAGAATATGTATTATAAAAAATATATGTTGCATATATTATATATGTTAACCCATGATACATCCTAACTTTCCACATTCTAATACCTCTGAAAGTGGGATGTATCACTGTCATCTAATATTCCATAAATACTCTATGTATGGAGAGACAATGTAACAAAACAATTAAAAGCCCAGGTCCAGAGCCTGTTTCCTCATTTGTAGAAACAGAATAATAACAGTGTGTACTTCATAAGGTTCTTGAGAGCATTAAGAGATGTATTTCATGTAAAGTGCTTAATATTCTCCTGGCAGTAAAGACTAGATTTTCTTCCCACTCCAGATCCTTGATTCCTCTGCTTAGAGACAGCAGCTGTTACTGGTTTCTTTTATGATGTCTCTGTTGAGATATTTTGATAGAAAAAGCAGTAAAAAATGGAAACTGGCACATTTCTAGATTTTATTGACTTTCTTAAAAAGAACTTTGACAGATCTGAAATTTTACCCCATTTGTAAGCTAACAAGTTAACCTGCCTCAGTTTCATGGATACTGGCAGGGGGCAGCATCCTGGGTCAGTAGGCAGCATGAACTTCATGTTAGTTCCCCGACATTCATATCTAATGGTAAGGGAGGAGACCACCCCCATATTGTCTTATGCCCAATTTCTGCCTCCAAAGAAAGAAGAAGTAAAAACTAAAAGGCAGAAATGAAATCCACAAGCAGACAGCCCAGAGCCACACCCTGGTCCTGGTAGTTAAAGATCGACCCCTGACCTAGTTGGTTGTGTTATCTATAGATTACAGACATTGTATAGAAAAGCACTGTGAAAATCCCTGTCCTGTCCTGTTCTGTTCCGTTCTAATTACCGGTGCATGCAGCCCCCACCGAGTCACGTACCCTCTGCTTGCTCAATTGATCACAGCCCTCTCACATGGACCCCCTTAGAGTTGTGAGCCCTTAAAAGGGACAGGAATTGCTCACTCGGGGAGCTCAGTTGTTGGAGACGTGAGTCTTCCTGAAGCTCCCGGCTGAATAAAGCCCTTCCTTCTTTAACTCGGTGTCTTGGGGGTTTCGTCTGTGGTTTGTCCTGGTACAGCGGGAGTGATATGGAACAGCCCAGGTGAATGCTGTGCGTCACAGCTAAGGGACCTTGAGCTTGGGAAACCCTGTCTGTAAGAAAACTCACTCAGCTTTTGCCCCAGGAGAAGATATTCTCTACAAAAATAATTGAAAAGATAGTCTGAAACAAAAGCTGTTCAGCACTGCTGCTCACAAAATGTGCACAAACCTGAGACCCACAGAAATCTTTCTACCAGCCTATTTCTTCCTCCTTCCCCACTTTCTTTAACTAAAAAAGAAATTTATAAGTTAATTTCAGTGGAGAAGTAGATGGTTTTTTAACCGTCAAATACATTATAAATTCACTAGAAAAACTGTAAGCCTTATATATGTGGATATAAAGAAAAACTAATTATGTGCAAATGCAAGAATATTGGCAGTATGTTGTGTTTGACAGTAACTCTTTGATAAAGTCAACTAACAGCACAATTTTTACAAATAGGTGTAGTTTTTAAAATGCAGTTGTTTGGATTTTTTTTTAGTTATTAAATGTTTTATCCTTACGTCAGTTAAACAGGTTATAATGCTTTATAGGTTATATAGTACTTTCAGAGAAACTTGACTTAAATCTCAAAATAGTCCAATGAGAAGATAACCCTGTTTTATAGGTACAGAAATTGAGGCTTAAAAAAAATTGAGTGAGTTGTGCAAGGTTAGATGTTAGTAAGTGGCAGAATGGTAATCTAAACCCAAGTTCTCAACAACAATTATAAAAAATCTGAAAGTCTGTTTTTTCCTAGAATTTGGCTACTTTATCTTGACCCTTCTCAATCAGTAGTCTGTCTTCAATGATTTGGACTTTAAACCACTTTTAGAAATATGTCTGTGAACTCATGTGCATGTCCAGAGTTTCAAAGGTCAGCAGGAGAATGCCTCAGAATAGATTTTCCAATATGTAGCAACATGGGCCTAAAGAATAATTTTCAAGATTATCTCTATATTTTTATTTTAAATAAAAGTGCATGCCAGATCCTGGATTAATGAGAAAGGGATCAAATATTAATCCCAAATGGAAGCTATTTTAATTTAGAGATTTGGTGTTATTTAATTTGATATACAGGGAGGTTAGAAGGAGAAATAGGTTTTACAATAGAGAAAAGTTTTTCTTACACCTGATGAGTGTTTTAAGTAGGATTTTTTGGGCCAGTTAATCCATGCTAATAGGAAATTTGGAAAATAGAGAAAAATATAAAAATATAAAATAGAGTCCCTTATTTCATTAACATCGTAATAAGAGATAAGCACTTTTAATTATTTATGGCCTTCTAGTCTTTTAATCAGTGTCTGTAAATTGAGGTAATTTATGCAGTTTTGCTTTTTTGTTTTATTTAACCCTGATTCCAGTTTCTATGTGATTATATTTACAAAATTTTTTTGTTAGCTATATAACGTTCTAGTGTCAGAATTATTAGTAGTTAGTTAAAATCTGCTCAGATTGGGCTTTTAGGTTGTGTTTTTGCTGCAATAAACATGATAGGAACAACATGTTTTCATGTACAGCTTTATCCTCATTTTGTACTATAGGAAAAATATCTAGGTTAGAATTGCTAAGTTAAAAAATGGACACTTGGGGCTGGGCACAGTGGCTCACGCTTGTAATCCCACCACTTTGGGAGGCTGAGGTGGGCAGATCACCTGACGTCGGGAGTTCAAGACCAGCCTGACCGGCATGGAGAAACCTCGTCTCTACTAAAAATACAAAAAATTATCCAGGCATAGTGAGTGGCACATGCCTGTAATCCCAGCTACTTGGGAGGCTGAGGTAGAAGAATCGCTGGAACCCGGGAGGCGGAGGTTGCAGTGAGCTGAGATCATGCCATTGAAGTCCAGCCTGGGCAACAAGAGCGAAATTCTGTCTCTAAAAAAAAAAAAAAAGAAAAGAAAAAAGACACGTATTTATGCTTTCCATATTTCATGGTAATTTGCTTTCTAAAAGGCTATATGAATTTTTAAGTGTGCTTGTTTCTCTATATGTTCAACAGAATGGAGTGCTATCTTTACCAAGCTTGGTAGAGCTGGTAGTTTGATAGCTAGTAATGTTATTTTAAATTGCATGCTTTTAGTTACTAGTAAGCAATTTGAATTCTGTGAAACTTGTTCATGATCTTTACTCATTTTTTTCATTTTTTAAATGCATTTATGATCTCTTCAGGCTATTAGCCTCTTGTCATCAAACGTGCAAGATTTAAGACTCATCAGTGTAGGGTTAACAGATGAGTTCTCAGAGGCAGAGGCTTTATAGAGAATAGAAGATAGGAGTGTGAACTGAGCCCTGAGGACAACCTGCAAGGAGTGGATAAAAAGCCAATAAACAGAAAATTTTAGTGTTCAGAAATTAAAGAGAAGATTGAATACTTTCCCTCCTCTTAAAATTAATCCTTCCTTTATTATAAATATACAGTCTTTTCTCTCAGGATTTAGTTCAGTAACTCACTGATGCTACTCAAAAATTGTTATTAGATTAAAAAAATTTTCTGAGCTAAGATGACAGTGACTGTCTTCTAAATTTTAGTTTCAGTTAATTTTTCAAAACAAAACCAACACAATCGAAGCCCCCTTGTGCACCTCTCTCTGACTGCATCCCTGCCTGCCTCCCAATTATCCTGAAATTGATATTTATCACTCCCATCTTTTGTACCTGTCTCACATCGTGTACCTTAGTCTTTTCTTAATTAAAGCAGATGTTCCATGTACACTTAATTTATTAATATTTCTTCAACTGAAATACCATTTGGACCTAGGGAAAAGTTAAATATACTATTGTGTTATATTACTCCATTTACTTTCTTCTATGTTTGCCTTTGAATTGTCCAACTCTTTGCTAGTTCCATGTTGGTTTAACCCAGCGTTCTGCCGTCTGTGGTTAGCAGAACTCAGAAATTGGAGGAATCCAGAACAGTAGTTGAAATACTTGGGGTGGGGGACAGGGTAGGAGTGGAGGGTAGGAGCAGGAGGGCCAAGAGAAATGAAATGCAGCTGAGAGAATAATCAGATTCCTTCCAAAGCAACTGAACATTGTCAGTCTGCATAGCATCATAAATAGTTTTCTAAAACTACTGTTCTTCCCCCGACCCCCGCCCCCGCAGATGGAGCCTTGCTTTGTTGCTCAGGCTGGAGTGCGGTGGTGTGATCTCGGCTCACTGCAACCTCTGCCTCCCGGGTTCAGGCGATTCTCCTGCCTCAGCTTCCTGAGTAGCTGGGACTACCAGTGTGTGCCACCATGCCCAGCTAATTTTTGTGTTTTTAGTGGAGACGGGGTTTTACCATGTTGGCCAGGATGGTCTCGATCTCTTGACCTCATGATCCGCTTGCCTTAGCCTCCCAAAGTGCTGGGATCACGGGCATGAGCCACTGCACCCGGCTAGAAACTATTTTTTACGGCTGGAGTTTCAGAACTAATTTAGTAAAGGATTGAAAAGGAGGATACAGTTGACTCATTTGTACAGAGTATATGACTCATTTGTACAGAATGAAAACATGTTTATGAACATGTTTCACACTAAGTGAAAGCTGGCATCCAACTTGATTCAGACAAAAGTGAAAGTCAAGAAGTTAATAGTACATTAATTCACCAAATGCATGCCAGCAGAGCATGGCAGGAAGGTACACAACTCAGCAGATCTGGGTTGTCCTGGTTCTCCTGTTGACTCGTGTGTGTGATGTTAGGCGGGTGAATCTTGCCTTTGAATCTCCATTTGTAAAATACCTCTCCTGAAACAGAGATGGGTAGGGTAGTATACCATATTTCTTAAGATCTTTTATAAGTTGATTCCATTGTTTTAAATTATGAATCCTAAAGTATTTCTTTATGAAAAAATTTGTAAGGCTGTGATTTACTAAACTTCCTTAAAATTTTAAATTTTAGGGAAGACATGTAAGGAATTTACATAAGACAGCTATGCAAAATGGAGCTGGAGGAGCTTTATTTGTGGTAAGTAATTACTTACATTTCTTTGGAAAGAAAAGACTTGGAAATTTGGGTAAATCCATTGTAAAAATCCAAAATATCTTAAATACCGTTGTTTAAAATTGTAGGAATTTACATATAGCTAATTGAATTTACTACATTTCAAAAGACGTGTAGTTCCAGTTGAACCTCATGAATTTAAATTAGTACCAGGAAAACTCTGGGAATAAGAATTTACTTCCAGTGAAATTACTGTGTGAGCCCTAACCTGATTCTCATCACACTTTGTGTTCTCAGTCATGTTGGCTTACTGAGGGTTTGAAGATTGTAACTTGTTGAATCCCAAAATGACACTAGTTTGAAACTTACGGGTTTTAGTAATGTAGTAACTAGATTAGCAGCTGGTCTTTATATTTTTAGTTTCCGGAGTTTTAACTATAGATAGAAGTCTGTGAACTCCCCAGATTAGTTGCACAATTTGGAAAGGATAAGATACTGTATCTCCCTTTTCTGACAAGGTGCAGTTTTCAGGGATTACTCTTGTTTTAGTAAAGGCAATATAGTGGACTTGTGTGATGATTTAGAGTTAGTGGTGTAGGAAGTAGCTTCCTGCTACATATCAATCATCAAATTGGCCACATATTTGAGATCATTGTCTAGAGTTTCTGTTTTCTTTCCTCTTTTGGTTTATGTCCTTTAAAAAGCAGAACTCTGAGAGTTAACATATCAAGAGATTCATTTCTGTATTCACCACACATACATAACATTAATTGATCGTAAGTGTTAATCTCAGTGTGACTCATTTGATTTCCTGTTGACATGCCATTTCTTGTCCGTTTTTGAAGAGGGCCTGCGTCTGCTCTTTTAAGAAGAAATAAAGCTTCTTGCTGTTGGCTATTATGGAAAACGTGGGAAAGAGATGGTGCTTTTTTTTCTTTTTTCTTTTGAGATGGTCCTTTTGTACCCTCCTAAAGTGATGGGTCTTAACCCTTTTGGATCCCAGATCCCTTTGACAATCTGCTACCCTCTCTTTTGGGAAAATACACATGTTCACATTTAAAATTTTGTGTTTTAATTTCATAAAGGCTTCCAATAATTGGTAATGTTTTGGTAATTCTATCAGAAGATCTTATTCTCTAATGAAGCTGGATAACACTTTTTGTTGTTTGGGTTTTTTGTTCCTAAAGGTACTTCTCTTATTCTTTAAATGGTCCTTTGTAAAATTTTAAATTTTAACTTTACTTTGGTAATCATACTCATCAAATGTGTGTTTAGTCATTCTTTTTGATGGAAGGATAGGGTGCTATATATCATGTTGGAATTAAAATGGAGAGATTAAACAATAAGTAATAGTATAGTAATGTACAGTGTTATTCACACTTGAGAGAATTCGGATAATTCTGGAAAACTTTTTTTGTTGTGTAGCACAGAGATACTCCTGAAAATAACCCTGATACTCCATTTGATTTCACACCAGAAAACTATAAGGTATGGCTAAATTAACATTATAATTAATGTACCAAATAGGTAATATTTTCTAGATGTAGAAAATGATGTTCTTTCTTTTACACAGAGGATAGAGGCAATAGTAAAAAACTATCCAGAAGGCCATAAAGCAGCAGCTGTTCTTCCAGTCCTGGATTTAGCCCAAAGGCAGAATGGGTGGTTGCCCATCTCTGCTATGAACAAGGTACTGGATTCATTTTTGCCTTAGTTCCAAAAGAGAAGAGATTGTGTATGATAATTTCCTTTTACAGAAATTGCTCTGATCATCTCCAGTGTCAGAATCTAGGATTTTGGAGCCCTTTAGCCATTTGTATGTTTCCTTGAATTGTCTTTGTGTTTTTGTTCGTTCCCTTAATGCATAGAGGTGATTTCTAACCTTGCAGGAAATAGGGAAGGCATTATGATATAAGAGGGTATATGTGCTTTTTTTTTCTTTTGAAGGAAATGGTCATAGGAAAGATAAAAGATTCCAAATGTGTATAACTTAGTACCAAGATATTCTGAAAATTAATGTAATATTTAAACACTAGAATCACAGAAAAAAAGATCTGCTCAACAGTCTGAAGATTTTTAATATTTTACATCTTTGGCTGTAGGCTGTAAGAAAAATCTGTATAATATGTGATGTTTATACAGTTTATGCTACTTTGGAATCGACCTATAGAAATGCTATGGATGACCCATTTTATACGAAGTTACTCTATTCATGTAAGATTCATTTTTTCTAATAGTTTTCAGCAGTAATCCAAATTTCAAGTTTATTCATATCCTGTTAATATAAATAACTACATTTGTATGGTGATGTATTATAGCATATCATTTGTAAAGTGCCATACACAAAGTTTGATTCTGATGAGAGTCACACAACTATTAAAACCATGTTATATAATGGAAAGTATTTTTGACTTAGAACTAAGACACCTGATTTTTCTCTGAACTTCCTCATTGGCAATGAAAGTTTTGAACTAGGTAGATCTCTTCCAATTATTACGTTACGATTTTATTTTATTTTATTTTATTTTTTCAGTTGGAGTCTCGCTCTGTCGTCCAGGCTGGAGTGCAGTGGAGTGATCTCGGCTCACTGCAGTCACTACCTCCCGGGTTCACGCCATTCTCCTGCCTCAGCCTCCTGAGTAACTGGGACTACAGGCACCCACCACCACACCCGGCTAATTTTTTGTATTTTTAGTAGAGACGGGGTTTCACACTGTTAGCCAGGATGGTCTCGATCTCCTGACCTTGTGATCCGCCTGCCTTGGCCTCCCAAAGTGCTGCTGGGATTACAGGCATGAGCCACTGTGCCCGGCCTATTATGTTACAATTTCTAAGCGGTAGTACTAGGACTAAATTCATTTCTAAATCAATGCATTTTCTACTTGACCGACTATAATAGAGATTTTGTTGTACTTCATTCTTACCACTTTCTAAACTTTATTTTGTTATAACTGTTAGGCTAGACTATCATCTTTCTAATAGAATAGGAATATCCTCAATTTATCCTCTAGGATCCTAAATGCAAATTTTAGATTTAGTTTATTGATCTTTTATTGCATTGTATAGTATTATAACACTGTGTGGATCCTTGCTATTTTTTCCCTATGAAAAATGTTATAAAGCAAGTTTAGTGAGTTACTATCCTGACTAAACATAGGTGGTTATTTTTTCAATAAATTATATATTTCTTGAGAAGTTACTTAACATTTTTTAAAAATTAAAATAGCCAACTTTATAATGATTTAGGTATATGTTTCTAATTATAATTTTATTATTATTTTGAAAATATCATGTTTTTAATAATGATAAGCCTGTTGGAAATCTTGCTGAGTGTCACGTTAGCAGAGCAAACTAAAAATAAATAAGAAACTGAAAGTGAAAACATTAAAAAAATAAGACAGGCACGGTGGTGCATGCCTGTAGTCCCAGGTACTCAGGATGCTGATGTGGGAGGATTGCTTGAGCTCAGGAGTTTAAGACCAGCCTGGGCAAGATGGTGAGACCCTATCTCTTAAAAATATGTATTTATGTATTGTCCTATTATATTTAGGGTTGGATTTGTGTGGGCGAAAAGCAGGAAGTTTAGGGTATAGGGAATAGACTCAAGATTCTTTGCACTTTACATTTGGGACTTTTATTTTAATGTTACTGCCCCTCCCCCAACCCATGAAACACCCAACCTTACAACAAAAAATATCCAGAAGCTTAATATTGAACCATCACTAAGGTGTAGGGAGATGTGCAGAATTCCAGGAAGGAGCCTTTTCAAATTAGCCAGGGTCTCATTCCAGATTTATTAAATTATTCCTTTGGTAGGGTTCCAGCATGTATATTTTGATAGAGAGCTCCACAGATTTGGGAATACATCCTTGATTTAGAACTGCCGAATGAAATAGCACAACTACTTTATCTGTCACAAGTGAGCCATGATTAGACGTCTTTTGAGAATACATTTCCTTTAGAATTCCTAGTATGAGAAAGTTCAACATACTTGTCTGAAATGCCCACTCTTCTTTTTTATCAGAATATGGATATATGTATAATTTCTAAGAATACCAGATAGTAAGTCTTAATAGGTCACCTAGAAAGTTGTAGACAGAATTATAAATTACGATAGACAAGGACTGGCCCTGGCAAACAGCTAGAAAGCCTTGTTTTCCCTAACAGACTTGCCCTAAGAAAAGCATGCTGAGTTGGTGATCCCCTTAGTTCTGAACACCAGAATGTCAAAACAATTGTTTTCTATTAATGTCTTGATGTGAAGGGTTAGAAAGTACTAGATTATATGATCCAACTTTCAAAAGAGTATTGTGATATGAAATAGAAGTAGTGTTTTGGATTATTGTGGGAGAAGAGTGTGTGATTGTGTAAGTATGATAATATGTGTATACATATATGCAGAGTTATAAAATTTTGAGTTTACATACTTAAAATATGGGCCAATTAGTGAGCTTTGATTTTCAACCTTTTTTTCTGTTGCTGTACCATTTGTATGTAGGCTTTTTGGAAAAAAATTGGTGAGGGTTTTAAAAATCTAATTGCTTCCTTTATTGGGGTTTGGCAGTCAATTTTTTGCCATTTAGACAGATTACAAAATGTGAGTTTTGATCAAAGTAGAAATTCTTAATAGTGAAAGACTTAAAGATTTAGAGAAAAAGAATATCCTTTTACAGAGGTGAAGGGTAGAAGGAGGAAGTTCTGTTAACTCCATTAACTTTTGGGCTCTGTATGGTTTAAGTGTAAGTACATTGTCTGCAAAAATTGAAGAGTTTATATCTCCCAGTTATCCAAGACAAGTATGTTTTCTGCTCTTGAAGAACTTTTCTGTTTTTACCAAATTGAGCCAATATTGAAATTATACTTTGTACAACATAATTAAAGCTCCATTACTAACATTGTAATTATCTTATTTTTAAATGTCCTAATATTTTAGGTTGCAGAAGTTTTACAAGTACCTCCAATGAGAGTATATGAAGTAGCCACTTTTTATACAATGTATAATCGAAAGCCAGTTGGAAAGTATCACATTCAGGTCTGCACTACTACGCCCTGCATGCTTCGAAACTCTGACAGCATACTGGAGGCCATTCAGAAAAAGCTTGGTAGGGAATACATGATATTTGTAACACTGATAAAAAATGAATTGTCTCTCTAGATTTGATACATTTCCATCTAAAATTTCCAACTTGTGCCATCTTACTGGATCTGTGTTTCCACATCTTTATTTCTTCCTATTTGGTATTCTTCCTTGGTTCTTAAAGCTGAGTTTTTAATCTTTTCATTTTTAATCAGTGTGTTTGAAATGCTTCTACAAGTTATAAAATATTCGTTGTTTAGAAGATTGTTTCACTTAGAAAATTGTTTCACTTATTATTCTGTGACAGCATGTGGTATATTGAAAAGCGACCCATTATTGTCCTCATATTCTTCTAAAGAAGTCATGGAACAAATAAGATATAAGCATAGTAAGAATGCTTTGGGAAGGGAAATTTGAAACAGATGTTATTATAGTAGCATTTTAAAAGTAAACGGGCACTTTCCCCTAGAAAACTGCTATTGCTACACTTCTAACTATATATGTCAAATTAAGTACTATTTTGTTATTGAATATAAAGTACGTGCATGTTGTAAAAATAGCTGGGTGGTATTGAAATATATAAAACAGAAAGCTGAAGTTGGCTCAAAATCCCCACCCTCAAAACCATCAAGGTATAAATCCTGATAACAATTGGATATATTAGTTGTAGATTTTATATCATTTTAATTATTAAATATATAAATGTACTATATGTATGCTTGCTTTTTAGACTTTATTTTGGCTGTATTTCTACAGCACAATATATATGTCTGCCTCATTTTTTTTTTCTTTTTTTTTTTGAGTTGAGGTCTCACTTTGTCACCAGACTGGAATGCAGTGGCTCAATCATGGCTCACTGCAGCCTCCAATTACCATAAATATCCAGGTTTTAAAAAAATTCTTTAAACATTTTTGCATTTAAAAGATCAAGTGATCTTTTACCTCACCCTTCTAAGTAGCTGGAGCTATGGGTGCATGCTGCCAAGCCCAGCTAATTGATTTTTGTTTTTGTAGAGAGGGGTCTTTTATGTTGCCCAGGCTGGTTGTGAAATCCTGGCCTCAGGCAGTCCTCCCACCTTGGCCTCCCAACTGCTGGGATCACAGGTGTGAGCCACCGTGCTTGGCCTGCCTCATTTTTCCGTTACAATTACTTTGATGTACACACATCTTTGCATACTTGTCCTGTTGTATACTGAGATTGTTTACAAGAAGTAGAATTGTAGGGTCAGACTTTGCTGTATTTTTCCCAAATGCCTTCCATAAATGTATGAGACTATCCATTTTCTTCACATCCCTTAATAATCTTTGACGTTAGAAGTTTTCTGAGTCTTTACCAAATCTGATAATGTGACTGTGATTTTAGTAGTTTAATTATTGCAATCAAAATGAAAATAATACAGCCTGATGCACTTCTGTATAACAACAAACACTGTGTCCTCTGAAATATGATTGCTTTTAAAGGAACAAGTCCACTAAAAACTTCCTTGAATGTTAAAATTACATAAAGTTTTTTTTGTTTGTTTGTTTGTTTGTTTGTTTTGAGAGAGTCTTGCTCTGTCACCCAGGCTGGAGTACTGTAGCACAATCATGACTCACTGCAGCCTCAACCTCCTGGGCTCAAGCAATCCTCCTGCCTCAGCTGCTTGAGTAGCTGGGACTACAGACCAGCTACTAATTTTTAATTTTTTTGTAGAGCTGGGTCTCCCTATGTTGCCCAGACTGGTCTCAAATTCCTGGGCTCAAGCCATCCTCCCACCACCGCGTCCCAAAGTGCTGGGATTATAGGCTTGAGCCACTCACTGCATTTGGCCTAGGAGTTTTTTCTTTTTAAAAAACTTTTTTTTTTTTTTTTTTTTTTTAGTGGGGGAGATGGAGTCTTGCTTTGACTCCCAGGCTGGAGTGCAGTGGCGGGATCTCGGCTCACTGCAAGCTCCGCCTCCCGGGTTCACGCCATTCTCCTGCCTCAGCCTCCCAAGTAGCTGGGACTACAGGCGCCCACCACTGTGCCCGGCTAGTTTTTTGTATTTTTAGTAGAGACGGGGTTTCACCATGTTAGCCAGATGGTCTCGATCTCCTGACCTCGTGATCCGCCTGCCTCGGCCTCCCAAAGTGCTGGAATTACAGGCGTGAGCCACTGTGCCTGGCCTCTTTTTTAAAAACTTAATAGTCTTAAACTTTTAATTTACCTCTGTAAAAATTGTTTTTTTTTTTTAACCAAATCACTATTAAAATATAACCTGGTCCTTAGAGTGTTTGTTTCTATTTTTAGGAATAAAGGTTGGGGAGACGACACCTGACAAACTTTTCACTCTTATAGAAGTGGAATGTTTAGGGGCCTGTGTGAACGCACCAATGGTTCAAATAAATGACAATTACTACGTGAGTATTTCATGTATAAGTTAAAGTTGTATGATTCATATTTGAAATATTTTAAATATTTGATCTTGTGTCCTTAGATGTTGGTTTCTGAATTATTCATTTAGAAGAAATGGTTACCAGAAATATCCAGGTTTAAAAAAATTTTTTAAACATTTTTGCATTTAACTTCAGAAGACAAATTTTAAAACTTTATGAAAAATTTAATAATTTGAATATAAGTACAGAAAATAATCCTTGTGTAGCCAACCATCAGGACTTAACTAAGAGTAATATTTTGCCACATTTTACTTCAGATATTATTATCATCATTTGTAGAAATAAGCTACAGATACAGGTGAAATACTCCATCCCAACTCTTTTTCTCTTCCTTTTATCCCAGAGATATCTTTTATCATTATCATAAATTGTGTCTATATATGTATGCAGCCATACTAATACATTATATGGCTTTTAAAAAAATTTTTATAGAGATGGTATCATACCTCTGAATACTGTAGTTGGATCTCACAAGTTTTGCAGTCTTTTTTGTTTTTGATTGTTTCTATATTTTTAAGTTTTTCATTTTGATTCCTTTGACCTGTAAGTTTCTAAAAATGTTCTTAATATCCATATATATGGCATTTTCTAGTTATTTCTTTAAAAATTGCTTGCTACCCTAATTATATCACCATTTTAATTCAAGATACCTTGTTAGCTCATATTTCTTAGAAATTTGTTTATGGAAATTTTGGAGGGACTGTACTTAAGGTAGATTTTCTTTAAGAAGGGATTTGCTTTCTCTCTTGCTCCTGGCACTACTGCTGGCCCCAGAAAAGCCCCTCTCCTCATACCCTAGGCCTCTGTTCCTCTGGTGTGAAAGGTTCCAGACTAGCAGTTTTCTTTGAGGGATAGTTTACCCTTATACTGAGGTTAAAGCTTTTGGGGACCTTAACTTGTGTAGCTTATATGGTCTTCTGTTAGACTCTCTGGGGCTGGCTGGGTCCCTTGCCCCTTGCCCCTCTAAGCTTTGAAACCCTGAAGCCAAGTTTGCTTGATGTTCCACTTTTTTTCTTTGGTTTTCCTTGAGAATTTGGCCTCTGGGTACTTATTTCTTGATTTAAATAGGAATTAGACAATCAAGGCTTTGTGTGAAGCATTGTTAAGTCTAAATATAGTAGCCTGTAGACGGATTTGTCTGAGATAGATATTCTTTCAGTTAGCAGTAGTTAGATCTTTAGAAATAGATATTAGGCATCTAGTTAACAAGTTACTACAGCTACTTTGTACCTTACTGTTTCTTCAAGAATACAGCATTTATTTAGTATGTACCTTGACATTGTTCTACTTTATATATTTTCTCATTAATCCTCAAAAACATGCTGAATTAGGTTTACAAATAAACTTGAGGAGGCTGGGTAACTTGTCCAAGATTACTAGCTAGTAAGTGATAGAGCCAGAACTCAAATGCAAATATGTTTCAATTCAAAGCAATATTCTGTATTGCCTCTTCAGCTGCAGCTCTTGTTGCATATTATATTTAGCAGTGTGTACTATATATAGGAGTTACTTAATTGTTGATGCCTTGGTAACTATCTTGTGAGCTGAGACAGACAATAAAATAACTGGCATTAGGGATTTACAGATTTCAGCAGTAGAAAGTAATTTTGTGCCAGGCGTGGTAGTTCATGCCTATAATCCCAGCACTTTGGGAGGCTGAGGCAGGAGGATTGCATAAGCCCAGGAGTTGGAGACCAGCCTGGGCAACATAGTGAGACCTTGTCTCTATAAATATATTGATATAAAAGAAAGTAATTTCAATATGACTATTGTTAATTTTTTTCCAGGAGGATTTGACACCTAAGGATATTGAAGAAATTATTGATGAGCTCAAGGCTGGCAAAATCCCAAAACCTGGGCCAAGGTATGCTTTATTTATATATAAGAAGTTTTAGTGGCTCACCTAAATTAATCTTTCACATAAACTTAATTTAAAAAATTTTATACCTTAAGTTCATAGGAATTGGCAGGAGCTTTGGATAGTATTATCTGTATGAATGTCATCTACAGCAAGAATTTTTTTTTTCTAAAACCGTGTCTGATAATCATCTGATACCTATCTGAATATTTATAGAGAAGGAAATTTTACTGCAAATAGAAATCTATTCCATTATTTAGAAGTTCATACTGATAGAAGATTGACCCAAATACTATCTCCTTCTTAATTTCTACCTCAAAATCCATTTCTGCCCTTTGAATCAACAAAAGGTAATTTTAGTACCTCTTCCAAATGACAGCTCTTCAGTTATTTGACATAGCTACCCTGTCTTCCCCGTATCTTTTTCTTAGATGGAATATCCACAATTGTTTCATTGTTTTTCTCATATGACATAGCTTTGGTCTCCCTCCTCTGTGGGTTTTCTAGTTGGCTAGTGACTTTAATGCTTTAATGTGATGCTTAATCATGTTTTTTTAAAAAATATTTTGAGACAGTGTCTCACTCTGTCACCCAGTCTGGAGTACAATGGCGCAGTGGCACCATCTCGGCTCACTGCAAGCTCTGCCTCCCAGGTAGAAGCGATTCCCCTGCCTCAGGCTCCTGAGTAGCTGTTGATTACAGGCACCTGCCACCACATCCGGCTTTTTTTTTGTATTTTTAGTAGAGATGGGGTTTCACCGTATTAGCCAGGTCTCCGATCTCCTGACCTCATGATCTGCCCACTTTGGCCTCCCAAAGTGCTGGGATTACAGACGTGAGCCACCACGCCCAGCCTAATCATGGTATTTTGAGATACATACTGAGCAGCACAGAGCATTATGGGACTGCCTCCTTTGTTCCAGACATTATGCTTGTAATAATTCTGCCTAATTACATCAACTCCTACTTCACAGACATTATGCAATTAACTGCACTTCATAATACATAGATCTTTTTCTATTCAGTTTATCCAGGTTGCTCCTATCCCATACTTGTGTTATATTAATTACTTTCAGTTATGAACTTGAACTTTTACTTTTAAACAAACCCTTATTCCATATGTAAGTGTTAAATCACTCAAAATTCTCTCAATACTAGCAAATGTTTGCATGGTTTTAGTCATAATCCCTCAAATTTTTTGTGTTTATATATATAAATTTTTTCTTCCCTCAGCACATTTGGAGGTTTTGATGTCCATACGGTATTCTAATGTTTTATTTATTTATTTATTTTGAGACGGAGTCTCGCTGTATGGCCCAGGGTGGAGTGCAGTGGCCGGATCTCAGCTCACTGCAAGCTCCGCCTCCCAGGTTTTTACGCCATTCTCCTGCCTCAGCCTCCCGTGTAGCCGGGACTACAGCGCCCGCCACCTCGCCCTGCTAGTTTTTTGTATTTTTTAGTAGAGACAGGGTTTCACTGTGTTAGCCAGGATGGTCTCGAACTCCTGACCTCGTGATCCGCCCATCTCGGCCTCCCAAAGTGCTGGGATTACAGGCTTGAGCCACCGCGCCCGGCTATTCTAATGTTTTAAAACAGCTGTGATGTGCTCTTACTCCAGTTTTAAAATATTTTTCTTAAGCTTTATTATAAATAAAAATTCCCTGAAGTAGAATTACTAAGAGGGTATGAGTGGTTCTATAGTTTGCTAAAACTACTAATAATACCCTACTTAATGAGAAAATGAGGTCGATTCAGGATAACTTAAGTTTAGTAAATGTTAGCTGACCCCTGTTGACCATTACTTTCTTTTCTAAGAAACACATACTGTTTTCAACATCCTGAGCGTATAGAATTGAATTTCCTTAAGGAGTTTTGGCATTTTCTTCCTAATTCCTCACTTGCTTGGGTATACCCCCTTTTTTAGGAGGTAAATCATTTCCCTGGTGAAAAATCATTCTCCTTATGGAGGCAACTGAAGTGAAATCTTTAGTCATCTAACATTACAGTATCTTTTTAGCTAGTGCTCCTATCTCTTACTTATTCTTGCTTTAAATAGACACTCTTCCCCCACTAAAAGTACAAATTCCATAGTATTTTCCACAAGCTTCACCTGCTTTTTAGGAGTCAGGTATTTTAAAATAAATTCATGCTATTCTTAGGTTTGTACTTCAACCCATAACTTCTTTCACCTTTTGGGTACTCTAAAGAATATCTCAAGTGCAGATTTCCTTGTGAAATCCACTTGGGTTCTTTAGATGGCCCCTCTCTTCTGATTAGATGTTTTAAATTCTATAGTCATAACTTTGGTGTTGGGTTCCCCCCCCACCCCCAGATGGAGTGTTGCTCTGTCACCTCGGCTAGAGTACAGTGGTGTGATCTTGGCTCACTGCAACTTCTGCCTCCCAGGCTCAAGCGGTTCTCCTGCCTCAGTCTCTTGAGCAGCTGGAACTATAGGCACATGCCACCATGCCCAGCTAATTTTTGTATTTTTAGTAGAGACGGGGTTTTACCATGTGGGCCAGGCTGGTCTCGAACTCCTGACCTCAAGTGATTTGCCTGCCTTGGCCTCCCAAAGTGCTGGGATTACAGGCATGAGCCACCACGCCCGGCCACTTTGGTGTTTAGAATCTTCTGCTTTGCTTCTTGTGAACTGTGGGATCTATGGTTCACAACATTAATACAGTTATTACTGTCCTGCCACATAAATTGATAGTTGCTTTGTCTACTTTGTTATGTCACATTACATTACATACTCAACAGTCTTTTTTTCCACAAACTTTTTTTGCGTGCCTGCTGTGTGTGTCAGGCATTATTTTAGGTTGCGCACACAATTATGAACAAAATAAAGTTCTCATCTTCTAGTGATGGAAACAGATGACTAGTGTAATAATGTGAGTGATAAAAAGGCTACACAATAAAATGAAGCAGAGTTAGGGGATAGATTGGGAGTAAATTTAGTGAGGAGAGGCCTCTTAGAGGTGGTAACATTTGAGCCATGAACTGAATGAAGAGCTAGAGGGAACCATGTGAAGTGGAAGGAACAGTGTTCCAGGCAGGGGAAAGAGGATGTATCAAAGTCCTGGAAGAAAAGTAAGGTGACAGTGTGACTGTAGTGAGGTGCTCAAGAAAGAAAGCAGTGGAAGGGGTCAGAGGAGATCAGGCCCAGATCAGTAATCTGGGCTGAATCTTAAATATAATAATAACTGTTGTTGGAATGTTTTCAGTAGGGAATGGAATGAGCAATCTTAAAAAATATTGTCATAGTTGCTATGTGGAGATTAGAATTTAGTAGATGTGTGGGACTAAGGATTTATGACTGATTTCCAGCTTTTTGGCTTGAGCATCTCTGAGGTTCCTTTACCGAAAATGGAGATTTGTGGTAGGGCAAGTTTGGGGAAGAAAAGTCAAATTTTGTTTTAGACATAAGTTTGAGATGCCTGCTAGACATCCATGGTGTGGTGCTGATAGGTAGATATGAACCTGGAATAGGTTAGGGCTGGAAATGCAAATTGGGGATTCATCAGTTATTAAGGGTAGTATTTAAAGTTATAAATCCGGATGACATTGGGGTGAAATTAAAATCTGTTATTTGTAATATGAGGTACTATAACATTGTATTTTAACAATAAGCAGGAACTAAGTACTCAGTTAAGCATTTTCAACATCATCTGATAATAATAGGGATGTTGTTTATCAGTAATCATGAATAGTTTTTCACTGAGATTTTCTTGATAGTGTTCTGGATTTGAACCAGATACTTTAAAATTATTAGTGTCTGAATCTACTTTTTTTACTTACTACCTCATTTAAAAAGCAGACAAAAGTCTACGTAGGTTTCAATAATTGCAAGCATCCACCAATGCTGTATTATATAAAGCTTTTATTTGGACATAGCAATACTAGAATGTCTTGTCAGCATATGAAAACAAGAACTTTTCACTTTACTTACCCAATATCTCGGATATATAGGATAATGACAGAGACTGGGATAGCAATAACCATAATACAGTTATAGTTAACTCTTTAACCAAAGCTGTCTGATCCGTTTTTATTGGTATTTTAATAATAAATATCTCTGCTCTTTGAAAGAAGTACTAGTGGTGAGTCTCTGTAATGAAAAACAGAGAGGAATTAAACTGCTTCAATAGTAACTGATCCCTGAGTACCACTGCCAGGTCTTATCCTGGCCAAAATTAGTGAAAGATTGATGTCTATATGTGGTTCAAAACTGCTTTTGTATTATCGTTGGTGAATGACCACTGAAAATATTAAAGCAGTGGTAAGATAGTACAGTTGACTCTTGAACACTATGGACATTAGGGACATTGATTGGTTATGCAATTGAAGATCTATGTGTAACTTTTGACTCCTCCAAAACTTTACTGATAGCCTGCAGTTGTCCAGAGGCCTTACGAGTAACATAGCACATATTTTGCATGTTGTATTATATATTGACTGTATTCTTACCATAATCTAGAAAAGTAAAATGTTATTAAAATCATAATGAAAATATATTTACTCTTCATTAAGTGCATCATAATACAAGTCTTCGTCCTCATTTCCATGTTGTATAGGCTGAGGAAGAGGAGGGGTTGGCCTTGCTGTCTCAGAGGTGGCAGAGGCTGAAGAAAATCCATGTATAAGTGAACCTATGCAGTTCAAAACTGTTGTTCAAGGGTCAGCTGTACTCTCTTAAACTTGACATTACTAAATATGTTTGTGCTGAGATTGTTCTTATTTTCAGTGAATTTAAAGTACTGAAAAATTCTAAACTTGTTTTCAGGTTACTAATAGGTAGAAAGTTTTTAGCGTGGATTAGTTTATAACTCATTTTAAATCCAATTTTAATTCTGCATATTTAGTTTATAAAGACATTTTAAATTTTGCATAATTCCATGGGGTGCAGGTAATATCTGAGATGTAAAAAATATAGAGCCAGGCTATAGTTCCAGTGTGGTTGGTAGATGACTCTAGACAATAGCATCACTTTTGGTTTTTTATACTAAAAGTAGGGACAGTGCTGGATATAGCTCAGCAATAGTAAAAAGATAAGCACTAAACTTTCATAAAGTGATTTGTGTATACAAACTAAGCCATGAAAGTTTACAGAAAGGCCAAGTTTTCTAGAATGCAAATGAGTTAAAATGGTACACATACGTATAGTGTTGAAATGACTGACGAACCATACTTTTTGAATTTTAGTGAAGACAAGGTAATTATCAGATGGCATTTTAAGCATGAGATATCAGGAAAATCATTTTTTGTTTAGTAAGTGAAAAACACTAGTGTAAATTGTGGCTGTCAGGTGAGTGGATAGGGCTAGCTCACTGCCTCTTGAGTGTTCTGAAGCATGTTTACAGATGAAAAGGGGGGGTACATTTTTAGTAGATTAAACAAAATGATAGGCTTTATTGGAGGATTTTGTAGCCTTTGTAGTATTTTAAGGTATACTGTGTGAATGGCAAGGAAGGGAGGTTTACAGCCAGACATACTGGATCACTGGAACTCCCGTTTTTCTAGACAATGCCATGGGATTGTAATTTTATGGAACAAACTTTAGGAAACGACCAAATTATTTTTAAAGGTACTTCCGGCCGGGCGTGATGGCTCACGCTGTAATCCCAGCACTTTGGGAAGCCGAGGCGGGCGGATCATGAGGTCAGGAGATCGAGATCATCCTGGCTAACATGGTGAAACCCCGTCTCTACTAAAAATACAAAAAATTACCTGGGCCTGGTGGCAGGAGCCTGTAGTCCCAGCTATTCGGGAGGCTGAGGCAGGAGAATGGCGTAAACCTGGGAGGTGGTGCTTGCAGTGAGCCGAGATCGCACCACTGCACTCCAGCCTGGGTGACAGAGCAAGACTCCATCTCAAAAAAATAAATAAATAAAATAAAATTACTTCCATATATAAAATTGTATAATCCTGTGAAGAACTCAGGAAGTACTTACGATTAATTCTCCCATTTATTGTTCTGGAAACTTCAGTTTTTATAATCTTCCTAAATTGATCCTTTGTGTTGAAAAACTGTGTGTCGATATTAAGGAGCTTATTAATTTTAGAAGATCCGTATCTATCCAAACTGGTAAGACACTTTAAGATACCCAATGCTCAGCTTTCAGAAGACGCCTAAAATGAAACTTTCAAATCCTATTCCATTCTGACATTTGATCAAGAGAAAAGTTTTAGGCAGAAAAGAAAACAGGTAGCTGAGCTTAAACCATAAGAAGAAACCTAGTAAAGGTGAATAAAGTTTCTCCAAAATAATTTCATTGGCATTTAAAGAGCAGCAGTGGTGCCTATCAATAGATAACAAAAAATGACAGGCCGGGCACAGTGGCTCACCTGTAATCCCAGCACTTTGGGAGGCTGAGGTGGGCAGATTGTTTGAGCCAACAAATTCACGACCCGCCTGGGCAACATGAAGTCTCGTCTCTACGAAAAATACACAAATCAGCCAGGCATGGTGACGCACACCTGTAATCCCAGCTACTCGGGAGGCTCAGGTGACAGAAATCACCTGAGCCTGGAAGGTCAAGACTACAGTGAGCCTTTATTGCATCACTGCACCCTAGCCTGGGTGACAAAGTGGGATCCTGTCTCAAAAATAAATAAAATTTTAAAATTGCATAATACTGTTTTTTGTTTTTTTTTTTTTAAAGTTAAGTATCATTTTGCTGCTTACTCTACAAGTTTCAGGCTCTTACAATATACGACTGCTTTTTGATCTGTTTTTGTAGTGAACAAGACCTGTAATCCAAATATATTAACTGATTTCTGACTTTGTAGACATTGTTCATTACTTAGTAACTTGTATTATATGCTGTGATATCTTGAAAGATCTTATAAATATTATGTGGTGTCACTTTCCAGGCTCCAACAAAAAATGATTTCCTAGGGCTGTAAAGAACAGACTTAAAGGATTGATGACACAATGTGAAGGGCAAAGCCAGAGGGGGTTGAAAAGATATAAACTGAACAAGTTCTTTAGGTAAATCTGTGGCAGGAACAGGTAAATTAGCAAAGCCAGGGAATAGTGGTGGATGGGTGACATGATATGGTAAGCGCTGAGCTGGGCTCTAGAAACAGAGGTCAGACAGGGCAGAGGTGAGCAATTACCTGGGAAAGTGTGTGTGGGGTTGACAGACAGGTTCTTCTCCCTCTATGCTGCCTGTCTTCATAAATTGCTCCATCAGGACTTGTTCTTGTTTGCTTCCTTTTGTGGCTGCTGTGGCCATCCTGGTTTGGAAACTTTTTTCATAAAATTACTGCTACTAATATAGTCTTTATAATACATAAATACAAACTGATTTTGACTTCGCTGCTTCTAAGAGACATTGTCCCAAATCATATTTCCTCAAGGAATCCAGTTTCTGTTTCCAAATACAATATATAAGTGTGTATATTCCCTGTATTCACTGTGACTGTGTATCTCGATCTAAATAAAATTCAATTATAAGAAATACAGTGCTCTAGTTTATTAAAACATGGTTTTTAAAAATGTTCTCTGGGGTTGGGTATTTTTGCCATAGTTCTTTGCTTTGATTCTTGGGTAGATGCTGAATCTCCCAAATTTGGTTTCTCATCTGTAAAATAAAGTCAGTATCACTTGTCTTATGGCATTGTAAAGATTAAATGAGCTAATGTATGCATACTGCTCAGTAAATAGGAACTATTGTTAGTGCTACTTTTGTATTTTTTATATTTATGGTGAAGTCTGATGTTTTTCCATATTTAGGAAGAGAAGATCTTGCATCACTTGAAATGCGTGAATTAAATAATCCATGCTAGTTCTTGGGGTAAAAATAGTTACTTAACTGGGCTCTTGTGAGATAACAATTACAATTTAAGTAGCAATTTAAAAATGTTAATCATTAATAGTTTAATATTACTTTTTCATTTCAGGAGTGGACGCTTCTCTTGTGAGCCAGCTGGAGGTCTTACCTCTTTGACTGAACCACCCAAGGGACCTGGCTTTGGTGTACAAGCAGGCCTTTAATTTATATTGAACTGTAAATATGTCACTAGAGAAATAAAATATGGACTTCCAATCTACATAAACTTTTTATATTATGTTTATTCTGCTCTGTGTACATCCTCGTGGTAACCTTAGCAACTTGCAGCTCTAAGTATTATGTCATAATGACAGAGGACCATTTTAAAGTCTTCTATCTATGACTGTGAAGACATTACATAATCTAGTTAACAGTTACTCTGGTGTCACCCATTTTCAATTTCCAGATTGCTTTTATCAAGATCAGGTTACTGTGAAGTAAAAATTTGGTCAAATTTCAAATGTTTTGCTTTCCCATTTTTAGCCACAGCCAAGTTTTAAGTTAACATGATCTTTCTATAAACTTTTGTCAGTGTCCCTGTAAACATTATTGTATTTACAACACATAATGGTTACTGTATTTCCAACTGGTGAACCTCAAGTGCACTGTAGGGTTAAGGAGGATATGGTAATTGTCTCTAGTCTCTAGAAGCATTACCTTTGTTTTTTTTTTGAGACGGAGTCTGGCTGTGTCTCCCAGGCTGGAGTGCAGTGGCGCAATCTCGGCTCACTGCAAGGATTACAGGCATGAGCCACCGTGCCCAACCGAAGCATTACCATTTTTAGAAAAGAAAGGTCCAAAACACTTTTGACATTATCCTTAGCTATTCGGACACTGCAAGTACACAAAACATAACTGGGTGAAGGTATTGGAAGCATGATTATATATACTCTGCAGTGGCATGGACATGACAACTTAGAGAAAAGGATAAAACCATTTGTGTGTTAAGAAACTAGCTGTAGTACATTAGTTTTACAAATAGGATTAGCCAGCTTTAATGCATGAATAAATTTATATATATTAGATTTATCTATCCTTGATTTCTCAAAGTCACTTGTACTTGAAACAGACCATTCACTATTTATTTTTTTTTGAGACAGGCTGTGTCTCCAGGCAGGAGTACAGTGGTGTGATCATGGCTCACTGCAATACTCTGGCCTCAGAGAGGTGCCACCAACCTGGTTAATTTTCATATATTTTTTTAGAGACAGGGTCTTACTATGTTGCCCTGGCTGGTCTCAAACTCCCAGGCTCAAGCCATCTGCCCGCCTCAGCCTCCCAAATTGCTGGGATTGCAGGCGTGAGCCACCGCGTTCGGCTATAACGATTATTTTTAAGTATATCTTTAAGAATTTTTTTTTTTTTAATTGAGAGACGGTAAACAAGAGTTAATTTTCCAAGTGGCACAAAAAAGTAATGAAAATGTCCTAGCCTGGAGCTCTCTTGACTTTCTCATAGGCGACTTTTTCTTTGTATTTCACATCATAAATAACCAAATTAAATGTAACACTATTCCACCTCTAGCCGTAAGGTGCTCTCTTTCTAGTCTTATTGACCCTAATGATTTGTAGGTGGGAGAAATCGGGAACCTAAGAACGGGAAAACTCCTGATCTTTAATGCAGGTTTATGCTTTATATAGTAATTTGATGGGACCTCGCCGTCCCTGTCAGGTCTGAATGTCATTTCATCTGCTGTGATCACATCTGAACCCTCAGTTCATCAAGACTAAAGGACAGTTTAACATAAACTTGTAACTGCATGCAGTAAGTCATAAACGGACTCTGTTGTTGCAGATTAACCTCTGCGTAAATAATACGCGCCCAGAAGGAAGTGAGCACACGGGGTTGCCACGCTGCGACGGTCAATTTTTCTCAGGCACCCTTCCCAGTACCTGAGCAGCTCCCTCTCGAATCCCCAACACTACGTGTGGGGACGTGCACTGAATTCCTCTTTAAAGAGGCCACTGGAAGGCGTGGCTGGAAGGGGACGCGCTCTAGATCCCCTGGTCCCAGGGCAGGTGGACGCTACCGCGCTTTCGGGGCGGGGCCCAGGGCTCCACCTGGGGCGGGGGGCCGCGGGCTCTGGGCGCAGGTGCAGCTTTTCCGGCCTGGTGCGGGGCCAGGCGGCCGCCGCTGGCTTAGCTGGGGAACTTCGCCTAGTCCTCGAGCTGCGGTCGCAGCGTTATTTTGCCTGAGTTGGATCACGCTCGTCCACCCATCCCGTGTAAAAATAACAGGTGTATACCCTATGTGGGGATCTTCATCGCCGCCGCCTTTTCCAGAAGCTTCCAGTCACAGCCACTGCCACGGTCGCCACAAATGCTACTGCAGAGCCCGCTTGCCCGGCAGCGTCAGCGGCGCCTGCCCTGCCTCTTCACCCAGGCTTTGATTCCCCCTCCTTTGTCGGATGGTGTCTGCGGCGGGGAGGCGGTAACACTAGCCCGAGTGGGGCGTGGAGACCGACTAACACAAAGGGCGGAGTTCCGGCCCGCACCCCTCCGCCGCCTGCCGCTTGGTACGTCCCGCTTCCCCGCCCTGCAGCTCGCGGAGCCTGGCTGAGCAGCAGGAGGGGCGGGCGCCGGGGGGCGGGGCGGTCACGCCGCCAGTCCCGTGCCCGCGGGAGTCACGTGTCCGCGGGTGTCACGTGCTCGCGTCGCAGCCAATCGCGGGGCGGCCCTGTCCTAGGAGCGAGGAGGCTGTGGTGAGAGACGGACCGAGACCGGAGATGTTTTCAAGCCCGGCCCCGGCGGTGTTACAGGCGGTTGCAGCGGGGACGAAGACAACGACAGCGACGGCCACGCCGAGGCACTCGTTCCGGGGGTGAAGCCTCCTGCGCCGGCCTTGCCTCGGGTCCGTGCGGGTGAGGGGGGCGTGGCGACAGGAAAGGAGGAAGGAGGGGCGCGGTTTCGAGCTTGTCCCCGGCGCCTGGGAGGAGACCCCCTCAGTTCTGCGCTGCTCCCGTTTCCCCACCCCAGAGCAAGGTAGGGGACGCGCCCTGCCCGCCCCACCTGGCCCCGACGCGCAGCCCGCCCAGCCTGGCCCGAGCCGCAGCCCGCCTGACAGTGACAGGCCGTTAGTGCCCCCCGGCGCGGGTCCGCCGGGGCCCCGCCTGCCGCCGCTGCCGCCGCCCCTCCCCGCGTCTTGAGGAGCCGTGGCGCAGGTGGGAGCCGCCAACTGGGCGGGGGCGCCGCGCGGGGCGGGGCGGGGGCCTGGTGGAGGACCGCGAGCTGGCCTGGGCGCGGGCGCCCCTCACCGCGGCTGTCGGGGCTGGGTTGCCGCCGCCTCCCGTAACATGGCGGGGCCGGAGCAGCGTGTGCGTGCGAGTGTGAGTGTGCGCGGCCGAGAGGGCGCCGCTGGCGTGCGGCGGTCGGACCCGCGGGGGCGGGGGCGCGCCTGGCCCGCCGCGCGTTCCCGTCGCCAGCCGCCGGGCGTGCGCCGACGCCGGGGATTCTGCTGGGGCCGCTCGGGCCGGGAGCGTTGGAGGTACCCGGGTCCTGGGAGAGGTGGATGAAAGCAAGAAGGGGAAATTGCTGCTTTAGTAGTGTCCGGGGAAACAGCTGCCACTCTACAGTTCCGTCTTAAATGTCGGCGTAATCTAACCTTGCCGCATTGGGCAGGCGGTTCATCGTTTTTCAAGTGCGCACTTGAGATGCTTCAAGACCCCTGGAGCACGTCAGGTGCTTAGATCTCGTTTTGAGGAGTGATGTGGAATGACGCATCCTTCCAGATCCCAAAGCGTTGAATCAACGGTTGTACAAAGAGGTATCCGAAGCTTAGCTGACAGCTGTTTTAGTAATAACAGTAAGACGCTGTCTGGGATAGGAAGTTACTGTTGCACTCGTTGAAACCTTAGGAAACATTTAAAGCAGTGTTGTCACAGGGATTGTAATTTCCACTGGACACCCGTGGTTAAACTGCGAACTAAGGTGAAGTGTGTTGCAGATCCAGTGCTGTGTATTGTAATGGTTCGGAATTATCTCTAATCCTAAAGTTGAAATGAGCCTTCATCTTCCGTCATGTATTTCGTTTTCATTTTAGAATGGTTTGTGTAAATTATAAAGAAAGGCTAGTGAAATAGATATTTTAACATAAATTAACTGTTTATTAAAAACATATGCACGGCCGGGTGCGGTGGCTCATGCCTGTAATCCCAGCACTTTGGGAGGCCGAGGTGGGTAGATCACCTGAGGTCAGGAGTTCGAGACCAGCCTGACCAATATAGTGAAACCCCATCTCTACTAAAAATACAAAATTAGCCAGGCGTGCTGGCGCTTGTCTGTAATCCCAGCTACTTGGGAAGCTGAGGCAGGAGATTCGCTTGAACCCAGGCGGCAGAGGTTGCAGTGAGCCGAGATCGTGCCACTGCACTCCAGCCTGGGCAACAAGAGCGAAACTCCTTTTCAAAAACAAACAGAAAAACAAACAAAAAAAACGAAAACATATGCTGAAGTAGGACGTTGAAAATCTTGGGCACAGATCTGAGTTTCTTCAATTGTTATACAAAGCCTTTCCTGGAGATTAGCTCAGAACTGGCCGAACGTATGCTCTATTGGTGCCAAGTGGCTTAAAAGCAAAATGAAATAGTGTCCACTGTGTAAGATGAAGTCGTTATATTAACTAATCTTGTTGAGAAAAATCTTTAATTTGGGTTAAAAGCGAAACCTTTAAAGATTTGAAATATTTTCCCCTGGAGATTATGGACAAGGGGAGATAGGTTTTAGCTTAAGAATCTTTTATTTGATAACAGGCACTGAATACATTTCTGAAGCTCTACAGGCATCTTGGCTAAGGTCAAGTTTAACTCGTTCTGTGTTTTATGTTAGAGATAGACGAGATGTTAAAATGGAAGGAAAATGAGTGTTAAGTGTACTTATGTAGGATACTTTTAATGTTCTTAATCTCATAGTTCTCATAGTAGTTGTTAAGAATTAGTTATTGGAATAGTTTCATGAACTACGCAGAACTGGGAAAGTGGAAATCTCTGGGTGTGTATTCCATGAAGAATATTTTAGGAGTAAAGAGAACAAAAATATTCAGACGAGGAAAGAATTTAGCTGAAAATACATTGTGCAGACTTATACTGGTTTGTTAATACCGAAGGGGGAAAAAAAGCCTGAATTTTATTTGCAGACTAGTGTCCAGCTGGTAGAATGAGTTTAAAAGGAAGATGTTTTTATCAAGCTGTCGATATTACTTTTTCCCTATAGAAGTTGGAAAACATGACTGATACTCTTTTAAAGTAGATTGGAGAAATGGTAGGATATTTGGAAAACACTTCGTTGGAGAAGAGATTTTTATTCTTAAAAAAATATTAAGAGTGGTTGTAAAAGTATTTTGATTTCTTGCTATTAGCTGACACGTAAACTTTTCTTTAAACCATTCTTACGTTTTAATACCATTATTTCAATCCAAAAAGAGGATGGTTAATGGAGTCATTTCCATCCTAGTTCATAAGAGGTTTGTCCTACTACTTTCTGTATTTAGACTTAGTCATGTTAAAGTAACATGTATCACGTGGTCGTGAAGAATTTGTCCAATAATTGCTGTAGGTTGCTTAAGAGCTATTGACACTGCTTTCTAACTTGGAATTTGTTGCTAACAACATGTATTTGTAAAATGCGTGTGCCTTATAAAGGATACAGTGTTGAGATTTATCCTTGGGACTGGAAGGGACCTCTGATTTTCTTATTCGTTTCCTTTATTTTTACACATGAGAAAATGAAGGTGAAAAGACTTAAAGCTAGTCTGCAGCTAGTTAAAAACAACCTGTGGTTTGACCGAGAGGTTTCTTTCTGTGAAGATGCTAATTTGCCTCTTCAGAAGTTTTATGGAGTTGTGGAAAGGACATTGAAATATAAGTGAGAAGGCCTGGGTTTAAATTCTTGATTTATCACTTCCTCACTTCCTAACAATGATTTTTGACATGTCGCATTCACTTTCAGAACCTTGCCTTCTATCAGCTGCAACTTTAAAAATACAATAATAATAATAACCTTGCCTTCTTAACCTGCAAAAGTAATTTTCCTGCATAATTTAATGTTATTCTGTGGAACAAATGAGAACAGAAAGCACATTGTATACTGTAAACTTCTGTACAACGTGGTGATGTTATTTTTAAAGAAAATACAATTGTTAAAGCATAACAAGGTGTTTAAATCCCTGAATTTTTGCATAGCCCTAGCTTTGTTTTCATCTTCTGCTGTTTTACAGATTGTAACTCCTGTAGATACATTTTCTGATCCCCACTTAGTTCTAACCTTAGTTAAGCTGCTTATGAACATTTTAAATATTGCAGTTATTAATCTGACTTTCCCTGGAGAATATGAAGTTTCTTTAGCATTTGAAAATATTCTCATATATACTCATGCATTCATAATCTGTTTCTGTAACAGACAATGGCTTTTTAAAAGTAATAGTGAAAGTAATCTTAGTAGCAATGTTAATTTATTTGACTCTTGCTAGTTTTCAGATACGCAAAAGCAGGAGATGATTTCCTTTAAAAACTCGTCTTTGAATAGTTCATGTTAAGGTTATCTGGTATATCTAAAATATTTAGAAGTGTTAAAAACAGTTTTTGTTTGCCTTTGCTGTTAAGTTTGAAACCTCTTAGTGCTTTAAATTGATAATCCTGGAAACCAACATCAGTATTGTAGTATTACATAGATTATCGGAGTTTTTATAGTCTTGAAAATAAAGCTACTAATAATCATAGATAATATTTGCTGAACACTTAGAATATGCAAATCTCCGTTTTAAGTGAAACATTTTAGGTAATTTTCATAATAACCTTGTAAAATGGAGAGGAAACTGAGGCTGTAAACAGTTATGTGATGTGTAGATTTTACACACTAAATATTAGATTTCATTGTCCTGTTTTATTAACCATTTATCTCCTGTGCCTCTAATTAAGTTGGTTTTCTAAGAGTTTTAAGGCAGGGATTCTTAAATTTCAGATTTCGTGAAAAACGTTTGGGGGACAGCTATTCTACCTTCTTGGTGGTCCAGAAAAAAAAAAAAAAGAAGTACCTTTATGGGAATCATAGAACATAGGCCAGCAACCCTTTTTATGAGATGCAGATATACTTGTTGCTGTGGTGGTGGTTTTTTATTAGTTGTCAGAGCACATTATTCTTACCAGCTACGGAAAGGGCCATGGTTGTTCATATAATATGAGGCTATCCTAACAAATTCCACCTTTCTATTGATACCATTCTTCTAAAGAGACATTCTTTCGTCACAGTGACTGAAGAAAAAACTAACCAAACTCATTTAGGACTTTCATAAGGGAATAGATCCAGCAATAGAAAATTTGCTGAGTTTGTCCAGCTTAGAAAACAGTATCCAAGATCAGGTTTTCTGATTAGTGCGATCCTCCAAAATTCTAAGAAACTTAAATTCAAACATAAGTCCTTAGAAAATTCAGTTGTAACATGGAGACACTTCCAACTTGAAGGAGGTAGATTATGAAGCTGCAAGTTACAGGGTGGAAGTCATTTCTTTTTCTTTGACTTTAAAAAAATTCTAAAAATTAAAAAAATTGTGTCATCTTTGGCCAATTCCTTAACATCTGTTTATTGGGCTAAAATTGTTTCAAAATATGTAATAGTTTACTTTTCTGGTTATCAGTGTGTATTTAGGCCAGAACTGGGAAAAATAACACAAATGTTAGCGATAAGTACATTTTTAACTACCTTGTGTCTGTTATCTATCTTATTTTGACAATATAAGATTAATAATCTCTAATAATATGCATAGGTTGGGGAATTGTTAACCTTTTAAAATAAATAGGGGGTTTTTTGTTTGTTTGTTTTTGTTTTGTTTTAGAGCCAAGGTCTCACTATGTTGCTCAGACTAGTCTTGGTCTCGAACTCCTGACCTCAAGCAGTCCTCCTGCTTCACCATCCCTAGTAGCTGAGATTACAGGTCTTAGCCACCTTACCTGGATATATAGTCTCTTATTGTAACAATAGCAAAGAGTTGTAATAGACCTCTATAGCTTTTCAGATTTCAGATTGTTCCTCCCACATAGGAGTTTTGTCGGCATTCTGACTTCTAATAGAGAACAAAAACCATTTGTGGCTCTCTCTTCTGCCTAGAAATAGCTATATTGACTCTCAAGATAAAAGAAAAGTAGTACCTTAAAAATTGTAGTGCTTTGTAGTTCACACAGTGCTTTCTACATCTGATTCTCTTTTGAACCTCACAGCTCAGTAAGGCAAAACAAGGATTGTCAGGTAATCTGATGATATTGAGCCATGGATTGAATCCAGGTTAAAATTATCTGGAGTAATGTTAGATTCCTTTGAAATTCACTCATGAAAGAGAAGCATTAGCAAACCTAAAGGAAGAGAAAGGAGAGGCATGCACTTTTATTTTCTCCCACGAAATTCAAATTGTACACAACTTTCTATTCTGTTTACCTCTTCTGAAACAGAGTAGAGGTAAACATTAAAAACATTCCTTGTACAGCTTTAATAATTAGTGGTAATGGGCCAGGCGCCTAGTGGCTCACTAAGGCTGAGGCTGGCAGATCATCTGAGGTCAGGAGTTTGAGACCAGTCTGACTAACATGGTGAAACCCCCTTTACTAAAAAATACAAAAAAATTAGCTGGGCGTGGTGGCGCACCCCTGTAATCCCAGCTACTTGGGAGGCTGAGGCAGGAGAATTGGTTGAACCTGGGAGGTAGAGGTTGCAGTGAGCCAAGATTGAGCCACTGCACTCCAGCCTGGGAGACAGAGCGATGCTATCTCAAAAAAAAAAAAAAAAAAAAAAATTTAGTTGTAATGGTTAATCATGATAAAGACGATTAGATAAGAAAATTAAAATTTCATAACACATTTCCTACCGTAATTTGCACAAGAATATTGTAACTAGGAATAAAGCCTTGACTTGCATTCCAGTGTTCCATGTTAGTCTTGGAACCACTGAGTTAAAATAAATCCTTTCTACCAGAGTTTAATTCTCACTACTTGGGAGTTACTTGGTAATCAAGGAAAAGAATTTCTTTTGAGCTTCTGTATGCTGCGTACTATTAGATACCTTCATATATGTTACATGTAAGTGCAGATATCTTAAATATCTAGTTAAGAAAACACTTCAGAAAATTGTTGCCGGAATATCTCCAACTGGATCTTTTTTACTCAAGAACTTAAGTTGAAATTTATAAATTATATAAATTTAAGTTTGTTACTTTGAGAAATTTTTTCTTAAGATCAGTCCAATTCACTAATGTATTTATAGTTGACGTGATCATCCAGTAGTGGTTATTCAGCCTTCAGAAATTATGCTTATCTTCCAAGATTTGTAAAAACATATCAGGAGTGAAGAACATTCTTTTTTTTTTTTTTTTTTTTTTTTGAGATGAAGTCTCACACTGTTGCCCAGGCTGGGGTGCAATGGCATGATCTTGGCGTACTGCAACCTCCACCTCCCGGGTTCAAGCAATTCTCCTGCCCCATCCTCCCCAGTAGCTGGGATTACAGGCACTCGCTACCATGCCTGGCTAATTTTTTGTATTTTTAGTAGAGACAGGGTTTCACTATCTTGGCCAGACTGGTCTCGAACTCCTGACCTCGTGATCCACACACCTCAGCCTCCCAAAGTGCTGGGATTACAGGCGTGAACCCGTTGCTCCCTGCCAAGAATTCTCTTTAAGCTGCAGTTGAATATGACCAAACACCACCACCACCACCCCCCTCTTTACTGTGTTTCTATTTGTCCTCATGTTATTGAAAGTAAGCAAGAATGGTTGACAGCAAATTGGCTTACTCATTCTTTCCGTTGTCCTTTATCATCCTTTGAGGCTCCTCCTCTTCCTTCAGGCACTAGCGCTCTTTCTTGGAAGGGCCCATTCAAAATTAATCTATACGTACATAGATACTTACATACCTATATTTGTGGTGTTAAACTTAAAAATTATATTACTTTCATTTTACATTAGCTAACGCATGAGAAAATAATCATTTGCATTTTCTCTACTGTGACTTGACACATCATATCCTTTGGCCATTTTTCTTTTTTTCTTACTCAAAACTTCTAGGAGTAGCAATCAATGATTTAAACAAATAACATTTTAACATTTTTATTAGAGTTTTACAGCATGCAATTATTATATGCTATTGTTTAAAGACTGTAATAAAAGATTATTAATTTTCCAACCTCTTTTTGCATAATCTTTATATATTAGTGATTATTAGTCTTCTATATGTTACAAATATTATTTTATAGCACCAGTGCCCCTTCAGAAACCCCAGAAGAAACAGGCTCTCTCCAGAGTACTACTCCCTTACTGGGGTGGCTACTCTTTATGCTCTTTTATTATTCCATTCACACTCCTAGTCTAAGAATTTCCCCTCCCTATAGCTTTTGTATACTCAGATGTTAGGGTGGGAGTAGCAGAAAACAGAATCTTTTGAGCATAGGGGAAACGTAGCCTCACACTTTAGTCATACTCATCAGGAAGTGCTAATAGACTGGCAGAGGTATAGTTACAGCTACTCCATACTTGATCATAGGCAGCTAAGGTTCAAGTTAAATCATTTAAAGTTACACATATCTAGTAAGTGATGGTGACTGTATTGCTTCCTTTCAGTACTGCACCTTCAAAGATGATGATATTGAAAGAAAAGATAAAATGATAAATTTAGACACTTTAGGGGAAAAATATGTAATTTGTATTATGATTATGGATTTTTACAAGGAGTAAAAAGTGAAAAGTCATGAAGTATTCAGTCTGAAAATGTAATGGGTTCTTGAATTTGAAAGTCTTTGGAATTTTTGTCTTCTCATTTCTGAATTTTCCAGTTTTACCACAATGAACAAGTACTGTAGATATAATGAAGTTTTTATTAGTTTTATTTTTAGATATGGGTTCTTGCTCTATTGCCCAGGCTGGAGTACAGTGGTGCCATCATAGCTCACTGCAGCCTCAAACTCCTGGTCTCAGGGAATTCTCCTGTCCCAGCCTCTCTCGTAGCTGGGATTACAGGCGTATGCCACCATGCCAGACTCTGGATGTAGTGAAATTTTAAACACATAATTAACAGTTTTTAAAGGAATGTCTCTAGGTACAGCACTACATTTAGCATTGTTGAGGCAGGGATTTGGGAAGATACAAGTGAAGGCAATATTATAGTATATGTCTTTTTAAGAATTCACACTCAGGAAACAAAATACAGACATAATCACATAGGAGGATAGTATTATTCCTTAATCATCCAAATTGCTTTCTAGTTGATGTGGAAAGGAACATGGTAAGCCGTGTAAAGACACACATCATTCTGTTTTGTTCTCTATTCTATCATGTTGTAAATGGTTAGCGTATATTTATTGAATGAATGAGAATCACCTCAGTGACAGTGGCAAGAGGATGGTCCGACTGGCATAAGAGGATGAACTGGGACTAAAAATGGGTAGCAGTTGAGAACAGCCACAATTACTAGGATGAGGGGCTTAATAAAAATTAATTTCCAAAGTGGGAAATGATATAATACGCATTTTCTTAGAAAGTAATTCTAGAAGTATAGAATTTAAATAGGAGGTAACTATTTAGAAAGGTTCTTAAGGTTTTAGGCCCCAGTTTTAAGCACATATCTGAAGATGGCATTCTCTGTTTATGGGCAACTTAAAATCTAGCAAGAAGAGGTAATTACCTAAAATCAAGATGCATAATTAGGAAGAGGTTCTGTGTGTATTTTGAAGTTGTGGATTTTTTGGTAAATATAAGTTCAGGGAAAAGGACCTGTGTGTTTTAGGTACTGAAATAGGTCTCTTCAAAGAGGCCAAGAATCACTGACTTGGAAATGTAGGTTCAGTTTTTGCTGTAGAACTCTTAGATTCTTAGAGAGTCCTTAATTTCTTTTTTAGGCGTTACTTTTTATAATACAATTCCTTTAGTAAACCTGCTTAACATTTGCACCATCAGTGACATTTGCCTTTTTCTCCTCTGATTCAAAAACATTTGTGTGGTTATATGTCAGAAAGTGTTCTATTTTAAAAATAAAACCAAGCCTGGCACAGTGGCACGTCTGTAATCCCAGCTACTCCAGAAGGTTGAGGTGGGAGGAGCATGAGTTTGAGCCCAGCCTGGGCCAAAATAGTGAGACTCCATCCACAAAAAAAAGGAGTTTTGGCTGGGCACAGTGGCACACACCTGTAATCCCATCACTGTGGGAGGCAGAGGTGAGAGGATTGCTTGAGGCCAGGATTTTGAAAGTAGCCTGGCCAACATAATGAGCTTCCATCTCCATAAAACTAAAAAAAAAGTAAAAACCAACCAAATACACGCTTATTCTTTTGCATTGTTGTTGGAATTTTCAGAGTATCAGCTTTTTCATACTACTTTCTTTCAGCTATTAGAATACAGTGAAATTATTCTGTTCTGGTCCTTCATTACCATATTTCTCCTCCTTCTCATCAACATGCTTTGTCAGGGAAAACAGTTTATAATTCTAAATGACTTTGGTTAGAAGAGCTACCAGTGACATATAATGCTACATTAAACCAGTTTAAAGTGTGTTTTCCTTTGAATGCCCTGGAATGTACAGTTGTTCTGAAATCTAGTGTATATTGTAGGAGGTAGGTTTATGTTGGAGAGTAAGCAGGATAAAGAAAAAGGTAGCAGATCAAGACTAAAATAAAGGCCCAAACAATTCAGTCCTAGTATAGTCATGGAAGTGTCAATTTTAAGCTGTAATTTGAGCAGTGTTATAACCCATCATATTGTTGCATCAGGGTGGAAATGATGTTGTATGTAAGTTAGAAATACTTTGTTACTTGGATTGCTGTCTTGTAGGGATTGATTTCAGCTCTACACAACTGCATCAAGAATTTGGACATAGTTTTTAGGATCTCAGGCTTATATTGCAGAGGCAGTGATTATTGTAAACTATTCTGGTTTCTTAATGACCTATCCCAATCTCATTTATCTTATGTACCACTGCTAAAACTGTATCTATTATTTAAATAATTAAAAATCCTTTCATTTAAGGCTAAAGTATGTGCCTATCATTTTTATAGAAAACAGTAAAAGTGAGACGGCACTTTCGGGGATTAAGCTGTGAGTAATACTTAAGAGTAGCACCAGCCTTATTTATAATTGTTATGATATGTTGCAAAGATTGGCTGCAATAGCCTATCTTTTGGAGGGGGCCGCAGAGGGGGCAAAAATAAAATACAAAAAAAATTTATTTAGAATATTTTAGATAATTTAAAAGGTACAGAAAATAGCATGATGAACTTTCCCTTTTCTCTAGACCTATTTAAATCCTTTTGTTTCTTCATGGTTCATCTCAACTGTGACTTATTCAATGAAGCCTGACCTCTTCCATTTTAACTCTGTTGCACATTGTATATAGTATTGAGAGCAGTGTGACTAGAGGAGTTGAAAATAAGATTTATATATGAGGTAGGAATGTACCTAGAAATCTTGTGAAAGCTAAACTTCAACATTCCAGTATATGCAGAACAAAACTGATAAAGTATAGATTTGAGAGGAAAGAAACAAAATAATTATTTTAGGAAGATCAGTTGTGTGGCGCAATAGGTCTAAAAGGAAGTGGTGAATTGCCAACTCATTTTGATAGACTTTTTCCCCGTACTTATTCTGTGAAATTTTACTCGGCCTTCAAACAGTTTACCGTTTTGCTAGAAGAGAAAGGAGATGGCAGAATTCTTAATTGTGGATGTGTCTAGTTTTCAGAATTTTAGAATCCTTTTAGAACCTGTAAGCTTTTTCCCTGTTGACAGTGAAGTGAATACAGTGGCTGTTAGGTTTCTACTTTTCAGCAGTGGTAGTATTTTCTGCTCCCTGTGCCAGAAATGCAAGTAAAGCTGCCTAACCATTTTCTCTGAGCTGTTGCAGCCCTCTACTGGTTGATGGAAGTTGCAGCAATTTAGAACCTGTTAGGGCCAGAAGGTCAGTAAACTCTGCAACTAATTTTAAAAATCTCAGACCTTTAGAAGTCATCTGTGCCAACCGTATCAATTGCAGATGAATATTTTATATACCTACCTTAACAATTCTGGAGGGGGGAGACTATATACACACACAAACACACGTATGTATATGTATGTATGTATAAGATACCCTAGGCAAATAGATAATTGTAAATACAACTCCCCATATTTATTTACAAACTCTAAATGCATTGTTAGAATGTGATCCCCTATAATCAGGTGTTTCACATAGTCAAAAACATCTCTTTAATGTCTTGTAAATATTTGATGAGATAACAAGAATTTTATTTTTTAAAAATTTGAGGTATTATTACTATTCGAAGATAAATACAACAGATAAATGCTAATTGCTTATTTAAATTATTTCCAAAGCAATTTTACTTCTTATTTATTGCTGGAGCCGGAAACTTAGGTTTCATTCTAGCCTTCTTGTTCTTGTTTACTCTTCCACCCCTGCCCCCTGTGACCCTCCTCCCACCACAATCTGGTCATTGTGCTTTAAGTGGTCTCCTTGTGTCTTAGCTAATTCCTCTCAAGTCCATCTTTCAGAGTTTCACCAAGGGCACCTTTCTGAACACACTACTCGAATTATGTCACTACTTTTTTGGAAGCCTTTTTTGTTACCATAAAGAACAGACTACACAATGACAACGGGCTTCATGATGAGATCCCTTCCTGCTTTCTTCAGCCTCATTTTCTATCCCACTCTGCTTCAGTCTTTTGCTGTTCCTTCATTGTGGTCTGCTTCTGTGTGTGCATGTGTGTACACCTGTGCATATGCTTATCCTCCTCCCACACCAGCCCCATTTATATCTACCTGCCTCAGTCATTCTCAAGACTCTATTTTAGTGTTCCCTCTTCTTGTAATTCCCCACCCCTACCTCCGTACAAATGCACCCAAATTGGGTGCTTGCTTACATAGCATTTATTATTCTGCATAGTAATTAAATTGTCTTTTTCGTGTTAAAAGCTGTCAGTTCTGTTCAGGCTAGGATTGTGTTTTGTTCATCTTAGTTCCATTATGTGACATGTTGAGTGTTTAGTAAATGCTAAGTGATAGAATAATTGCATGAGCAAACTAGGATATGATAGCTAAAGGAAATACCCACACTTAAATAAGTTAACATCACAGACTTCATTCATTTTTGTTGAAGTTTTAAGGAGAATTGGTTCATTTAGACTAGTGTTTATTGAACATAGTTTTCATGATGTCTATATTAAGGAAAGTGATGGCTGGGGGAGATAAAGAATGGTAGAATTTTAGAATTGGAATGGACATCGTTTTAAAATAGGAAACTGAAAGCCAAAGAGTGTACTAGAAATTTCAAGTTACATTTAGAACCCAAGTCTTGTAGTGCTTATTTTCTACTTTCCTAATTTCCTTCTAATGTATTTTACCTAGATTTGGCTAGGATTATTAGATATTGGTTGTTTATTATTTCAGGTAATTGGACTATTTATATAGAACTCTATCCTATAGATTTACCTTTGTGGAATTTTGAAAGTAATAATAGACATATAGCTAAAGCAAATTGGCTATTTGTAATGATTTATTTTTTTATTTATTTTTATTTTTATTTTTTGAGAAGGAGTCTCACTCTGTCACTCAGGCTGGAGTGTAGTGGTGCAGTCTGGGCTCACTGCAACCTCCGCCTCCTGGGTTCAAGCGATTCTCCTGCTTCAGCCTGCTGAATAGCTAGGACTACAGGCATGCGCACACCACGTCCGGCTAATTTTTGTATTTTTGGTGGAGACGGAGTTTCACCATGTTGGCCAGGCTGGTCTTGAACTCCTGACCTCAGGTGATCTGCCCACCTTGGCCTCCCAAAGTGCTGGGAATTCAGGAGTGAACCATCGTGTCTGGCCTGTAATGTATTTATTTTGTATAGTCTTCTGAATTCTCTCATGCTCAGATTCCTAAAAGGTATAATATTTAGCAGCACTAATAAAAAATGAAGCCTATATTTAATGGATTGAGCTTGTGTCCTAAATCTTTTGCTTCTTTCCCTCTTGTGGTTTTAGAGTTAGAAAATCTGTAAGTACCTTTTATCTCTTTTCATCTACCACCGTCTGAAACACTCTGTTACCTGCCGTCTCATGTCTTACTTCCTCTTGAGTTCTACCCAGAATGCTCTAGGACTCCAGAGGAAATCAAGTAGAAATGGACCTATGTTATTATTTTAAAAGAATTTTTATTTGCTGATAAAAGCAGTACATGTCCATTGTAAAGTTAAAACTTTAGAGAACTTTATAAAATAGACCATTAAAAATTCCTAAAGAACTTTTAAGAACATTGTTTTAAGGACATCATTGAGGACAGTTTATTGTAAAAGATTGTAGATGCCTGTACTTTTTTCTTCATCTTTTGCATGCTGTTGGTGGTTAAATTTTGTGATTGTGTGATTTTTTAATTTATTTTTATTTATTGTTATTATTTTTTGAGATGGAGTCTCACTCTGTTGCCCAGGCTGAAGTGCAGTGATGCGATTTTGGCTCACTGCAAGCTCCGCCTCCTGGGTTCACACTCTTCTGCCTCAGCCTCCCGAGACTACAGGCACCTGCCACCACACCCGGCTAATTTTTTGCATTTTCAGTAGAAATGGGGTTTCACCATGTTAGCTAGGATGGTCTCGATTTCCTTACCTCGTGATCCGCCCGCCTTGTCCTCCCAAAGTGCTGGGATTACAGGCGTGAGCCATTGTACCCGGCCAATTTTGTGATTTAAAAAAAAAAAAAAGGGATACTAATTTCTTGATCTGGAGTGCAGCCATTAGGTTTTTGTGGGAAAATGTTATGGAATAACTGCCAGAAAACATGGTGGTGAAAATTAATCATTACTTTAGGAAAATATGATAAAGAGAGCATGTTCCCTTTTTATGGACTGAATTCTCACTTGAATGGCTTAAATAGTTAAGGCAGGGAGGGAAGTCCAGTTGATATCTCAGAAGCACCACTATTTATTTTGAGGCCTTTTCCAGTATTTTTTTCAAAACCATTTTAAAAATGTGAGGGAATTAAGCTGTTTGCTCGGTTTAAGTAGGAATTAGTGTTTATGTCTAATGGTTTATTTTTTGCATGTGAGGAAAACAGCAGTAAGTACATGTAATAATTAAGGTATCATTTTGCATTCATAGAAAAAATACTAGAATTTGGAGTGAAATCATTCTAAACCTCTTATGCAAGAATCAGAATTTTGGAACAAGAGGATCTTAAATGTCATCTAATCTAATTTTACTTTCAAGAAGAAACAGAAATAATGAGAACTGATGAAGGTCAACCAAAAAGTCTTCAGTAGATCTCAGAATAGAATCTTGGACCTCAAGCTCCCAGATCAAACTACATGAAAAGTGATGGTCACTTTCCTAACTGAATGACCCTTAAGGACCATTCAAAATTGTTTACTGTGATTTGGTCCTCTACTAGTTGTCTTTTTTTCTCAAATCAATTTCGAAGAAAGCATTTTTGCCCTGAAAGCGGCTGCAGCTCAATGGAAGCTGGAACTGAAAGTTAGGAACTTGCATTCCATGCTCAGAGTTCTCTCTTTACTTTCTCCTGTTAGAATACAAAGTGGGTGGTAAGTTTGAATATTTTATATGCACTGAGGTCTATGCTAAGGTATAATTTTAGTTACTTCTCATAGCCTTTTTATTGAACTTTATCATTCATAATATAGATGATGAAATTAAGTAATTTAGGCCAGGTGCATTGGTTCATGCCTGTCATCCTAGCACTTTTGAGAGGCCGAAGCAGGAGGATTGCTTGAGGCCAGGAGTTTGTGGCTAGCCTAGGCAACAAAGCAAGACCTGGTCTCAATACTTAAAAAACAAAAAGAAAAAAATAATTTGAACTTGCTCTCAGTTGTATTTAATCTAAAGTAATGTTTTAGGGACTTCTGGACAAAAGGATAGACTGGAGATGCTCCCTTCTTTTTCAAACATGGAAATGCTAGATAAAAATAAAACATTTAAAGAAAGGGGAATCTGCAGGTGCCTGAAATGAAAAAGAACACAGTCATAACAGAGAACATAAGTTGAAACTTTGTCCTATAGGGAAAATAAAAAGATACCTTTAGTGTGTGAGCTTTAATGTAGTAGTGGAATCCATCGGCCCAGGAATGGCAGGAAGCCGAGACTGGGCTCTTTGAGTAAAAGTCCAGACCAGGAGGACTCTCAATTTTTCATAAATAGGGCCTTAAAAAACAGAAAGGCCATTTACCAGCCTGGGTTTGTATTTCCAGATATAACTTTTTCCTGTCTTTTTATTTTCACCATTTTTGGTCTTCTTTTGTGGTCTGCTTTTTTTTTTTTTTTTCTTTCTTTCTTTCTTTTAAAGTATATTGCTGGATTCTGTTTATCCACTCTTACAGACTCTTGATTAGTGAATTTCATTTATTTTAGTAACATATATATTGGAAATTATTTACTTTATATTTACCACACTTAAAAACATTTTTTTTTCTGCCTTCTGTCACATAGATTGAATGTTCATTTGTTTTCAAAGGTATCCATTTGATTTATTGAGACCTATATTTCTATTCATTTTCTACAGTTTTTAAATTTTAATGTGTACTTTCCCTCTAAGCCAGATAAGTCCTTTAAGTGCTTTCTCACTTTCCTGTGGCCTTTTTCCCTCTCCTCGACCCCTACCCTTTCCCAGAAGCCATATTGATTGATAGGGGTATTCTTTTACATATTTGTCCTTTTTCTTTTTGTATGAAATAGACTTATTAGATTATAAACTCACTGTTACTCCCATATATTACATAATATCCTCATATATTTCTTTTTAAAAAATTTTTTTTGTAGAGACAGGTCTCAAATGTTGCCCAGGCTGGTCTCCAACTCCTGACCTCAAGCAGTCCTCCTACCCCAGCCTTCCGTAGTGTTGGAATTACAGGCGTTAACCACTGTACCCAGCCCATAGATTTGTTTCTATTATTTGAGTGCCTACTCAAAAGCAGATTTTCAAACAGGGTATTTGTATGTCCTTCTAAAGCCTTTTGATGTCTGAAAATATTTTTAGTTAAGCCTCATGTATAGCTGATAGCTTACTATCACCAGTAGCTTAGTTCAAGTAATGATTTTGGTTTTAAATATTTTCCCTTTAACATTTTGGGAACATCACTACATTGTTTTCTTATCTCTGATATTACTTTGGGGAAGTTCTGATGTCAATTTGATTTCTTTTCCTCTCGAGAACATTTTGAAATCTTTTGTCTTTTTCAGTTTCATTATAATGTGTCTGTGTATAGTTCATTTTCCTGGTTTGGCCCTTGGATTCATGTTTACTCACTCATTTACCAAATATTGAATTTGTTGGGAGCCTACTGTGTGTCCCAGGATGTATTCCAGTCAATTTAATCTCAGTTCTTTCACCTTTTCTCATTTGGGGGAAATTACTCGTCATTTTTTCAAATATTTTGTTTTCTCCATGTTCTTCTCTTTATGGAAAAATATTGGTCATTTTTGCCAATATTTTGTTTTCTTCGTTTTCTTCTCTTTATGAGAATTCTGTTATATGGATTTTTTCACTTCCGGTTTCTCTATATCTCTTAACCTTTATATATATATATATATATATATATATATATATATATATATATATTTTTTTTTTTTTTTTCCTAATCCCTTCCTGATGTCTTCTGGGATTGTCTTCTCTACTTGTTCTTCTAGCTCACTAATTCATTCTTTGGCTTATCTATTATATACCTAATCTGAAGAGTTCTTTATTTCAACCCATGTGTGTTCATACTCTGTATTGGTTCTTTTTTGTAACTACTTAGTTCTGCATGTTATCAGTCTTCTAGCTCTAAGAGGATTTTAAATGTTTTTAAAATTCTTCATATGTCTTTTCCATTAATTCTGCTTTGTATACATAGTTTAGTTTGAATGGGAAACCAATACAAAAGTTCAAGCAGGGCAGTGATATAATTTCATTTTTAGTTTTAAAAGATTACTCTGCGGCTGGGCACAGTGATTCAAGCCTGTAATCCCCCGCACTTTGGGAGGCCAAGGCGGGAGGATGACTTGAGCCCAGCAATTCAAGACCAGTCTTGGCAACATGGCATAACCCTGTCTCTACAAAACATAAAAAATTAGATAGATGTGGTAACATGTGCCTGCAGTCTCAGCTACTTGGGAGGCTCAGGTGGGAGGATCGATCACTTGAGGTCGAGACTGCAGTGCACCATGATCATGCAACTGCACTCCAGTCTGAGCTACAGAACGAGATCCTGTCTCAATAAATGAATGAATGAATGATTACTCCAAGTCAGGTGCAGAAGCACATTTACCTGTACTCCTAGCTGCTTGGGCAACAGGTGGGCAGATCGCTTGAGGCAGGAGCTTAAGGCCAGCCTGGGCAACGTACAACAACAATAACAACAAACACTCTGGCTACTCCCTGTAGAAGATAGGATATAAGGTGGAGGTGGTGACAAGAATGTAAGCAGGAAGATAATTTGGGAAGTGTTTGCAATAGTCTATTCAAGAGATGATGGTGGCTTGGAATAAGATGGTAGCAAGTGAGATGGGAAGACATGAATTTAATTTGTGGCATATTTTAGAGATGGAATCAGCATTTCTGTTTTAAGTGATGGATGGATGTTGGTGGCATGTGTTGGAATAGAGAAGATTAACAGACAAGAGTTCTGTAGTCCTTTTTGGTTTGGTTATGCGTATTAGATATCCATGTGAAGATGTCAAGTGGGTATTTACATACACAAATCTGGAGTTTTAGAGAAGGTCTAGGACTAGAAATACAAATTTGGAAATCAGTAGCTTATTAGTGGTATTCAAAGCCGTGAGACTGGATTAGGTTTTCTAACTTCACACATTTAGGTAGCCTGGGTTAGTGAATAAAAAGTGACCTAGCCTCAAATGCTGAGGCACTCCTCATATTTACAAGTTCTTCAGAAAAGAAGAGGTTAAAAAAATAAGAAAGCTGCTTTTTGGAGAAGTGGGAAGGGTTAATGGGTACAAAAAGTAGAAAGAATCAGTGAGACCTAGTATTTGCTGTCACAGCAGAGTGACTATAACCAAAAATAATTTAATTGTACATTTTTAAGTAACTAAAAAGGTATAATTGGGTTGTTTGCAACACAAAGGATAAATGCTTGAAGATAATTTTCAGGATAAAAATGCGCCATAATTCGTTTAACCAGGTATAAATGGACATGTAGATTTCCCTTCCAGTGTTTTGGGCATACTATAGTAACACTTTGTTGAATATATTTTTATGTTATCTTTACATATTTGTGTAAGTACACCTGTAGGATAATCCCTGAAGTAGAATTACTAGAAGGCTGAGCATTTAAATTTTTATGGTTTCTGCCAAATATATCTCCAAAGAGAATATCCCAGTTTATATCCCCATCAGCAGTGGATTAAAATGCTGGTTTTCCCAAGCCCTTGCCAACAGTTTTAATCTTGGTCGTACTTTTAAGTGAGAAGTCATGTCATTGTTTTATAGATTCAAAACTGTGAATGAGTTTGCATACTTCTGTATGCTTATTTAACTTGTGTGTTTTTTGTTCTTTGTTCTTCATGTCTGATTTTTTTTTTTTTTTGGTAATGAGTTTTCTGTTTTTTACTGTTTTGTTATACCTCTTGGTTTGTTCTTTTTCGTAAGTGTTGCAAATGTTTTCACTTGTCTTCTGATTTCTGTTTATGATATTTATATTGTAGAAATTTTAAATTTTTATTTAGGACTTTAAAAAAATGGCTTTTAAGGCCGGGCATGGTAGCTCACGCCTGTAATCCTAGCACTTTGGGAGGCTGGGGTGGGTGGATCACTTGAGGCCAGGAATTCCAAAGCAGCCTGACCAACATGATGAAACTGAAGCTCTACTAAAAATGCAAAAATTAGCTGGGCGTGGTGTTGCATGCTTGTAATCCCAGCTACTTGGGAGGAGAATCGCCGCTTGAACCTGGGAGGTGGAGGTTGTGGTGAGCCAAGATCACACCACTGCACTCCAGCCTGGGCAACAGAGTGAGACTCTGTCTAAAAAAAAGAAAAAAAAAAAAGACTTTTGACTTTCATATTGTATTTTGGAAAGGCTTTCTCTATCCAAGGATTTTTTCCCCCTAGTACTTCTGTGGTTTAATTTTTATATTTTTTTGTCCCAGATACATTTTTACCTTGTCAGAATTAATTCTGAAATTTCATTTGGTGAGAATTAAGATAATTTTGAAAAAGAAAAATGGTGAAGAGGGACTAAAATTAGTATTAGAAAGCTATACAATAAAAACAATACAGTATTGATACAAGAATGGAAAGAGTAGTGGTGGAATAGACTAGAAAGCCTGAAAAGAGATTTAGTTGTTAACATATAAAGGAGTAAGATTGTGGTTTAAAAATAAAAGTTGGTATTGTAGATAAGTGGATGAAAAGAGTTAAACATCAAAAGTAGTTGAAATAAGATTGAATGTATTCTGATCTTCAGCTAGAGACGCTTTATATCTAAAAGCAAAGGAAGGATTTATCAAGAAAACTACAGGCATCAAAAATGTGTTTGCATTGTTTACCTATGTTTATAGCAGCATTATTCACAATAGCCAGAAGGTAGAAACAACCCAATATCCACTCAGCAAAATGTGGTATATTCGTAAATGGAATATTACTCAGCTTTAAAAAGAAAAGTATTGGCTGTGTAGAGAGCATTGAAAAAAATTGTGGCACATGCTGCAGCGTGTGTCAGAACTCTGAAGTCAGTATGCTAAGTGATACAACCTAAGCACACAAAAGGAAAAATACCATATGATTGCACGTGCACGAAGTACCTAGAGTAGGTTTACAGAGACAGAAAGTGGAATGGTGATTACCAGGAGCTGGGAAAAGTGGGAAATGAGCCGGGAAAAGTGGGAAATGAGTTGTTACTGTTAAATGGGTTTCAGTTACGAAAGATGAGAAAGTTCTAGAGGTAGATGATAGTGATGATTGCATGACAGTGTGGGTGTTACCCGGTGCCACAGAACTCTAGCCAGTGCTTTTAGACTTAGAATGGCGTTACATCCCAACTAAACAATAGTTGAAAATACTGTAAGTTCAAAATACGTTTAATACACCTAGTCTACTGAACATCATATAGCTTAGATTCGCCTCTGTAAATGTACTCAGCATACTTACGTAGCCTACAGTTGGGCAAAATAACATGAAGCTTATTTTATAATAAAGTGTCGATCATCTCGTGGTTGTTTACCCCTGTCATTGTGTGGCTGACTGGAAGCTGCCCAGCATCACAAAAGCGTGTAACACCACATACCAATAGCCTAGGAAAAGGTAAAGATTGAAAAATTGAAGTACTGTTTCTGGTGAATACGTATCACTTTTGTACTATTTATAAAGTCCAAATATTGTAAGTCGAACCGTTGTAAGTTGAGGACCATCTGTATTTAAATATGGTTAAAATAGTAAATTGTGTGTGTGCGTGTGTATTTTTTTTTGTTTGTTTGTTTGTTTGTTTTGAGATGGAGTCTTGCTCTGTCTCCAAGGCTGGCGTGCAGTGGCGTGATCTCGACTCACTGCAACCTCTGCCTCCTGGGTTCAAGCGATTCTTCTGCCTCAGTATGTTATGTATATTTAATCACAGCTTTAAAACATATGTAACAAAAATGACAGCATCGGTTTTTCTCTTACAAACTGATAGGAAAATGATTGCTACAGCAGAAAAATGACCAAAGATATTAACAAAAATTCTGAAAAACAAAAATAAAGTAAGTGGCTTAAGCGGAGTAGAAAAGGTTTTTAATCTTGAGAAGTCAAAGAACCTAAGTGGTCAGACTAAGATGGGATATAGACATGAAACCAGGATGGGGACAGGATTTGAGATAGAGATAAAGGCTGTGAGTGACTCAAAGTCAATATGAGGTAAAGTAACTAGAGATGTAGAAGCTTGCTCTGAAAAGGATGCAGTCGTTGCTTAATGGCTTCCAAACCAGCAGTTCCTGAGAAACTTTTTAAAATAAACTTTTGACTTTAGTAGAGAGGTTTTAGATTTACAGAAAAGCGATGAAGATAGTACAGAGGTATCCTGTATACCTTTATACCAGTTGCCTCAATTGAGATGATACATCTGTCACAAATAAAAACCAATATTAATAAATGATTGTTGACTAAAGTTCATAGTTTATTCAGATTTCCCTAGTTTTTACTGGATGTCCTTTTTCTGTTCCAAGGTCCCATCCAGGATACCACGTTACATTTAGTTATCATATCTCCTTAGGCTGCTCTTGGCATGACAGTTTCTGAAACTTCCCTTATTTTTGATGAACTTGACAGTGTTAAGGATTACGGTGAGGTAAGTGTAGGATGCTCCACTATTAGAATTTGTCTTAAGTTTTTCTCATGATTAGTCTGGGGTTATGGCTTTGAGGAGGAGGATCACAGAGTTAAAATGTCATTTTTATCACATTACATCAAGTGTACATACTATCAACATGACTTAGCACTATTAGTGTTAACCTTGATCACCTAGCTGATACAGTATTTGTCAGCTTTCTCCACAGTACAGTTACTCTTTTTTTCTCCTCTTTCCGTGCTGTATGCTTTGGAAGAAAGTCACTCTGCCCAGCCCACACTTCCATGCTGTTCCTCCTTGAGAAGAGGTGTCTACATAAACTATCTGCGGTTCTTCATGGAAGACTTACTCATTCTCTCTCATTTATTCATTCCCTCTCATTTAGTTCTTCATGGAAGACTTACTCTTTCTCTCTCATTCAATTTACTAATCAGTGTGGACTTACAGATGTTGATACCTTGGGTTATAATCCAATACTACTATATTCTGTTTCTCAGTTTTTTTCTGACATTGTCTGTTGGGACCCCTTTCACTTTGCACCCGTATGCCTTTGACATATCACTATTATTTATGTATACTTTTTGAGTACTTCCTTTCTGGAAGTGCAAGATTATCCAGACTTATCTTTTGTTTCCTGCCTTGGCCTGGGATCAGCCATTTCTCCTTTTACTGAGAAAGGTTAATAACCAAGATCTGCATTTTAGGTGTGCTTCTTGCTACTGGGGTGTTGCAGCTTGTGGATTCTCTCCAGCTGACATAGTAAGGAAGTGTATGTGTATATTACTAACTCTATATACATATCTATAATTCCCTATGTAACTTTGTATCTGCATTAAACTAAACATGAATGTATATTCGTATTTCCAGCTGTAATCCATTACCACATTCTAGCCTTCTCCTGACTTGTCTATCTGTAATCTCCCACTCCAACAGCAAGAAATCTGGCTTCTATTCACCATCCATTTATTAATATTTAATTGTTCATTTTCTTTATACATGTATAGTAGTTTCAGATTTCTTTTTTTAAATTATTTGAGACAGAGTCTTGCTCTGTCACCCAGTCTAGGATACAGTGGCACGATCATAGCTTACTGCAGGCTCAAACTCCTGGGCTCGAGTGATCCTCCTGCCTCAGCCTCCCAAGTAGCTGGGACTGCAGATGTCCACCACCACACGCAGCTTATTTTAAAATATTTTTTTATTCTTGCCCAGTGGCTCATCCCTGTAATCCCCACACTTTGGGAGTCCAAGGTGGGCAGATCGCTTGAGCTCAGAAGTTTGAGACCAGCCTGGGCAACATGGTGAAACTGTGTCTCTCCCAAAAATACAAAATATTAGCTGGGTGTGGTGGTGTGAGTCTGTGGTCCCAGCTACTTGGGAGGCTGAGGCGTGATCACAGCTCACTGCAACCTTAGCTACCTGGACTCAGGTGATCCTCTCACTTCAGCCTCCTGAGTAGCTGGGACCACAGGCTGTACCAAGGCAACTGGCTAATTAAAAAATAATTTTTTTAGAGGTGGGTTCTTACCAGCTCAGGCTGGTCTCAAACTCCTGACCTCAAGTGATCCTCCTACCTTGGGCTTCCAAAGTGCTGGGATTATAGGCATGAACACCCAGCCTGAACTATTTTAAGTATACAATCCAGTGGTTTTTTTTAGTATATTCACAATGATGTGCAACTGTTGCCACTGCCTGATTCCAGAATACAGTCATACCCCAAAAGAAACCCTTGTAACCATTAAACAGTCACTCCATGTTTTCCCAATCCCGTGGCAAGCACTGATGGAGCTTTCTAAAAAGTGTTTTTTTATCACTCTACTCAGATACTCCGATTCTGTAGCTCTGAAAATGAAGGTAGGGATCTGTATCTTTTTTAAAAAAGTATTCTACTTGCTTCTGGTAACCAGGCAAGTTTGCATTATCAAGTGTTATGAGCCTAAAAGAACAGCTTATTAAATTTGAGAATAAATTGTAATGTTCTAGAAGCAGTTGTTATGAATCAAGGAGCACCTAATCAAAGCTAAAAACAGTGCCAACACAATTTGTCTTTAAAAGTCGTCTTAGATAGGATTGAAATGAGATAAAGAAATCATTTTATAAACTGTTAGCTTGTTGCATCCATGTTTAGATTTCGGGTAAATTTATTCTGTAGTCATTATTCATCCATCACTCAGTTTTGGTGTGTTTTGTTCTCCTTGGTTTCCCCTAGTTTTTGTTTTTTGTTTTTGTAGAGATGAGGTCTTACTCTGTTGCTTAGGCTAGTTTTGAACTCCTGGGCTCAAGCAGTCCTCTTGCCTTGTCCTGTGTGTGTGTGTGTGTGTGTGTGTGTGTGTGTGTGTGTTTTTCCCTTAAATTTTTTTAAAACTCCCGCTTACCTTAGTTCAATCAGAGGGAAGCCATCCTTCTCCATGACCTCCAGTACCTTAGTAAAAATGAGCTCTTAAAGAGTACGTCTTGCTCAGTATGTAGCCATGGTAAAGCTAAGTATATCTGAAAACTTAGTTGTGAAAGATTTGTAGACAGACTTTAATTTTGATCCCTTTTTGTCCTTTTTTTTTCAATTTCTGTTTTTATTTTTAATTGAAAAAAATTGTATATAGTTATGGAGTACTATGTGATGTGTTGATACGTATATATATATGTGTATATGTATATATGCGTATACATGTGTGTGTATGTGTGTGTATATATATGCATATATATATAATGATTATACCAAGCTAACACTTTCATTATCGCTCATACTTACATATTTTGTTGCAGTGAGAACATTTACATACATTATTTATTTATTTATAATTTTTTTTAGAGACAAGGTCTCGAACTCTGTTGCCAGGCTGTAGTGCCGTGACGCAATCATAGCTCCCTGCAGCCTTAAATTCCTGGGTGCAAACCATCCTTCCACTCCAGCCTCCTGAGTAGCTGCAACTATAGGGGGATGCCACCATGCCCAGCTAATTTTTTTTCCTTCAACTTTTAAGTTACAGGGTACATGTGCAGGATGTGCACGTTTGTTACGTAGGTAAACATGTGCCATTGTGGTTTGCTGCAGAGATCAACCCATCACCTTGGTATTAAGCCTAGCATCCATTAGCTGTTCTTCCTGATGTTCTCCCTCTCCCGACCCCTCCCTCCTAAAGACCCCAGTGTGTGTCTCCCCCCACCACCCCAATATGTCCGTGTGTTCTCATCGTTGAGCTCACACTTAGAAGTGAGAACATGTGGTGGTTGGTTTTCTGGTCCTGTGCTAGTTTGCTTAGTATAACAGCTTCCAGCTCCATCCATGTCTCTGCAAAGGACATGATCGCTTTCCTTTTTATGGCTGCATAGTATTCTGTGGTGTATATTTACCACATTTTCTTTATCCAGTCTGTTATTGATGGGCATTGAGGTTAATTCCACGTCTTTGATATTGTGAATAGTGCTGCAGTGAACATACACATGCATGTATCTTTATAATAGAATGATTTATATTCCTTTGGGTATATACCTAGTAATGAGATTGCTGGGTCAGTTGGTATTTCTGCCTCTAGATCTTTGATGAATCGCCACGGTGTCTTCCACAATAGTTGAACTAATTTACACTCCCACTAACAGTGTAAAAGCATTTGTTTTTCTCCACAACCTCGCCAGCATCTGTTTCTGGACTTTTTAATAATCACCATTCTAACTGGCATGAGATGGTATCTCATTGCAGTTTTGATTTGCATTTTTCTAGTAATCAGTGATGTTGGGCTCTTTTTCATGTTTGTTGGCCACATGAATTCTATTTTTGAAAAGTGTTCGTGTTCTGTGCCCACTTTTTAATGGGGTTGGTTGTTTTTTCTTATAAATGTAAGTTCCTTGTAGACTCTGGATATTAAAAGTTTGTCAGATGCACAGATTGCAAAAATTTTCTCCAGTTCTGTGGGTTGTCTGGTCACTTTGATGATAGTTTCTTTTGCTGTGCAGAAGCTCCTTAGTTTAATTAGATCGCATTTGTCAATATTTGCTTTTGTTGCAATTGTTTTTGGCGTTTTCATCATGAAATCTTTGCCTGTGCCTATGTCTGGAATGGTATTGCCTAGATCTTCTTCTAGGATTTTTAAAGTTTTGGGTTTTACATTGAAGTCTTTAATCCATCTTGAGTTAATTTTTGTATAAATTGTAAGGAAGGGGTCCAGTTTCAGTTTTCTGCATGTGGCTACCCAGCTCTCCTAACACCATTTATTAAATAAGGAATCCTTTCTTCATTGCTTGTTTTTGTCAGGTTTGTCAAAGATCGGATGATTGTGGGTGTGCCATCTTATTTCTGAGTTCTCTATTTTGTTCCATTGGTCTGTGTGTCTGTTTTTGTACCAGTACTGTACTGTGCTGTTTTGGTTACTGTAACCCTGTAGTCTGGTAACATGATGCCTCCAGCTTTGTTCTTTTTCCTTAGGATTGTCTTGGCTATACAGTCTCTTTTTTGGTACCAATTGAATTTTAAAGTAGTTTTTTCTAATTCTTTGAAGAATGTCAGTGGTAGTTTAATGGGAATAGCATTGAATCTATAAATTACTTTGGGCAGTATAGCCATTTTCACCATATTGATTCTTCCTATCTATGAGCATGAAATGTTTTTCCATTTGTTCGTGTCCTCTCTTATTTCCTTGACCAGTGATTTGTACTTTCCTTGAAGAGGTCCTTCACTTCCCTTGTTTGTTGTATTCCTAGCTATTTTATTCTGTTTGTAGCAATTGTGAATGGGAATTCATTCATGATTTGCTCTCTGTTTGCTTGCTTGTTGCTGTATAGGAATGGTAGTGATTTTTGCACGTTGGTTTTGTATCCTAAGATTTTGCTGAAGTTGCTTATCAGCTTAAGCTTTCAGGCTGAGACAATGCGATTTTCTACATATAGGATCATGTCTTTTGCAAACAAAGATAATTTGACTTCCTTTCTTCCTATTGGAATGCACTTTCTTTCTTTCTCTTGCCTTGATTACCCTAGCCAGAACTTCCAATACTGTATTGAATAGAAATGGTGAGAGAGGGCATCCTTGCCTTGTACTGGTTTTCAAGGGAAATGCTTCCACCTTTTGCCATTTAGTATAATAGCTGTGGGTTTGTCATATATGGCTCTTATTATTTCGAGGTATGTTCCTTCAATATCTAGTTTATTGAGTTTTTAACATGAAGGTATGTTGAATTTGATGAAGGTCTTTTCTGCATCTGTTGAGATAATCATGTGGTTTCTGTCTTTAGTTCTGTTTATGTGATGAATTACATTTGTTGATTTGTGTATGTTGAACCAACCTTGCATGCCAGGGATGAAGCCAACTTGATTTTTTTGTGTCTGTCTTCTTCAGTTCAGCTCTGATCTTGGTTATTTCTTGTGTTCTGCTAGCTTTGGTGTTTGTTTGCTCTTGGTTCTCGAGTTCTTTTAGTTGTGACATTAAGTTGTTAATTTGGTATCTTCCTAGCTTTTTGATGTGCGCATTCAGTGCTATGAATTTCCTTCTTAACACTGTTTTAGCTGCATCCCAGAGATTCTGGTACGTTGTCTCTTTGCCTTAGTTTCCAAGAACTTCTTGATTTCTGCCTTAATTGTATTTGTCCAGGAGTCATTCAGGAGCAGGTTGTTCAATTTACATGTAGTTATGTGTTTTGAGTGAATTTCTTAGTCTCGAGTTCTAATTTGATTGTTCTGTATTCTAAGAGAGTTTGTTATAATTTCAGTCCTTTTGCATTAGCTCAGGAGTGTGTTCTTAATACTTGTGATTATGTGATCAAATTTTGAGTAAGTGCCACGTGGTAATGAGAAGAATATATAATCTGTTGTTTTCAAGTGGAGAGTTCTGTAGATATCTATCAGGTCTGCTTGATCCAGAGCTGAATTTAGGTCCTGAGTATCTTTGTTAATTTTCTGTCTCTGATCTGTCTGACATTGTCGTTGGGGTGTTAAAGTCTGCCAGTATTATTATGTGTGAATCTAAGTCTATTTGTAGGTCTTTAAGAACTTGCTTTATGAATCTAGGTGCTCCTGTATTGGGTGCATATGTATTTAGGATAGTTAGCTCTTCTTACTGAATTGAACTTTTTATCATTATGTGATGGTCTTCATCTTTTTTTTATCTTTGTTGTTTTAAAGTCTGTTTTGTCAGAAACTAGGATTGCGACCCCTGCTTTTTTCTGTTTTCCATTGCTTGGTAAGTTTTCCACCATCCCTTTATTTTGAGCCTGTGTGTGTCTTTGTATGTGAAATGGATTTCTTGAAGACAGCATACTGATGGGTCTTGACTCTACGTTTTGCCATTCTGTGTCTTTTAATTGAGGCATTTAGCCCATTTACATTTAAGGTGAATATTGGTATGTGTGAACTTGATCCTCTCATCATGATGCTAGCTGGTTATTTGGCAGACTTGTTTATGTCTGCCAAATAGGAAAGTTTTTCCTTTCCATATTTAGTGCTTCCTTCAGGAGCTCCTTCAAGATGGTGATGAATACCCTCAGCATTTGCTTGTCTGAAAAGAATTTTATTTCTCCTTTGCTTATTAAGCTTAGTGTGACTGGATATGAAATTCTGGGTTGGAAATTGTTTAAGACTGTTGAGACCAGGTGCGGTGGCTCACGCTTGTAATCTCAGCACTTTGGGAGGCCGAGGTGGGTAGATCACCTGAGGTCAGGAGTTCAAGACCAGCCTGGCCAAGATGGCAAACCCCCATCTCTACTAAACATACAAAAATTAGCCGGGTGTGGTTGCACATGCCTGTAATCCCAGCTACTTGGGAGGCTGAGGCAGGAGAATCACTTGAACCCGGGAGGCAGAGGTTGCAGTGAGCTGGGATCACACCATTGCACTCTATCCTGGGCAGGAAGAGTGAAGCTCCACCTCAGAAAAAAAAAAAAAAAGGTTGAATATTGGTCCCCAATCTTTTTTGGCTAGTAGGGTTTCCACTGAGAGATCTGCTGTTAGTCTGATGTGTTTCCCTTTGTAGATGGCCTGGCTCTTCTCTCTGGCTGCCCTTAACATTTTTTCTTTCATTTTGACCTTGGAGAATCTGATGATTATGTGTCTTGCGATTGATCTTCCTGGGGTTATCTGGATTTCCTGAATTGGAATGTTGGCCCTTCTTGCTAGGTTGGGGAAGTTCTCCTGGATGATACCCTGAAGTATGTTTTCTAATTTGATTCCATTCTCCTCATCTCTTTCAGGTATCCCAGTCAGTCATAGGTTTGGTCTTTTTACATAGTCTCATATTTCTTGAGGTTTTGTTCATTCCTTTTCATTCTTTTTTCTCTATTCTTGTCTATCTTATTTCAGAAAGACAGTCTTCAAGCTCTGAGATTCTTTCCTGTGCTTGGTCTATTCTGCTATTGATACTTGTGGTTGCATTGTGAATTTCTCGTGTTGTGTTTCTCAGCTCCATCACGTCAGCTATGCTCCTCTGTAAACTGGCTATACCATTTAGAAGCTCCTCCATTGTATCATGATTCTTAGCTTCCTTGCATTGGGTTGCAACATGCTCCTTTAGCTCAGCCAAGTTCATTTTCACCCACCTTCTGAAGCCTACTTCTATCAGTTCAACCATCTCAGCCTCAACCCAGTTCTGTGCCCTTGCTGAAGAGGTGTTGTGGTCCTTTAGAGAAGAGGCACTCTGGCTTTTTGAGTTTTTAGCGTTTTTTTGCATTATTTCCCAACTTTGTGGACTTATCTACCTTTGATTTTTGAGGCTGCTGATTTTTTTTTTTTTTTTTTTTTTGAGACAAAGAGTGTCGCCCTGTTGCCCAGGCTAGAGTGCAGTGGCACGATCTCGGCTTACTGCAACCTCCGCCTCCTGGGTTCAAGCAATTCTCTTGCCTCAGCCTCCTGAGTTGCTGGGATTACAGGCACACGCGCCACCATGCCCAGCTAATTTTTTGTATCTTTAGAGATGGTGCTTCACCATGTTGGCCAGGCTGGTCTCAAACTCGTGACCTCGTGATCTGCCCGTCTCAGTCTCCCAAAGTGCTGGGATTACAGGCGTGAGCCACTCTGCCCAGCTGAGGTTGCCGATTTTTTTTTTTTTTTTTTCGAGATTGAGTTTAGCTCTGTCGCCCAGGCTGGAGTGCAGTGGCACAATCTTGGCTCACTGCAACCTCCGCCTCCCGGGTTCAAGCCATTCTCATGCCTCAGCCTTCGGAGTAGCTGGGATTGCAGGCACCTGCCATCATGCCCGGCTAATTTTTGTATTTTTAGTAGAGACGGGGTTTCACCATGTTGGCCAGGCTGGTCTTGAACTTCTGATCTCAGGTGATCCGCCCTCCTTGTCCTCCCAAAGTGCTAAGATTACAGGCATGAGCCACCATGCCCGGCCAGTTGCTGACCTTTAAATGGGGTTTTTGTGGTGTCTTTTTTGTTGATGCTGTTGTTGTTTTCTGTTTTTCTTTTAACAGTCAGTCCACTTTTCCATAGGGCTGCTATAGTTTGCTGGGGGATCGCTCTAGACCCTACTTGCCTTGGTCTTTCCCTCACCTGTAGGTATATCACCAGTGAAGGCTATGAAACAGCTGAGATGGCAGCCTGCTCCTTCCCCTGGGAGCTCCATCCCGGTGGGGGGTTGAGGGGGATGGGGGGCAGTACTGACCTGTTGCCAGCCTGGACACTGCTGTAGGAGGTGTCTGGAGATCCCTGTTAGGAGGTCTCACCCAATCAGGAGGGACAGATCAGGGACCTGCTTAAAGAAGCAGTCTGGCTGCTTTTTGGTTGAGATCAGGTGTGCTGCACTGGGAGTAAGCGTTCCTTGCCCAGACTGCCTGGACTCTCCAGAGCCAGCCAGCCTAGAAAGGCTGAGTCAACTGAACCGCAGAGACATTGGCCACTCCTCCCCCTAGGGGCTTGTCCCAGGGAGAGATGATAGTACTGTTCCTTTAACCCTGGCTGGAGTTGCTGAAATTCCTGCAGGAGGCCCCACCCAGTGAGGAGGGATGGGTTGGGGTCCCACTTAAAAAAGCAGTCTGGCCATGGTCTAGCACAGCAACTGTGCTGCCCTGTGAGGGACTCCTCCTCTTCAGGACCACCTGGATTTTTGGGAGCAGGCTAGAACAGCTGGGTCAACTGAACTGCAGAAATGGCAGCCGCCCCTCACCCTGGGAACTCATCCATTTTAGGCAGCCTGTTGCACCGGCTGGTTAGAATTCCAAGCCAGTGGGTTGAGGTGCCATGGAAGTGAGGCCCGCAGAACGACACTGCTTGGTTCCCAGGATTCAGCCCCCTTCCTAGGGGAGTTTATGGGTAGATTTCTCACCTTGCTGGGATTCTCAAGGCTGGAGACTGTAAAACTCCTGGGTTTCTGTGTAAGCCTGAGCAACTGCTCTGCCAAGACTCCGTACAGCTCTGTATATTGAACCTAAGGCCCTGGTGGCCTGGGTTCACGAGGGGATCTCCTGATCCATGGTTGCAAAGATCCGTAGGAGAAGTATGGTTTCCTGAGTGGGGTTACACAGTCACTCACTGCTTCCCTTGGCTGGGGGTGGGGTTCCTTTGGCTCCCCAGTGCTCCTGGGTGGGCCATTGCCCCACCCTGCTTTTTTTTTGTTATCTGTGGGTCATGCCGTCCTCCTAGTCAGTCCCGGTGTGAGAACCTAGACATTTCAGCTGAAGGTGCTGAATTCACTTGCTGTTGTCATTCTTCTCTGAGAGCGCCACAGACTGCAGCTGTTTCTAATTGGCCGTCTTGGTCCCTCCTGCCCCCTTCTTGTCTTACAGGTGGAAGCTGAGGAATAATCCCAGTGCTTTGTGAAACTGCTATGAAGAATTTTCAAGTCAAACTTAAGTTGGAAGATAGTGACTAGAGCAAACAGACCAAAACATTTATTTATTTATTTATTTAATTTGTTCATTCCTGAGACAGAGTCTTGCTCTGTTGCCCAGACTAGAGTGCAGTGGTGTGATCTCGACTCACTGCAGCCTCCACCACCCAGGTTCAAGCAACTCCTGCCTAAGCCTCTGGAGTAGCTGGGAATACAGGCGTGCACCACCACTCCTGGCTGAGTTTTTATATGACCAGAGCACTTAAAGCATTGATTCTGAGAGAACTCACTAAATGCTGCAGGACTGTAAAGGGATCTCAAAATAGACTTTCTGCAGTTGGAACACTTCTGTAGATACTCACTTGTGTTGTACATGTGCAGTCTCCATGTCTGTAGCATGTAGATTTGCAAATTCTATTATTTCTGTTCCCCGTAGTCCTCTAGGCCACATTGGCAACTAGAGGTGTTTTTTTCTCTCAGCCCTATCTTGTAAATAGTCTGAGTTGTCTTTCTCTGTTACTGGATTTTCCTCCATTTCTCTCTCCTTTTGTCAGTGTTCAGTAGTTTTTCCTCCACAGAAATGGTCCCAAGGCTTCTGTCCTTCTTGATCACTTGATCAGCTTTTCAAAGGCTCCTCTGTTTTTTGTGTTTTTTTTTTTTTTTTGAGACAGTCTTGCTCTGTCACCCAGGCTGGAGTGCAGTGGCACTATCTCGGCTCACTGCAACTTCTGCCTTGCTGGTTTAAGCAGTTCTTAAGCCTTAGCCTCCTGAGAAGCTGGGACTGTAGGCACGTGCCAGCACACCCAGCTAATTTTTTGTATTTTAGTAGAGATGGGGTTTCACCATGTTGCCCAGGTTGGTCTTGAACTCCTGAGCTCAGGCAATCTGCCTGCCTTGGCCTCCCAAAGTGTTAGAATTACAGGCGTGAGCCACCACACCCAGCCAAAACCTCTTTTTGACAAAGTTCAACCTCATCCTATAGGTGATTTTGTACTCTCTGCTAAGATAAAATTTTCTCCAAATTGTTAGCCTTAGGATGAAGGACAATTCATGAACAAAAAAGAACTATTTGTTTCCTGAAGAGTCAATTTAGTTATTGTAGTAAGAAGTTTGTCAAACAAGACTTGTTGTATTGCACTTACCTCAGCTTTCAAGAAGGATGTTTATCTGTGTATCATTGCTGTTGTCTTGAGTTGTGTGTGTTGATTCTGCTAGTCTTGTTATTATAACTTAGCATTAGTTTAGTGACATTGCTATGATAATGATATTGGTTATCTATGAGGAGTCACAGCTAGGTGAACATTTCTGTTTGCTTAATATCTTTGAATGATAGAAAATTTTAGTTTTGGTTATAGTTTTGACTGAATTAGAAAACAGACAAATACCGTTCTGTTTTTTTGAGACTGGTTCTGGCTCTGTCACCCAGGTTGGAGTAGCACTGTTGCCCGGGCCAGACTGCAGTGGTGCAACCTTACCTTATTGCAACCTCTGCCTCCCAGGCTCAAGGAGTCCTCCCACCTCAGACTCCCCAGTAGCTGGGACTACAGGCACATACCACCATGGCCAGCTAATTTTTAAATTTTTTCTAGAGACGAGGTTTCACCATGTTGCCCAGACTGCTGTCAAACTCCTGAGCTCAAGCAGTCTGTCTGCCTCAGCCTACCACAGTGCTGGGATTACAGGTGTTGTGAGCCTCTGTGCCCAGCCCAAACTCAGTTCTTAAGATGCGTATACTTTAAAAAAAAAAAAAAGGCATCTGTACATCTTCTTCACCCAAATGATGTTTAGTTTACACTAGAGTTTTTCATGTATGTATATCTTGGTACCTCAGAATAGCAACTAGAATGTTTTGCCTTCATTATAAACAAAATTATTTAGAAATAGCAGTGATATTGAACAATATATTTTTAGTATCCCTTGAGTGATCCCAAGTAGTAGTGCCATTTGAAAAACATCACCAAAAGAATACTGGGTTATTTTGTTTTAGAAGAAGATATATTTTACTGCTGTAAATTAGAGTGGAAAACGGTCTAATAGCATACATTTAGAGAATGTTAATCCTGAAAGTCAGTTACTGTTCGATAATCCTGCCAGTCAGTTGCTGTTCAATACATAGACTGGTCTGTAAGGAGCAAGAACCTACTAATTTTAAGGGAAGAAACATCTTCGAAGGCAGGATAGAATCTGTAAACTGCATCATTTAGCCATTGGATAACAAAGTCTACAGTAGAGCTTGCAGTTGGTTGGCTTAAACAGGAAAGTAGCCCTGAACAAGTATTAATACCTCTGTGCAGTCCTTAGGGCATGGAAATTGAAGTGCAATCTGTGTAATAGCCACCAAGATCGTTAAACAAAGAATGGAGGAATATGAAGAACTCTTCTTAGCCACATGAAGATACCACCAAGTATTTTCATTTAGCAAGTGGCCGTACCGCTATACATCATTGCCTGTCCCCTCTCACCCTCCAGCCACATTTGAGAGTTCCAGTTTCTCACCAACATTTGGTCTTCTTAGTCTTTAATTTTAACCATTCCGGTGGGTGACATCTCATTTTTATTATTTTAAAAATTTAATTGTTTAATTGACCCATGATATTTGTACATATTTATGGGGGTACATCTGATGTTTTGTTCTATGCATAGAACATGTAATGATCAAGTCAGATTATTTAGGATGTTCATCACTGAGTATTTGTCATTTCTGCGTTGGGAATATTTCAGTTCCTGTCTACTAGCTATTTTGAAATATATAACCTATTGTTGTTAATTATAGTCACATACTGTGATGTCAAACGTTAGAACTTATTTCTTCTATTTATGTTTCTACCCTTTAATTAACCTCTCATCATCCCCCACCGTCCACAGATACCCTTCCTAGCCTTTGGTGTCTGTCATTCTCTCTACCTTCATGAGATCAACTTTTTTTAGCTCTCACATATGAGTGAGAACATCTCATTAATTTTCCTGGTGACTAGTGAGGTTGCACATCTTTTCCTGTGCTTATTTGCCATTCACTATATGTTCTTTGCTGAACTGTTAAAAAATCATTTACTCACTTTTAAATTGGGTTATCTTACTGATTCATAAGAGTTATTTATATGTTCCAGATATAATTCCTTTAGAATTATATAATCTGGATATAAGTCCTTTATAAAGATGTCATTTGGAAGTATTTTCTCCCAGTATGGCTGGCTTTTCATTTTCTTAATGCCTTAACGGGATCATTTAAAGAGCAGAAGTTTTTATGATGTGTAATTTATCCATTTTTTGCTTTCATAATTTCTGCTTTTCATTGCCTATTTAAGAAATCTTTGTCTAATCCAAGGCCACTAAAATATTCTTTTTTTCTGCTAGAAGTGGTGTAGTTTTAGCTCGTAAATTTAGTGTTTTTTTGTGTGTGTGTTTTTTTTTTGAGATGGAGTCTCACTCTGTGCCCCAATCTGGAGAGCAGTGACGCGATCTCCGCCCGCTGCAAGCTCCGCCTCCCGAGTTCAGGCCATTCTCCTGCCTCAGCCTCCCCGGTAGCTGGGACTACAGGCACCTGCAACCACGCCCGGCTAATTTTTTGTATTTTTTAGTAGAGATGGGGTTTCACCGTGTTAACCAGGACAGTCTCGATCTCCTGACCTCGTGATCCGCTCGCCTCGGCCTCCCAAAGTGCTGGGATTACAGGCCTGAGCCACCGTGCCCGGCAAATTTAGGTTTATGATGCATTTTGAGGTAATTTTTCTCTGTGGAGTGAGGTAAGGGTCAAGGTTCTCTTTTTTTTTTTTTGCATTTGGATATATCATTTTTCCAAGACCATTTATTGAAAGGAATATATCCTTTTCCCAGTGAATTACGTTGACAGATTTGTTGAAAATCTGTTGGATTGGATGTATATGTGTAGATCTGTTTCTGGACTTTCCATTCTGTTCCATTAATCTATAAGTCTGTCTTTAGTAAATACTGTCTTGCTTACTGTATCTTTGTTAGTAACTATGGAAGTCAGGTGATGTGAGTCTACCAATTAATTTTTTCCCAACATTATTTGGACTTTTCTAGGTTCTTAACATTTTCATATACATTATGGAAACAATTTGTCAGTTTCCAAAAAGAAAAAAAAGGATCCTGGAAATTTGACTAGGATTGCCTTGAATTTATAGAGCAATTTGGAGAGACTGACATTTTAACAACATCGAGTCTTCTGATTCATGAGCGTGGCATATCTCTCTGTGTATTTAGATATTTTCTCACTTCTTTCCGAAGTGTTTTGTATTTATCATTGTACAGTCTTCTTACATACATTTTGCTATATTCCTGAGAATTGTGTTTTTGATGCTATCATAGGTGATGTTTTTAATTTTAATTTGTAATTGCTTATTGCTAGTATGTAGAAAAAGTTTTTCACATATTTACCATGTATTCTTACACATATTTTGTTATATTATCCCTAAGAATTTAGTATTTCTGGTGCTGTTGTAGGTTGTATTTTTAATTGTAATTTCTAATTGCTTATTGCTAATATGTAGAAATAAATTAATTTTTATATATTGATCATGTATTCTATGTTCTTCCTATACGCATGTATTAGTTCTAATAGCTTCTTTGTAGATATCTTTGTCTACATAGATTATCATGGTATCTGGAAATAAGGCCATTTTACCACTTTCCAAGCTGTATGCCTTTTTTTTCTTGCCTTATTGAACTATATAGGACCGCCAGTAAGTGCAGTGTTGAATAGGAATGGTAAAAGCGAACTCAACATCCACGCCTCATTGTCGATCTTAGAAGAGAAAGCATTCAAGTTCCCTTCTAATTCTGGTTTGCTGAGAGTTGTTTATTAGTAATGGGTATTGAATGTTATCTAACACATTTTCTCTTATCTGTTGAGATGGTCATATATTTTTGTGGTTTGAATTAATACAGTAAATTATAAAGATTGATTTTTTTTTACGGGGACAGGGGCAGGGCCTCATTCTGTCACCCAGACTGGAGTGCAGTGGCGTGATCATGGCTCACTGCAGCCTCAACCTCCTGGGCTCAAGCACTCCTCCCACGTAGCTGGGACCACCTGCACAGACCACCATGCCCAGCTAATTTTTGTTTTTTTAGTAGAGATGGAGTTTTGCCATGTTGTCCTCAGGCTGGTCTTGAACTTTTGGGCTCAAGCTATCTGCCCACCTTGGCCTCCCAAAGTGCTGGGATTACAGGTGTGAGCTCCCATAGTTGGCCTGGTTTAACTTCTTTGTTGTCTACAAGCAAACTTTGTATGGTTTTAATTAAATTTGTTGAGGTTTGTTTTATGATACAGAATGTGGCCTATCTTGGGGAATGTCCTGTGTGCCCTTGAAAGAGTATTCTGTTGTTGAGCAGATATTTCTGTAAATATCAATTAGAACCAACTGATTAATGGTGTTTTTCTGTTCTTATATAATCCTTGCTGATGTTCTGTCAATAAAAAGTATAATAGTTGAAGCCTCCAGCTGTAGTTATGAATTTATCTGTTTTGTCTATCAGTTGACAGTTTTTGTTTTCATGTATTTTGAAGCTCTGTTGTTGGTTGCATACATATGTAGGATTGGTATGTTGTCTTAGTGTATTGACCCTTTTATCAATATGTCATATATAATGTCCCTCTTCGTTCTGAAGTCTGTTTTGTTGATGATGTTAATATAGCCACTCAAGCTTGCTTTCTTTCTAAGCACTTGGACACTCAAGTACTTCCATGGGTTCTTTTTCCATTCTTTTGTTTTAACCTACCTATTATATTTGAAGCAAACTTCTTGTTGGTTTTTTCCCTATCTGACATTCTCTGTCTTTTGGTGTGTTTAAGCCATTTGTGTTTTATATAATTATTCATATTTGGGGTTAGATCTATATCATTTTATAATTTATAAATGATCTATATCATTTTAAAAATTGTTCTTCATTGCTCAGTTTTTCTTTTCCTGCCTTCCTTTGGATTATTTGTATTTTTTTTAATATTCCATTTTAATTTACCTAGTGTGATTTGTATTACTTTTTGTGTAGTTATTATATAGTGATTGCTTTAGGGATTACAGTATACATCTTGGACCCAGAAGCTAACTCAATATTAAATGCTTAATGTTTGTTGATTGAAGGAATATTTTTGGAATCCAGTTGTGATTTTTATTGTTACTGGTGGCATTTTTCTAAGTAGTTATTGAGAAATAATATAAGCTTTTCTTTACATAGAATCTATTTAGTATAATATTGCCCTGTAGAATTTTCTCAAAAAATATTTGGCACTCCTTTAGTTCACTAATAACTTGCTTTGCTTCATCTACAAAGGAGACATCGTTTTATCTTCACAGTCTCACTTAGGCTGATGTTTATATCAAAAGCAAAAGCTCAGTTTTGCTTTTGAGCCAGTCTTTTTGTTTTCATGTGGCTCATAACTTTAACTCCATACGCTTTACCAATGGCTAGCTTTGAGGACAGTGTTATGTTTAAATGATTGTTTATATGTTAATGAAACAGTTGAATGGCCCCAAGGTAAGTTCTGCTTCTTGAGTGTAATGTTAAAAATGTTTCTTAATTTCTTCAAGTTTGTTTCCTCCTCTATAAAATGAAAGATCTGAACAATTTTTCTTTGGTAGTTTTTTGTATTGTAATGTAGTCTAATTTAATTATTGCCAGATTAATATGGTTTTGATAGTTTACAAATTAGCTCAATTTATTTAAGGGAGTTTTGGTTTTGTTTCTGTCAAAACGAAAGAAATTTTAAAGCACGAACAGGACAGCAGATTTTACTAATATTCTGTTCAAGGTGTCTGAGTTTTAATAATTTACGTAGATACTAGAATGACAGCTGAGTTATATCTATGATATCCATCTATAGGAGATTTATAGCATGAAAGAGTTCAAAGTAATCTTGTCAGTCATTCTGCTTGTTGTTGTAGCCGAAGTAATACTCCCCTTGGCCAACAGCCTCAATCTCGCCCAGTGCTGTGCAGTAGACCTTTCTGTGATTACATAAATGTATATCTATGCTGTATTGTACAGTGGGTAGTTTAATTTCGTTTTAATTAATTTTAAATTGCCACATGTAGGTAATAGATTATCTGACAGCAACATAGTTGTAGCCTCATAGGTTCCTCTTTAACATGTAAAACCCCTCGGAATTTTTTCTGCATCATTCAGTCATAAACTTGTCATAATCATAAGCTCTTGGGATAATCTTTGACCTATTAAGCTTGTAGAGTAGGAAAGAGAAGGCTGAACGAATTGGAAATAAAATAATGTATACAGTGGTAATTGCAGTACAATAGAAGTATATTAGTGAATAGTTTGATAAAGTGACTAAATGGCTGAGGATGTTCAGTAAAAAAAATAAACTGCTCTAGGGATTTTAAACGGGAAGGATTTAATGTAGGGAATTAGTTGTTGTAAAATTACTGATCAAACCTAGCAGGTTCTTGATTGGGTCTTCAGAAATGACTTCCAAACCAACACAAAACTACAAGGGCATCGATTAGGAGCTCCCATTATGGATTCCTACTGAAAAGAGAAACGTTTTGTCACGGCTTCCACTTTCACTACTTCTGGATACCCAAAGCTGGAGATGTTACTTGTCTAGAGAATATGGGAAGATATTTATAAAAGTAATTCTCCTTTCTTTTCGGCGACAAGCTGAGTGGACTTGACTAAGAGAATCAGAAGCTAAAATAAAGTGAAAACTTATTTTAGCTTAGGATAGCCTCTCTGAGAAAATAAGGTATCTTCCAGAGACAGAGAGAAAACAAATTGAACTAACTGTGGTTCATAAACTTCAAGTAGGTTCTATTGTATATGTATTCAGATAACCCATACCTGTCCATTCTTTACAGATCCAGGATGAGAAGACTGACAAAAGAAGCAGCTAGCTGAACAGCTATAAAATGCCCAAATCTGGGTTTACAAAACCAGTTCAGAGTGAAAATTCTGACAGTGACAGCAATATGGTAGAGAAACCATATGGAAGAAAGGTATGTGATTATACTAAAGATTTGTTGACTTTTTGAACTGGGAAAAAGACTCCCAATTAAGTATTTTTAGTAATTTCTCATAAGATAAAAACCAATATGGATGCCGGGTAAACCCAAACCATTTATGCTCTTTAGAAATAAATTGGATTCCTGGGGAAGTGATTGTTTATCATTCCCTAAGGTGAACACACAACTACTAAGTAAAACACAATTACTAAGATTGTACAATTAAGAAATAATGATTGAGAGAGGGAAAAATTTTTATTATTAGTCATTGTCAATGACATGTAATTCTGTCTTTTTATATCTATCCTTTTTCATTCTTACGTAATTTAGACCCTCAGAACCTTCATTTGGACTCCTGCAATTTGTCTCCTAACTGGTCTCACTATTCCTAGTCTCTCCTTATCTCTGGTTTTATACATTGTCTTTGAATTTTTTTTCTGTTTGCTTTTTTAAGTCTTTTTTTTAAAGCCATTTTCTTATGGAAAGATGTCTGAGGTGTTCCCAGACATTTTTAGCTAATGGAGTTGTGCAACCATCATCACAATAAGGTTTTAGAACTTTGCCATCATTCTGGAAAGATCTGTGTTGCCCATTTGTAGTCAGTCTCCACTGCAACCCCAAACCCTCCAGGCAACCCCAAATCTGCTTTCAAAATCAAGTATAAGTTTTCAAACTATTCTTTTCAAAATCGTTTTGAGTCCTTCATGATTTCATATAAATTTTAGGATCAGCTTGTCAGTTTCTAGAAATACCTGCTGGGATTTTGAAGGAATTTTATTGAATTTTTTCATTGCATCTGTAGATCACTTTGAGTTGTATTGCCATCTTAATATTGTCTTCCAATCCCTGAACATGGAATATCTTTTCATTTACTTAGATCTTCAGTTTGTCTCAGTAGTGCTTTGTAGTTTTCAGTGTAAAAGTGTTGCATTCTATTGGTAAATTATTTGTGAGTATTTTATTCTCTCAGTGCTATTATGGATAGTTTTATTTTGGGTTCTTTATTGCTAGTACAGAAATATAATTGATTTTTGATGTAGTTATCTTTGTATCCTGGGATCTTACTCAATTATTAGTTCTAACAATTTGTAATTCCTTAGGACTTTCTACATATGGCATCATATTATCTGTGAATAAAGATAATTTTACTTCTTTTCCAGTCTGGATATTTCTTGTTTTGCTTGATTACCTTTATTCCCCCACTTTTTTCCCCCGATTGCATTGGCAAACTCTCCTTGATTACAGTATTTAGTCCACTTACATTTAATGTAATTATTGATATGACTTATATCTGATGATAATTTATATGTACAGTTTTGCTCTTTATTATGTATTTCATGTGTTTTTTGTTACCTCTTTTATGTTGCCATTTTTGGTTTTAAGTATTTTTCAGTGTACTATTTTAATTTCTCTGATTTTTTAAAACTGTGTTTTTTGATTTATTATTTTAGATGTTGATCCTAGAGATTATAATACATATCCTAATTGATCACAGTCTACTTACAGGTTGATCTTGACACAATTCCAGTAAAATATAGCAGCTTTGGTTCAATATAGCTCCATTTTCTTCCTTCGTGTTGTTTATATAACATCGATTACATCTGGATATGTTATTAACCCAACAAAAGAATGTTATAATTGTTTGATACAAAATGTATCTTTTAAAGAAACAAGAGAAATCTGTGTTTATGAAGTTTCGGGTTTCCCCATAAATTTACTGATTTTGGTATTCTTAGTTTCTTCCTATAGATGTAAGTTACTATCTGGTATAAGAATTTTCCTTAGTACTTACTATAAGGCAAGTCTTCAGCCATGAATTCTGTCAGTCTTTTTTTGATCTAGGTAGGAATATCTTGATATTGCCATTTTTTTTTTCCTTTTTGAGGCAGAGTTTTGCCCTGTTGCCCAGGCTGGAGTGCAGTGGCATGATCTCAGCTCACTGCAGCCTTGACCTCCCAGGCTCAAGCAATCCTTCCACCTCAGCCTCCTGAGTAGCCAAGACCACAGGTGCACACCACCATGCCCAGAGATAGGGTTTCATCATGTCACCCAGTCTAGTCTCAAATTCCTGGCCTCAAGTGATCCACCTGTCTCAGCCTCCCAAAGTGTTGGGATTACAAATGTGAGCCACCATGCCCTGGCTGATTTTGCCATTTTTAATAAATAGCTTCATTGAGATATAATTCACATATCATACATTTAAAGTATACAATTCAATTGTTTTTATATTTACAGAGTTGTACAGTCACAACCACAATCAATTTTAGAAGTTTCACCCCAATATATACTCTTGAGATAATGAGAAAGATAAAAAATAACATCTTAATGTTATTATGAAGATACTGACCTTGCACATCTCCTCAGTTGGTCTCAGGGACCATAATTTGCGAACTGCTATGCCGGTGTAATAAGCTCATTAATGAAACTACTGAGTGTATAGTGATGGGAGGAGGAAAAAAGGAGAGAATGCTACTTAACAGGTTCAGGGATAGCCTAACAGTAGAATAGGTACTTAATCTGGGTTCTCAAGGTTGAATACATATTTGACCAGAAGGAAAGTGAAAGTAAAGGGTAGTATAAGTGAAAGAAACAGCAAATGAAAAAGTTGTTGGGATGTAGCCTGTGGAGGATGGGAGGTGAGTTTAGCACTAGACAAAAAGCAGTTCATTATAGCCTTGTGTGCCTTGTGAAGGATCTTGGAACTTATTCTGTTGTCAGTGACTTGGGAGGGAAGGGTCATAGAAATTACTGTTTAATTAAATATAAGTAGGAGGCAGTGTGGACAGTGGCTTTCGGGATGAAGAGAAGTTGGCCGATCAAAAAGCTGTTGAATGAATTAAACTTGTGCATGGAGAAAAAATTGTCTGAGTCCACTCTGATGCTTGTTTCCATTACTAGGTTAATGATTGGGCTATTTCCTGAAAGGAAATTCAAGACAAGGAACAGGTTGTTTGAATAAATTTGCTTTGTACTTGCTGAACTGAGTTGGCCCTGGGAACATCCAAGTAGAAATGGTTAGTAGGCAGTTACATATGAGTGTAAGAACTCAAAACAAATGTAGATTGGAAATAAATATACGAGGATTTGTAGAAAGTAAGTATGCAAAAGAGTGTACAAAGAGTGTATAAAGTGGCACAAGAATGGAGGAGGATATACTCTGAGGAATTCAAATATTTTAGGAGGAGTAAAGAGACAAAGGAAGAGGAGGACAGAGAGAGAACCAAGGGAGTTTCCACAGAGAATGGCTAAGGGAGGAGAGAGTCTGCATTGCCAAATGCAACAGAGAGTTTAATAGGAAAGATGAGGCCATTGAATCATTTTAAATGACCTTGATGAAAGTAGTTTGCGTGGAGATATGGGGACAGAATACAATGTTAGACTTGAAGAAAGCATCAGAACTTTTATTTCTGCATGTTTAGGTATAGTGAAGGTTACATTTGTGGAAATTCATCTGGGCTGCTTGATGCCCCTTTTTGCATTTGAATTTATAAGGCTAAACTCAGTGAAGCTTTAATTGTTCCTATGTACTTTTCATGTATCTTTTGAAAGTTGTCACTAAATAAGTTAGTGCCTGAATACTGCCCTCCTAAAAGTTGTAGTTTCTTTTATTTTATTTTCTTGTGTTTTTGTTTTTTTTTTTGAGATGGAGTCTCGCTCCATCGCCCAGGCTGGAGTGCAGTGGTGCGAAAAAAAGTGTGATTTCTTAAAAGTGTAACAACAATAGCAAAAACCAAATATTTCACTAACATATTTCTATTTGAAACATTCATTAGTTAAGTTAACAATACTTGTTAATCAGTGGATTTATAAAATAAATGGCAAGAATGAATACAAACTATTACATTCCTCTAGTTAACAAATGTTTGGCTTACATAAAGGGATGTATTTATTCTCAGTCTCTGTTTAACTGTATGTTTTTCAAGATCACTAGTTTGGGTAAGGATCAGAAGCTCTTCTAAAGCAACATGCATTGTACTTAAATTGCCATGCTTTGGGATTTCAGTGCAATTTGATGTCAAAAGCTGTTGTTAGAGGTATTTTCCTCAGTTTTTTAGTGAATATTTAACCCCTTATTTTACCTTGAGAGGAAGGGCTGTAGTTTTTATTCCAAAGATGCTAGGCGTAGACCATGTTGCTGCTCGTTTTTAAGACAAAGTGAGTAAGTTGGGGTCGGGGGTAGAAGGTATGACCATTATTCATGTGTATATTTTCACTGCATATTTCTTTGTTTGTCTTTTCATAGTGAGTGGCATTGAAGCCAGCTTCTGGGTTCTGCTAAGTTGTTTTTCCCCCATAACATTTTTAGAAATGAGGCTGGGCATGGTGGCTCGTGCCTGTAGTGTGTGCTTTGGGGAGACCAAGGCAGGAGAATTGCCTGATGCCAGGAGTTCAAGACCAGCCTGGGCAAGACCCCCATCTCTACCAAAAAAAAAAAAAAATTAGCTGAATGTGGTGATATACAACTGTATTCCCAGCTACTGGGTAGACTGAAGTGGAAGGATTACTTTAAGCTACAATGAGCTATGCTTGTGCCACTGCATTCCAACCTGGGCAGCAGAGCAGGAGCCTGTCTCTCTCTATTCCTTTCTAATTTTTTTGAACAGTTCTCTTAGGTAAGTAGATACCCCGTTTACAGTTCAATATGACAGACTATTGCTGTTATGAGGTCCTAAATTAATAAAATAACCTAAACCAAAATTTCACTCCTTTTTTTTTTTTTTTTTTTGAGACGGAGTCTTGCTCTGTAGCCCGGGCTGGACTGCAGTGGCCGGATCTCAGCTCACTGCAAGCTCCGCCTCCCGGGTTTACGCCATTCTCCTGACTCAGCCTCCGGAGTAGCTGGGACTACAGGCGCCCGCCACCTCGCCCGGCTAGTTTTTTGTATTTTTAGTAGAGACGGGGTTTCACCGTGTTAGCCAGGATGGTCTCGATCTCCTGACCTCGTGATCCGCCCGTCTCGGCCTCCCAAAGTGCTGGGATTACAGGCTTGAGCCACCGCGCCCGGCAAATTTCACTCCTTAAATTCATTTAAGTAGAGCATAACTTAAATAATCGTATTTTATAGCAATTTAATTTTTATGTAAAGTCCTCTCATTAAATATTAAAATAGTTAGGATTTGGGCAAGAATATTCACACCTTTCACTGCTCATCTGTGATCTTTTCCTCCCATTGATTCTAGTTTAGTTTAGAAATTTCTCTACTACTCTTTTAGCTATAAATCAGTATTTATAATTTGCAAAGCAGATCTTTTATAAAATCTGTTAAGATAATCTAAAACCTGGTTAAATTCATAAAATGTGAGAGGGGATGTTAATCGTTTTAACCATCTGACTAGTTCTTTCGTATCTTTTCGTCATCAGTGTAGTTCAGCCATTCATTATTTCCTTTCCAAGTGACTGTTGATAATTTTTTTTTATTATCCAAGTATTATAATACATGTTCGTTGTGAAGAATTAGCAAATACATATAAGAATAATGAAAATAGAAATTACCAATTACCTTGTCATCAACTGTGAAGGTTCTGAGATTTTACCCTACTTGTAAGCTAATTAGCTTCATGGATGCTGGCAGAAGACACAGTTGCTAGGTCAGTGATGAGGGAATATTTGCTACTCAACAATAGCAGTAGCCGGAGTATCAGTGTGTGTGCCTGTTCCCTGAGCTTCACTTCTCACAAGGGGGATGCAGTGATGGGCAGATGACAACTGCATATGCAGTGGGTTGTATTACAGGTTAGAAACCCCAAATCTTTTATGATGGGCAGTAAGTCTGCCTGAACTTTTCCCTAGAAGGAGACATTATTACACTGGACAGCAAACAGGTATGTCCTTTGCTTTAGCGGGAGACACTGTGTCTGTCTTTCTAGGCTATTTATCATACAAATACCCATGAAAAGATAGTCCAGGACGAAGGAAATTAGTGTTTCTGCTTGCAAGATGTGCAAAAATGCAAGAGAGACATAGAGAAGTATGTCCCAGCACAACTGTAATGGCACCACTGATAGATAGCTGTTAACATTTTGGTTTACAGGCGTACCTCATTTTATTGCCCTTCACTTTATTGTGCTTTGCAGATAATTGTGCTTTTTACAAATTAAAGATTAGTGGCAACCCTGTTTTGAGCAAGTTCATTGGCAAGATTTTTCCAACAGCACGTACTCACTTGTTTCTGTGTCACATCTTGATAATTCTCATATTTCCTACTTTTTCATTATCATTATGATTATTAGTGATCTTTGTTACTGTTGTAATTGTTTTGTGGGCACCACAAGCTATATGCAGAAAAGATGGCAAGCTTAATATTGTATGTGTTCTACTACACTTACTGGCTGTTCTCCCAGCTCCGCCCCTGCTTGGGCCTTCCTATTCCCTGAAACAGCAATTTTGAAATTGTATTTCAATGGTCTCTAAGTATTCAAGTGAAAAAGAAGAGTGGAATGTCTCTCATTTTAAGTTGAAAGCTCTGAATGATTAAGCTTAGGAAGGTATGTTAAAAGCTGAGACAGCTTTTGCAAAGGAAAAGTTCTTGAAGAACATTAAAACTGCTGTTAAAGTGAACACACCATAAGAAAGCAAAGCGGTCTTATTGCTGATACGGAGGAAGTTTGGAGTGGTCTGGATAGAAGATCAAACCAGCTACAATATTCCCTTAAACCAAAGTTCAATCCAGAGCAAGGCCCTCTCTTCAATTCTGTGAAGCCTGAGAGAGGTTTGAAAGCTGCAGAAGAAAAGTCTGAAGCTAGCGTAAGTTGGTTCATGAGGTTTGGTTTAAGGAAAGAAGCTGTCTCCATAACATAGAAGTGCAAGATGAAGCACCACGTGCTAATGTGGAAGTTACAGCAAGTTATCCAGAAGATCTAGCTGTGATCTTTGATGAAGATGGCTACACTACAGATATCAGTATAGATGAAATAGCCTTCTATTGGAAAAACATACCATCTAGGACTTTGAAAACTAGACAGGAGAAGTCAATCCCTGGCTTCAGAGCTTCAGAGGACAGGCTGACTGTCTTGTTAGGGACAAATGCAGGGACAAAAGTTGATTCTAACACTCATGGATGACTGAGGGGTTCAAGACTTTAGTGGAGGAACTAAGTTAAAGCCAGTGCTCATTTTCCATTGCAAAACACCAAGACCCGTAAGAATTATGTGAAATCTACTCTGCCTGTAGCTTATAAATGGAAAAACACTGCCTGATGACAGCACATCTGTTCACAGCGTGGTTTTCTGAATAGCCTAAGCCTACTGTTGCTACCTACTAAGAAAAAAGGATTATTTTCAAAATATTACTGCTTATTGACAACATGTCAATGAGCTGTCACCCAAGAGCTCTGACAGAGACATACAAGGAGAATAATGTGTTTTCATGGCTGCTGGCGTGCAATCCATTCTGCAGCCCAGAGGTCAAGGAATAATTTTAACTTTTCAAACAAGCCTTATTAAAGAAATACGCTTTGTAAGGCTGTAGCTGCCGTAGAGAGTGATTCCTTTGATGGATTTGTGCAAAGTAAATTGAAAACCATCTTGAAAGGATTCACCATTTTAGATACCATTAAAAACATTCGTGGTTCATGAGACGAAGTCAAAATACCAATATTAACCAGAGTTTGGAAAAGTTGATTCTAACACTCATGGATGACTGAGGGGTTCAAGACTTTAGTGGAGGAACTAACTGTGGATGGGATTGGAAAAAGCAAGAGAATGAGAGTCAAGTGGAGCCTGAAGATGTGACTGAATTGCTGAAATCTCATAATCAGACTTGAAACCTAGTTTTAAAACAACTTTATAAGCAAAACACTTGTCTTTGAAGCTCCATTTCATTGGCAGAAGAGAAAAAATAGCTCATCTTTCTTGTGGATGAGGAAATAAAGTATTTATTGAGATGGAATCTACCCTTGGTGAAGATGCTATAAACATTGTTGAAATGACAGCAAAGGATTTAGTATATTGCATAAGCTTAGTTGATAAAACAGCAGCAGAGTTAAAGAAGATTGACTCCAATTTGGAAAGAAGTTCCGTGGGTAAAAGCTGTCAACAACATTGCATGTTAGAGAGATCTCTTGTGAGAGAAAGTCAATTCACACGGCAAACTTCATTGTTGTCTTAAATTGTAATAGCCACCCCAGCCATCAAAAACCACTGTCCTGATCAACGAACAGCCATCAACCTGAGGCAAGACCCTCCACCAGCAAAAAGGTTACAACTTGCTGATGGCCCATGCTATCCTTAGCATATTTCAGTATATTTAGTACTTTAAAATTAAAATAGGCATATATATATTTTAGGCATAATAGTATTGCACACTTACTAGACTACATCATAGTGTAAACATAATTTTTGTACTGGGAAACCAAAAAATTTGTGTGACTTGTTTTATCATTATAATTGCTTTATCATGGTGGTCTGGAACTGAATCTGCCATATCTCCAAGGTATGCCTTGATGTTGTTCCCGACTTTTCTGATTATATATGTGCACGTGTGTATATATATTCTTGTTTTCTGGATACATTTTTTACCATTTTTTCTATCTTACTGAGATGACAAAGGCTACCAATACATCATTTAATAGAATTAATAGAAGATAATTCTTACCATTGATGCTTTCATTATTATGTATGATGGTTGTTGCCAGTTATTGGGAAAATAATGTTAAATGAAAAGACTCCAGAAATGTTTTAAGATAATAAACCTAACAGAGTTACGGGCCTAGTATGTGCTAATGAGAGTCTCTTGAATTCGATAGAGTATTTCTACTCTTTGGTAATACAGAAATTTCACGACTATCAAAAATATTTCTTTTGAAAGTTAAAGTGTTAAGAATCTCACAGAAACCCTTTGTTCAAATACGCCTTGAAGGACAGTTTTATAGAGGACATAACAAGTAGTTAGCAGTTATGAATAGTTACACTTATCACCGTATTGCACAGGAGAACATATTCCATATATTCCTATGCTGTTTTCTTTCAATATGATATCACATAGGTTTTTTTTAAACTCATTTTGTAGCACAGACCTGTATCCTATATAGCTGCAAGGGATAAGGGATTTTTAAGTGATTCTTAAATCTTTTATTCATAACAGTGATTCATTTTCTAAGGCAAGTTACTGGAGTTTTGTTGGTTAACCTATGTATTAGCTGTGTCTTGTTATTTTCTGTATTTCTGATGCTTTGACTTCTCAGGCATTGCTGACCATTGAGATGCTACACCTCCCAGGCCTAGCCAGTTCCTAGAGATAATAAACTCACTGTGAGCACATCTTTCATTCGTAGACTGACCTATCTAGACCCCACATCCAAATTCCCAACTTTGTTGGGCTCTCACATTTTGGGCCACTAGCCATCTGTCCTGATACCCCAGAACCAGGTATCAATTAGAGAAACAGCTCCTATACCCCAGAGCCCATGGAAATTATTCAAGGTAGCCAATCCCAAGCCTGCTTACCCTGCTTCACACTTTCTTTCCCGTGGAAACTACAATAAAGGCTCTTGCTCACATTTCATCTTTCTTCTTTTACCTCTTGACCAACCACCCTGATGCTTCCCTGTGTGGTCTGGAGTGGCATGATGTGGCATGGCATGCCCCCCACCCCTTGGAACTGTGAGTAACAATCTTTTCCATAGCAGTAATATCCTGATTTGTTGGTCTCACCATATAATAAAACCTACATTTTGAACAACTTTATAAGCAAAACACCTTGTCTTTGAAGCTCCATTTCATTGGCAGAAGTGAAAAAATAACTCGAGGATTTTGCTTGAAAGCTTGGAAATTGATCAAGAATGAATGTAGAATTTATTGTTATTATTATTGTCACTTTGTTCTTGCCATCATCTGGTTTTCTTTAATGTTTTGATACAGTGAATTAAGAGGTTTTCTATCCGTGAACTATCCTTGCATTCTCTAGATGAGCCCTGCTTGATTATAATATATTCTGAGACACTGAATTTGGCTTGATAGTCTGTTAAGAACTTTTGCATTTATGTTCATAAGTTAATTTTTGTCTGTAATTTTGTATCTTGTACTGTTTTTGGTATCAGTTTTATTTTAGACTTTTAAAATGAATTGGGTAACTTCTAATCTTTCTGTGCTCTGGTATTTATAAGAAATGGAAAATACTTGTTTCTTGAAGTTTTTGTTTATTTGGTTAAAACTCTATTGTAAAATCTTCTGGAGTAGGTGCCTTTTAAAACATATGTTTCACTATGGATCTATCTTTTTTTCCCTCTTTTTTTTTTTTAGAGACAGGGTCTTGCTCTGTCACCCGGCGTGGATTGCAGTGGCATTATAGGTCACTGCAGCCTTCTGTCTCAGCCTCCTGAGTAGCTGGGACTACAGTTGTGTGCCACTGTGCCCAGCTAGTTTTTTAAAAATTTTTATGGCGGTGAGGTCTCACTGCGTTGCACAGGCTGGTTTCAAACTCCTGTCCCCAAGTGATCCATCCGCCTCAGTCTCCCAGAGCATTGGGATTACAGATGTGAGCCACTGCACCCAGCCTGATTTACTGTTTTCTATGGTAATTGGTCTATTCTGGTTTTCCCTTCCTGTCATCCTGTCATGAGCTCATTTTTAGTAATCCATATATTCCAAGGAAATTACCGAATTTTTACAGTCTGTAAGTTTTTTAATAGTATAAAACTAAATACAGCATTTTTTTTTTTTTTTTTTTTGGATACAGATTCTCACTCTGTTGTCCAGCCTGAAGCACAGTGGTGAGGACATGGCTCACTACAGCCTCAATCCTCCCAGCTCAAGCAATCCTCCTGCCTCAGACTCCCAAGGAGCTGGGAACACAGGCGCATGCCACCATGCCTGGCTAACTTTTAAATTTTTTTATGGAGACAAGGTCAAGGTCTCCCTATGTGGCCCAGGCCGGTCTCAAACTCCTGGGCTCAAGTGGTCCACCCACCTCAGCCTCCTAAAGTGCTGGGGTTACAGGCATGAACCACCATGCCCAGCCAACAGCATTCTTGCATAACTTTTTAATATTCCCTCTATAGTTGTATTCAGGCTCAATCTCAGTGTTGTTTTTTTTAATCTTTTCTCTGATTTTCATTATTAGATTTCACCAAAGATTTGTTTATTCATTTGCTCTTTTAGAGTCATCTTTTGGTTTTTAAAAAAAATGACATTAATTTGTCATGCCCCTTTTTCCTCCTCATCTCTCCTTTATTTTTCATCTTAGATTGAAAACTGGTATCTTTTATAGTCTGAATCTACTTTTCATTTGCTTTTGAGAGTTCCTACAATCATGATAAATATCACTTCTTATCATAGCTTGGGAATGTTCTTTTAAGATCTCCTGCTAAGGCAGTGTGGCTTAGTTATCAGTATGAAGCACATTTCTCACAAAGGAGTTGTCATGCTCCAGTTTTAGATGTGCCGTATCAATTTGGATGTTTGATTATAGGAGTGAACTTCATATTACCTATAGGTCACTTCACCTGACTGGGCAAGTACACAGTATTTTTATTTGGTATGTCATTATTTTTCTGAATTGAATTATAAATCCATTTCTGGTTTTCTGATTTAAGAAATCTACTGACCTGGATAGATTATTATATGTAATCTACTGACCTGGATAGATTATTCTTTGGTTCCTGTGACCCTTACATATTTTCTTCTTTATTGATAAATAATAGTGGTTCTCAAACTTTACTATGCATCAAAATCGTGTGGCAGGACTATTAAAAACAGATCATTAGGCCCTAGCCCCAGAGATTCTGATTCAGTAGGTCTGAGATTTTGCATTTCTAGTAAGTTTCTAGGTGATGCTGATACTGCTAGTCAAGAAGCCTTTTGAGAACTGCTGATACAGATTGATTATTTATTTATTTATTTATTTATTTATTTATTTATTGAGACAGAGTTTTGCTCTTGTTGCCCAGGCTGGAGTGCAGTGGTATGATCTCAGGTCACTGAAGCCCCTGCCTCCCAGATTTAAGCGATCCTCCTGCCTCAGTCTCCTGAGTAGTTGGGATTACAGGCACCTGCCACCACACCTGGCTACTTTTTTGTATTTTTAGTAGAGACAGGATTTCACGATGTTGACCAGGCTGGTCTCGAATTCCTGACCTCAGGTGATACCCCTGCCTTGGCCTCCCAAAGTGCTAGGATTACAGGCATGAGCCACTATGCCCAGCCAACTTTATTTTTTAAATAAAATACCATCAGTTTGATTCAATTCAGAATTGCTTTTTAAAATTTACATATTCATTGGCGCTACATCTAGATATAGTGGTTCTATTCAAGATATTTTGTTTTACTGTTGTTTTAAAATTGTTGTTAGAAGTACCATTCAACCCAGCAATCCCATTTTTGTTTACCCAAAAAAATATAAATTGTCCTATTACAAAGACACATACATGCGTATGTTCATTGCAGGACTACTCACAGTTGCAAATACATGGAATTAACCTAAATGCACATCGACAGTAGACTGGATAAAGAAAATGTGGTATATGCACACCGTGGAACACTATGCAGCCATTAGAAAGAATGAGATCGTGTTTTTTTGCACAGCAACATGGATGGAGCTGGAGGCCATAATCCTAAGCAAACTAATATAGGAATAGAAAACCAAATACCACGTGATCTCATAAGTGGGAGCTAAACATTGTGTATACATGGGCATGAAGGGAACAGCAGACACTGGGGCTTACTTGAGGGTGGGAGGAGAGAGAGGATCAAAAAACTGCCTATCAGGTACTATGCTTATTACCTGGGTAATGAAATAATCTTTACCCCAAACCCCAGTGACATGCAATTTACTCATATAACAGACCTGCACAGGTACCCCTGAACGTAAAATATTTAAAAATAAATATAAAATTATGTTATTAAATAAGAGTAGGGAAATATGAAACAGGTTAGGAAAAAATATACTTGTTGAAGCTGAGTCTTGAGTATATTGAATACAGTGATATGTAACACTGTCTCTTTGTGTATGTTTTTCCCCAGTAAGGAGGGGTTTCTATACTGTATTGCTTAGCTAATGTTGATGTAACTTTACTCTATTTGACTTTTTAATAGAGTAAAGACAAGATTGCATCGTACAGCAAAACTCCAAAAATTGAACGAAGTGATGTGAGCAAGGAGATGAAAGAGAAATCATCCATGAAACGTAAACTTCCTTTTACCATTAGCCCATCAAGAAATGAAGAACGAGATTCAGACACAGGTAGAATAATTTGCTGTTCTCTGGTAAAATCTTGTTCATTCTTTAATTCTGATTTTTGTTTCTTGTACACCACTCCTCTTGACATCCCAGTTTATTGAGAAATATTTGTATTTCACTGTTTCAGATTTATCATTTTGGGGCAGAAATTCATCTGTCATGCCAAGTGTGGTTTCTAACCAGAGATGAAAACAATTTTCTTTATTCCTTACTCTTTGAATGTTTATTGTGAATTTCTTCATCAAGAAATTAATTTTGGGGGGAGCACTCAAATGATTAAAATTTACTCAGTGATAAGGAGGCAATAGAATATGCAGATTTGAGAAAAAGTTATTGAGCTTTTGTGAACATAAGGTCACACCCCAAAGAAGTTTAGGCACTTTAGATTCAGAAATGAATTAGCAACATGCATCACACACACACACAAATTGAGGCTAAACTGCCTCAGTGCTTTTCATAGCATTTTTGTTTCCCAAAACTCCTACATACCAGAAATTGATACTTGAAATCAGCCAATCCCGGTTATTCATAGCAGATGAGATTCTTATTATTGCTATCTAATAAATTACTAGCTTGTGTTTTAGCCCTGAACTAACCGATTTTTGAAACTAATATAAACTTGAATGTATGTATTTACTATAGTTTTAGTCATTGCATGAAATATTAATAATGAACTGTTCTTAAAAATGTTTTAGCCTCAGAGAAAGTATTCCATTCTGAGTTTACGTACGTAGATTATATTCTGCCTATATCTTTCTAGTCATTTTAATGGTCAGTTCAGAAATGATCTTGACTCCAGAAACTGAAAATACTCATAAGATTTTTGAAACATTCTATACTAACATAGCTTTAGAAAATCGTGTAGTATACGCTTTTGGTAGCCAGGTCTCCTTTTGTGTATTTTGCCACTGCTGTTGTGTGAATTAAAAATTGTTCTTAAACACTCATGACATTTTTAAACTTTGAAGATTGCTCTTTCTTGCAGTGATTACGAAATCATGTGCTTTTTCATTTTAAGCTACACTGGTTTCTTTGAGAGATTCAGAACCTATTTTTTCCCCCCCCGAAGCATCCTAAGTGATATTCTTAAGCTATTACTAGGTCGCTTAGCTGAGAAAAAGGTGCTTATGTGCCTTTGGACAGCCATTTAAGATTGAACTCTTCTCGCATATTAAAAGTTTCTTTGCTAGTCATTTTTAAATTACGTTACTTGGGTTTTGTTTTCCAATGAGAGTATATTTCTGATAGTTGTTAAAAAAATAGATTTTGATAAATTTGAAGAATATTAATATTTTTAAGGAATAAAGTTTCAAGATAATCTTTCCATGAGAGCCTTTGTCATTAGATCAGATGGATTTTTATTTTATTTAGAATAAAATAAAGGAGAAAATGTTACTTAGGAAGATAAAAATTTAGGTATTGAATAAATGTAACCTAATTCATATGTCTAAAATTGGGTTATATACACTTTCCCCCTTACATTTTTTTCTACTATTGGACTTTAGTTGGGATATTGTAACTCTCTGTAAGACTGTTTCATAACACTTATTCTTCCATTTGAAAAGTTACATGTTGTCACCAAACAAAATTTTGATGAATTTAAAACACAATTGACCCTTGAACCATGTGGGGACTAGGGGCGCTAACCCCATCCTTCCCCGCCTTACACAGTCAAATCTGTGTATCTTTTGACTCCCCAAGTACGTAACTACTAATAGCCTGCTGTTGACTAAAGCCTTACCAATAACATAAACAATTAACACATCTTTTGTGTACTCTGTTATTTTTTTCTTTACTAAGTCTTAGATGACATATGTTATATTATTATATACTGTACTCTTTAAGCTAGAGAAAAAATATTAAGAAAACCGTAAAGAATAGAAAATATATTTACTGTTCATTAAATGGAAGTGTATCATTATAAAGATCTTCATCCTTATCGTCTTCACACTGAGTAGACTGAGGAAGAGGAGGGGTTGATCTTGCTGTGTCAGGGATGCAGAGAGGCAGAAGAAAATTCCTGTGTAAGTGGATCTGTGCAGTTCAAAATTAGGTGGTTCAAGGTCAATTGTATTTATTTTTTTGGTAGGCTTTATTTATAAATTTTGGAAAGTAGTAGATGACGTCTTTGGTTTAACATATCACACACAATGAAAACATTAAGGAGGATTTCCCTAGTACCAGTACAAAATGTGTTATTTAGATTCAAGTGTCTTTTATATAATTTAAAAAAAAAAAAGTAGAATTCAGTACCATTAAGTGATATTTCCCATATGAAAAATACAGCATCAGACTTCATATTTGACGTTGATCTTTTTTGTGTAGTATGCTATATTTTAAACTATTAGCTGAAACTGTGAAGATAAAGTTACAGAAGGGAGAAACATATGCAGCATTTATCAAAACCCTTAATATATGTAGTATTTAAAGATCTCTTAAGTGTGAAAAGGAAACTCAAAAATGGGAAAATGGACCAAAAAATACAAGCAGTTCAGAACAACAATTATAGTTGGCAAAGAAATACATGAAAAAATACATCAGTAGTAGTCAAAGAAATACAATTTATGATGAATGACAAAATTGTTTTTGGTCTGAATCACCCAGTAGTTACGGGTTGGACATAGGAATTTGCTTTAGTGGGTCTAAATTATAGAAATACTTTGTTTAAGGTAAATAGGACAATGTATATAAAAATTGTTTCTTAACATTTGACTAATTTTTTCTTTGGGCATTTATTATAATAATGATAACTATTATTATTTTGAGACAGAGTCACTCTGTCGCCCAGGCTGGAGTGCGGTGGTGCCATCTCAGCTCACTGCAACCTCTGCTTCCTGGGTTCAAGTGGTTCTCCTGCCTCAGCCTTCCATGTAGCTGGGATTACAGGTGCCTGCCTAGCTAATTTTCATATTTTTAGTAGGAACGGGGTTTTGCCATATTGGCCAGGCTCTTAACTCCCGACCTCGAGTGATCTACCAGCCTCAGCCTCCCGAAGTGCTGGAATTACAGGAGTGAGCCACCATGCCTGGCCTCTAATAAATAGTTATTGATGAAAGCATTTGTTTTTAAGGATGTTTATCTCAGCCTTTTTTTTTTTTTTTTTTTTTTTTTTTTGAGACGGGGTCTCCCTCTGTCGCCCAGGCTGGAGTGCAGTGGCCGGATCTCAGCTCACTGCAAGCTCCGCCTCCCGGGTTTACGCCATTCTCCTGCCTCAGCCTCCCGAGTAGCTGGGACTACAGGCGCCGCCACCTCGCCCGGCTAGTTTTTTGTATTTTTTTAGTAGAGACGGGGTTTCACCATGTTAGCCAGGATGGTCTTGATCTCCTGACCTCGTGATCCGCCGTCTCGGCCTCCCAAAGTGCTGGGATTACAGGCTTGAGCCACCGCGCCCGGCCTCAGCTTTCTTTATAATAGCAAAAAAATCAGGAGAATTGTGTTGACTAATACAGGATTTGTTAAATTATGATAAATTCAATGAAGAAATAGAGTTTTCACCCTTAAAAATAATGTTGTAAGGCTGGGCATGGTGACTCACACTTGAAATCCCAGCACTTTGGGAGGCCAAGGCAGGAGGATTACTTGAGGCCAGGAGTTTGAGATCGGACTGGCCAACAGAGTGAGACCCTGTATCTACAAGAAAATTAAAAACTGAGCCAGGCTTGGTGGTGTGCGCCTGTAATCCCAGCTACTTGAGATGTTGATGCATGGGTATTGCTTGGCCTGGTAGGTTGAGGCTACAGTGAGCTGTGATCATGCCACGGTACTCCAGCTGTAGAAGAATACATAATATGGGAAGATGATCATGATATTGGAAGTAAAAAATTAGATTATGAAACAGGATGTGGTATTTGCATTAAAATTGTAATTTGTGTATTTACATTTATTGTGTGTATATATGTGCACACGTATATTAACACATGGAAAGATTAAGACTGTCTAAATATAAGACTTTTTTCACTGTAGGAACTATACCTGTTGAATGTGTTTTGGGTACAGAACAAAATATAAATGTTTTAAACCTTGACTTAAGGAAATAATAGAACAAGGGGTAGGGAATAAAGAGAAAGCATATCATCTTATCTCTAAGCAAGGGATTAACTGATATTATCTAAACAAGTATATAGTTTCTTAAAATGATTATATAAACTTTTTAATGTTCCTGTATTTAAAATTTCTTTATATTTTTGTTTATATTTTATAGTAGTATCTTTTATAAGGAAGAAGCAATGCCTTTAGTTTTTTTTTAAATGTTGGATTAAAATAAGTCTTTAAGCCTTTTATTTCAAAACAGCATATGTGTGTTATTTTCTTGTTCTTACATAAATTTATTACTGTCTCTGCTAGTTCCTTTGTCATTAATATTTATTTAGATGGATGCTGGGAATGATGCTTGCCAGAGGTTAACACTTTATTTCTTGGATGTGGGGTATCTGTTACTTTCTTCTTGGCCCTTTTCGTATGGCTTGAATTCTTGAAATAATGGACATACGTTACTTTTATGAAGTCACTACTTTTTAAAAGAGGTATTCATAACATTGTCCAAGGAAAGCCCACTGGTACCCCAGATTAGCAGCAATGCTGTCTACTGAATGAGAGATCCCTAGCCTCCATTTTGCGAGGCAATCATAATGTGTCTTAAACTTCCTAAATTCTCAATTATTTAATACTTACTAATTTTTTTAAAAAAGAAAACATTGTCTAGAAAAGTAAGTGCTTGGCTAGACAGAAAAAATTAGGGAATGAATTACAACATAATTTGAAATCAGGCCGGTGGGTCCTTGTAGCTCTATCATAGTACTATGTTCATTCTGAATTAATTTATTTCAACAAATCACTAGCATTGTCTTACTGTGTCAAAGAATTCCCATGAATTTTGTCCTGTGGAACATTAAGCCAATATATACAATGGCCCATTGAACCTATGGAAGTAAAAAGCAACTGCTTATCTAAAAGACATTTCTTACACCTACATCAGATTGCTTTATCACTAATTTTTACCTTCTCCTTTCATTCTCTGCTACTCTAGAATTGACAGGATAAATTTTTTAGTTGTAGCAGAGGTAAATCATGGCATTGTTTATTACTGAAGATTTTGGAATCTGACTAGTGTTGCCCCTCAGACCCCTACAAGCGTTGGCCCAGTAATTTGACTTCTTTGTAAGTCCCAGCTTCCTTATCTGTAAAAGTACATATAATAGTATCAGTTTCAGAGAATTGTGACCTTCAAGTGACATAGCATGTAAATTTAGCTTGTAAAACTAAATTAAACATAACCAAAAACTAACACTGGTTTAATTACATAGGAATTTTACAGTTTAATGCGGTAAGAAGGCCAAGCATAGGCAGTACAGGGTTGGCATAGCAGTTCAATAATGCCTTCAGGCTCTGATCTCTTTTCATCTTAATGCTGTGCCACTCTTAGCTCATACATGGGCTTTATCCTTAATCATTTTGCCTTATAATCACAAGATTATTGCTTCTTCCTGGGTAGAAAGTAGGAGGGAAAAGACCAAGGACAAAAGTGTTTTTTTCCCAGTGAGATTTGGCCTTTTTGTTTCTGCATCTGATTGGTTAGGCTATTCTAGTTGCAGGGGAGTCTGAAAAATCATACTTTCAGCCGGGCATATTGTTTCTCTGATCAAAACTGGGGTACTCCTGGTAAGAAAAAGAGAATGAATGTTGTATAGGTATCATATAATATCTGCCACCATATATAGTGTAACCAGTAACTGATAACTTTTGTTATCTTTAATAATTAATACAGTTTCCACCTAAGTGAACTTTATTCCTGCATTATCAGTCACAAAATCATACTTAATTTCTTTCCTAGTCTTATGGTGTCCAAGGGAAAGCCAAACTCTCTTAATGTGAAAGTGTTAAACAGCTGTCTTGAGGCTACATGAGAGAGTCTCTTCTTGGCCCTCAAACTAAATTTATAATTCTTTTGTTGTGAATAATGCCATCAAGAGCATCTTTGGAAATTGTGATGTTTGTCATACACTGAGTGGTTTCTTTATTCATTCCCAGGAGTAAGGTTACAGTGTTATAAGGGTTAAACATTTCTATGATTCTTCATGTTTCTCCAAAATAATTATACCTAGTTAGAAAGCCTCCAGCAGTGTATGAATGTTCTTTAACCTCAGATAGCATTGGGGGACATGCTTTTCTTTAGGTTGATAAATCTGATGTTCTATAGAGATAAACCAGTAGTCCTTTGTCATTTTAGTTTGCATGTTTAAATAATCAGAAAGATTGAATGTCTTTCACTTTTTTCTTTAAGTAATTGTTTCCTCTTAGCATTATTAGTAGGCAAATAGTTTACTAATATTTTTGGTTTTTTTTTTTTTTTTTTAGTGATACAGAGTGTCGCTGTTTCACCCAGGCTGGAGTGCAGTGGCACAGTCTTGGCGCACTGCAACCTCTGCCTCCCAGGTTCAAGCAATTCTCCTATCTCAGCCTCCTGAGTGGGTAGCTGGGATTACAGGCATGCGCCACCACACCTGGCTGATTTTTGTATTTTTAGTAGAGGTGGAGTTTCACCATGTTGGCCAAGCTGGTCTCAAACTCCTGACCTCAATTGAGCCACCCACCTCGGCCTCCCAAAGTGCTGGGATTACAGGCGTGAGCAACTGCGCCCAACCTTTTTTGGCATTTTTAAAAGATAATATGAGAAAATTCAGAGAACACAGTATGATGTGTTCACTAAGTCTATAGAGGCAGTTGTAGAATGTGTTGAAATTTTATTAACAAAATCTCTGCCAGCCAGCCTTAGTTCTGTTTTCCTAAGACTTTAGATGCCATTTAAGGGTTTACCGTATTATAATGTGACTCAATCAAATTTGAGGAGAGGAAGCTTCTTTTGAAAAGAAAACAGATAGATACAATTTTTCTGGGAACTATATTAAAATAGATAAAATTAGTGCTTTGCTTAGTAAGAATAATCACCTTTGGTGATTTTTTTCCTGGCAGTTATTCATGATACATTTACCTCTGCCCCCTTCCTGATATTTCATTATGAAAGTTTCAAACATACAGTACAGGCTTTTAAAATTATTTTTAGTATTTTTCTCTTATTTCCTTGCAACCCAAGCAAAATACTAACTTAAAAAGATTGGTTTTAAAATGCAAGTATCACTTGTTTTGCCTCGCTATGAAGAACATGTGTGGGGAAGAGAGTGGCTCTACTTTGCACTTAATATTTTGTATCAGTCTCATAAACGGTGGTAATCTCATACAGCTTAGTCTTAGGACAGCATAAAAGGAAGTAGTTGAGGAAGGGGACAGGGATATGTTAATAGAAGCTTTAATTTTCCAGTTCCTGAGTTAAAGCTTTGTAGACTATGCAAATGCCACCAATAGAAACATAGTTGTTTGAGTAAAAGCCAATGTGGGGTCAGAGTGGTTGCTTACTTCCAAAGGAAGATTTGGATGAACTGTTAAACTACGTTAATATAATTGAAAGGTTAGTTTATTCACTGTGGTTTAATCTATTAAAATAATATCTGCTTTCAACAATTCTTTTAATCCTATTGGCACAATTTAATGGTTGCTGGTTTGCTTTGCAATCTATGGTGGTTATTTAAATTTTTTTGCTTGTCTTTGTCAAGTACTATTTTTCATGAAATTTTTTAGTTGCTAACAATGTATTCCATTTTGAAATATGTGTTCATTGAAAGTTTTACCATTCAGCCCATTTACCTGTTTACTTTAGAGATGGTCTAAATGTTACTGATGATTCCTCTTTCAGTTGAGTGAACTTTCTCATCACTAAACTTTTAGGCTTATCTGTAAAATTTTCAGATACGATGCTTAGGGTTTATTTGTTCTCTTAAGTTGGTTTTTTTTTTTGAACACTTGGTTACTTATACCTAACTGAAATCATGAATACTGTGTAACAGTGATCCTGGGAAAAAGTTTGTCAATTAAGGATATGAAGATCACAATAATATTGTGAGTTGAAATGGCATTTGTAAGTCAAAATATATTTATAAGTAAAAATATCTGCTCTGGCCATATTACCAAAGTCAGATCTCCATATTCATATTTCTCCGTCATGAATTGTTGTTTTTTTTTTTTTTTTGATACGGAGTCTCCTCACTCTGTCACCCAGGCTGGAGTGCAATGGCACGATCTCAGCTCACTGCAATCCCTGCTTCCCGGGTTCAAGTGATTCTCCGGCCTCAGCCTCCAAGTAGCTGGGATTACAGGCATGTGCCACCACACCTGGCTAATTTTTGTATTTTTAGTAGAGATGGGTTTTCACCATGTTGGCCAGACTCGTCTTGAACTCCTGACCTCAGGTAATCCACCCACCTTGGCCTCCTAAAGTGCTGGGATTACAGGTGTGAGTCACTGCGCCCAGCCAGAATTCCATATTCTTAACTGATAAACTTTGTTTTGATTTAGGTTACTTTCTTTCCAGGCGGTCTTCAGTAGTAATCACTGTAGTAATTTATACCATTTGAAGTGTATATATTTGTGGAAAGGTCTGTGGTGTAGGATGATAGTGCAGTCCAAAGTGTTCTACTATCTCTAGAGTAGTTTTGGCACTCATAGAACAAAAAGCGTAAGACAAGTTCTATACAGAAAACCAGTGATAAAGTACTGGCGCTTTTACTGTTATTCAGAGGTTGAAAAAATACATAGCCTCAAAAAAGATAGTATGTTTTAATATATGACATCAGTAATACCTGTTATTGAAACTGCATGATTGAATTTCCCAACTTTAAGATATTTTTGTTGAAGAATTTAAAATATTAGGTGTTGATCAAACCTGTGTTTTAAATATAATTTTGGCTTTACTTTAAAAATAATCTTTTGGCAAAACAATGACAGCTTATTAACTGGTGGTCTTTTGAAAAATGTTGGTTTGTTGAATTCTGCATTTCCCTCCGTGTGCTTTTTTCTCTTCTCCTGTCTCTTCTCATTCTGTAGATTCAGATCCAGGACATACAAGTGAAAATTGGGGGGAGAGACTTATATCTTCTTACAGGACATACTCAGGTAATTAGATTATCAGGTGCTCCTGTTTAGCCAGTGGTTTCTGTCACATTTACAATTAATTATTGTACTATAAGTAACTTATTTTCAAACCAGTATATAGATATCTTTGGTTAAATAAATGAACTACATGGGTGACACCACATTTTCCCATTTTTGCTCTGAGGTACTCAGTGTATCATATCCAACACAAGCTATGGGAAGCTTGTGGTAGGACTGCTGTATACCTCCACTCTGATTTTTTACAGCACGGTGTGGGGAACACCATTCATGTAGAAGACAGTGTGAAAGTCAACCCCTGGTATTGCATAGTGCAGTGACTCCATGGGAAGATACCCAAGTGTTTTGTTGTATACCCTTCACAAGGTATACCAAGTGTACTGATTTCAGTAGACAGTGTCATCTTACCATTTAGTCATGTGATGTTTTTTAAAAAACACGTTTAATACAATTTTTTTCCCTTGAACTCATTAGCCTTTATTGACTTTGTTGCCTAGGTTAAATTTAACTATAACTAAATTAAAATACCAGGTCACCTAGAGAAATGGCATTACCACTAACTGTGTTGCAACCTCTCTGTTAAGCTGTGGTACCTGTTGTTATATGTTACTGATTCATATAGAATTGCTCCAGATAGAATACAAGAGAATATACAAGTATTGTGTCCTCTTAAAGAGTAAATGTGTTTTCTAGTATGTGAAAGCTAATTAGTTAAATGTTTTTTGATTATCTTTTTTTAAATTGACTAACTTTGTTATCTCTGAATTTAAATAAAAATGTTAATTTTTTTAGTCCCGGGGTGTCTAAGTGTCTAGTTTTCAGCATATGACATTTAGCTATAAAAACTAAAGTAAACCTGTTTTTATACACTTTTTATTTATTTTATACATTTGTGGGGTTGGGTAGGGGCAGTGGAAGAATCAAATAATTATTCTTCAAATTATCCTGAAAGTTTTAATTGAGCTGATAAGTCAGTAGTGCCTGGTTACCAAAATTGAGGGGGGTGGCACATATTTACAGTCAGTTACTGTGGAATTATGCATGCTTTTCTAAAAGGTGACTTCTGAGCACCAAAGTGCCCCTGAAAGAGCTGTATGTATATGAAGCCATCCAAAATCTGAGTATCATTGCTGGAAATCAAAAGATGCAGACATTCAATTAAGAGATTCATGTAGATATTTTAGAACCAGAGAGTAATGGCAATTTTTTTTTCAGAATTGAAGTATGCACATTGTAAACAGGATTGATTTAATTATGTTCATCTTTGAGTTGTGATTCCATTGTTTGATTCTTATAGTGACTGCTTTGTGGGAAGATGTTATATTCTTTAATTTCTGAGACACTAATAGGTTTATGAACCGAGTTCCCTAAGAAAAACAATTTTGTCTCTTCTCCTTAATAGGTACTTAATACTTAATTGGCATGTGATGACATTGAGCTTTCTATTTATTCTGACAAGACCTGAAAAGAAAGCCTTAATTTTCAGCATTATAAAACTGGAACATCTTTGTATATCTGAAGATCCTCTAAACCTTGAAAGAATGTTGGAGCGCTGAAAAGTCCATTTCTCTGTTTGCTTTGAATAGTCTTAAGTGAATCTCATGTATATTTTCTTAAAAAAATCCCTAGGCTGTCTGAATGGAAGTTTATAGTAGACTGTGCTAAACGAGCACATTTGTCAGTATACTTAGCATTTAAACTTTAAAGTTCTTGTCTCTTAGGGCAAATAAATGCATTTTTCAGGTACTGAATCTTGAGAAGTAGCTCTTTTTTTAAGTATTATTGAATCACCTTCCTGATAAGAGAAGTAGCTAACTCTTTATAAGATATATAGTATATTATCATTTGTTACTTACGATGGATCAGAGGGAACAAATTATTTCTAGGACAAATCCCAGATAGTCTTGTTGACTGCTTTAAACTTGAAAACGCATACTTTGGGACATACTAGTCTAACACAGTTTTGACAAACAGTATAGTTGTCTCTCTCCTAGCTGCCTTACACTGGCTGCTGTTTTCTTACTTTCCTGTCTCATGCAGAATATGAACTCAGACATATGACTATGGTAACTCAAAGAAAATAGAGTTTATATTGGATGTTAGCATCTGATTCGAATTTTTGTTGTAAATATTTGGAATGTATACAATTTGTTTATTTCTTTCCAAAATAATTGCATCTTTAAATATTTGGCAGCATGGCATTCTAATGATGCATTTATAAGTATCTTTTTACTGTTGCCTGGATATATATTACATTTTCACGTTTGACTGGCTTTTTTAAACCTTGTGTTAAAATGCAGTCAAAAAAAAGGCACTCGTTTTACAAACAGAAATATGATATTTTCCCCAATATTTAGAAAACATTTTGAGGATAGATGCTAAGTATTTTTTGTTTCCTCTTATTACTAGATTTTATTTCTTGTCTTTGAAACATCTTTTCTATTTTCTATAAAATTTTCACAAAGTTAAATATATTTATTTTAGGAGAGAAATACATTCATTATAGGTAAAGATTTGTTATTCAAATGGAAAACCATTAAAACAACAACAGTTGTGGTTCCTTACTAAATACTAGAGAACCAGGATATGCAGAAAATTAAGAGAAAAAATCCATATATGCTTCAGGAAAAAAATTGGCTTCTCCAAAGATCTGTTTAGGGCTTTATAATACAGTGTAAGTTAGGAAAAGTACTCTGCTAAAATTGGATTTATACTAAATTGGATCATTTATGATAATGAAATAAATATGAAAAGAAAAGATTATACTGGAAAAAATAAAGTCGATTTAAATAAGTCTTGAAATTTTGTTTTTATGCAAAATCAAATATTCAAGAAAATGAACTTTTTAGGAAATGTCTAATTTTGAAAGATTTGTGGGCAGCAGAGTTTTTAAAATTAGGACCTCTGATTTTTCTCAGCCATAAAGGTGACAGAGTATCCTGATTAAGTGGCACACTGGAAGAATTATTACTTTAATTTCTTATGCCTGCTAATAATATCAGGTTTTAATTAGTTTTTTTAAACTTGCTAGTTTAAAACATGCTTTTCTTTTAGAGTTTTTTAGCTGCTCTTCATATATGCTTGAAAAAAGGCACTGTTTTGACTGCTAAGACTTTCCTTCTCCCATTTTTGCTATTTTTAAATATTCTTTATTTTACTTATTTATTTTTGCAGCTCCTCTTTGCAGGTACCCTCAATCCTGGATCAATAAATTCCAGATATTTGTATAGGGTTTCCCAAGAAATAGATGCCTGGACAGGTAATAGCCAGACCTTTGCATTTGGTTGCACAGAGCACCTGCCTTAACTCCCAAAGGAGTCTTACAGAAAAGACAAACATATGGATCTCTTACTTACAGAATTCAGTTCAGTCTGAATGTACTGACACTTAATGGGGAATGCAGACTGCATTGCTAATGGGTTTTCCAGATAGTTAAATCTGAGAGCTAACTTGATGATGGGTCAGATCTCTTTGAAAAGATCCTTGAAGATTTTTGGATCTTTGCAAGATCTGTTAACCCGTAGCCACACAGAATCTTTAATTTGCACATTCTTGGCTTTGACTATTTCATGTTCAGCTATCCTATGACTGGAATAAAATGATTTAGTACTTTTTTTCAGTAGTTATTCTGTGTGATAAGACTTGTCTTAAATATTTAGCTCGTTGGAAGATTGTATAAATCATTGCTGGAATTAAGGAAGTAATTTGAAGGAGCATTGCTATATAGGCTTATCAGCGATTATGAATAAAATTGAATAAAAGAGGTTTCAAAGATGTAATACTAAAGAATGTCTGCACTGTTAATCAAGGAATTAAATTTTACTAGAACAAGTCATTAAGGTAAAATTTTACTAGTAATAAATTTCCAAGTATTACTAATTTTCTGAAAACAATAGAATTAAGAATATATGTTTTTCAAAGCAGTTAGGAAGAAAATTGTTTATATAATATAAAACCCATTGTGCTTTTGTCTGGCTAGTACTAGTTCATATATTGTACACATTTCTCATATATATGTACAGCATCTATCAAAAAGATCATCTTACCCTTGCTTTTGAGTACTTGGATTTGTTTCAAATTCTTACATAGTGTTAATAATTCCAGAGAAAGAAGGTCCAGAAAAGAAGAAAACAAAAAAGGAAGCTGGAAATAAGAAATCCACACCAGTTAGCATTCTTTTTGGTTATCCACTCTCTGAGCGAAAACAGATGGCACTTCTTATGCAGATGACAGCAAGAGACAACAGTCCAGGTGATACCTACCATCATTGAGTTAATGTGTATCCTTAGTTTTCCTCACACAATTGTAGTCTAAACAATTATTTTAACTGCTTTCAATGTTGATTCTTTCTTGGATTTAATCAGAATTACTCGTAAGTCAGTGGTAATTTTATGATTATTTGTGTGACAGTTTATCATCTGTATCCTCTGCTAAAGTAGAAGCTATATAAGAGTAGGGCTCTTTACACTACGTGTAAGCCATATTTTATTAAGATCTGAATTCTTTTATAAGGAAAAATGTCAGCAGTATATTATGTTTATTTCATATTTCATGTCACATTTCCAATTAAGGTGTTGTACCACATGTATGTATGTTTGTTTATATACTGTGTGCTCCAAAGATAATTGATGATGACTTACCAGCAGGACAAAAACAAAAAGGGAACAAACCAAACAGCGTGCTGATTTATAAAAGGGAGCGAAAAAGGTAGATAAAATCCAGACAGCTGGCCTGAGACAGTTACTACTATTCACATCCTGGCAGCTAAAAGTGCAGAGGAAAAATTTTGAGTTACATAGTTCTCATTGACTGATTCAAGAAAATAAATCACTTTTGTCTGGAGAAAATTTCTGTTGGCCCTGAATTCAAAGCAATTTTATGTAAGACTCTGGGTTACATAACAGATCATGCTGAAATGTATTGAAAAAGATATTTTTTTTCAGTGAGTTTTTCCTGTATTGCCCTTTTTAAAAAATGGGATGACATGGTTAAATTCTTAAGAGTTTCTGAGTATTATAATTTCAAAGCATAAGTGTATCTAATATCTGTCACTGCTAAAAAAACGTTTTAGGGCTTCCTGCTTTTAAAAATAGAGTACGTTGTGGTTACTCCTACCTTTTCCACCTCCAATGTGGGAAAGTCTGTGACCA